>NW_017295631.1:48132-113715 GCF_001594075.2 Trachymyrmex cornetzi
ATGTTAATTGCCATTTATTTTTGCCCGCTCGGCCCGTACCGCTCGTCGGCTCTCTCGCGCGGACAGATACAAAACCGATTATGACACCGCCGGAGGAAACTGCGAATGCCTCGATGCCGTAAATCATATCGCGGATCTCGTTCGAAAGCGCAGGTGCCCGGACTTTCTTCGTTCCCTCTTCTCATTCGTTCCCTGCTCCGCTCGTTCGTTACGTTCCTTTCCGTCCGTCTGCTCGATCGATCGATGGATCGATCAGAGAATTTCATTCTTTCGTCCGGCGTGTACGCGCGTCGCGTACGTTTTTTCTCGCCACCGCGCCGGGACTCGTTTCCCGCTTGATGTTTCAACTTGTGTCTGCGCCGCCGTCGTCGTTGCCGATGCGACTGCCAGCCCGTGTGCCAATGTTTCCCAATTTAAACCTTTTATTTCTGGCAAAAAATTCCAAGAACGCTCAAATACAGCTGACGATTGCCAACCGTGATGCACGTATCTACGCGCGATTCGCGAAAAATAGTTATACCTTTTATCATCTTTTCTATTATCTGAATTTAAAAACTTTAATGGGCTTTCTGCGGGAACCCATTATCTAAGCTTTAAGGCTGATATTTCACGTGTCGTACGACAATGCTTTTCAAGCCTGTTGATTGGCTGCAGAACAGAGAGGTTCTCGGATCTCTCTGTCCTGCAGTCAATCAACACGTTTAAAAAGTTTGTCTTATGACACATGAAATATTAGGCTAAGTCTTAAGCCGTAAGAAATCGACCAGTCATAGTCCATTATTCTTCTTACATTCGACTGTAATTGATCAATTTCTTACAGCTGAAGACTTAAGACTTAGGTAATAGCTTATTGCAGAGACCCCATAAGAAATTGTGAAAAAAAAAAAGAGAAGACCGATTGCCAAGAGTTTGTTGTTCAGCCTCGACGTAGTCCTGGTTGTTATGCTGAAACTTCGACCGACGCGACGTGCACGTTGTGCACGTTTTGTCAAACTCGATCTTTCTTTCGTACGTAGGGACCTCGGGTGTGAGTTTAAAGTGCAGCAGGTAGAAGAAGTCGACGGCCAGCCTTGTCGTCTCCCTCGGCATTCTATCGGTTCTCGAAATCGTTCTCGATGCGCGCGAGCGCAAGAGGGTTGATCGCGGGTTTCGGGTTGACAGCCACGTCACGCGTTCCCTCGTCACTGACCAGACCCAATGATCCACTCCACGAGCGTTTCTGGGACCAACGAAACGGGAAATATCGCGGCGATTCCTCTGCAAATAGGAACCGGCTCGCCAGTTGACCTGTTGCTTTCCAAACGCAACCGACAGGTGTGACGTTTTCTGGTCCTTCGGACCCTGGCTGCGTGTCGTACGAGTGTATCGAGTACAAATAATTGCATTTTCGAGATTATCCGAAGATTAACCTCGAAATGGGCGGCCGTTGCGCGTTTAGGATTTAAGGGGAGCTATATGTGTACAGAGTGTTTCCTCTAACTTGAGCATCTGTCTCTTTCGATGATACGAAAGAAAACGTCAAAGAAGATTTATTCGTTTTGACGTGCAGTACCGCTATGCGTTATTGATTCGTTTTTTTTTCTTATTGAAAAAACATTAAGGCTGGTATTCATACTTTATAGTCGGTTCTTATGTTTAAAACTGTCTTAAGATGTCACAAAGTTGTATTAGAGAGAGAGCATCCTAAAATATTACTTAAGAAGATTGTCTAAATAGAATCAATTATAAATACCAACCTAAATGTACATATTTTTCAAGAAATCACAAATTATATTAAATGAAATTCTATTTAATAGGACTCATCGCAAATGTATTCAATAATGTTTATTTGTGTATATACATATATAGCATATATGCTATATATGTATATATACATACACACATTTATATTTATATTTTCTCTTGTAACGGTTTGAATTCGATATTTCGAAGTCGTTGACATCGTTATCTTCAACCGGTCGTTGCTGATTTCTGTTGGCGCCGCCTAATCGTCATTGGATCGCCATAATTAATTACATACCTGATTATGCAGATATTCTTTTAATGGCCAAACACGATGAAATTTCTGCTTTATATAGCATCTTGAAGAATGAATATGTATTATTGTAAATTAATATTATTTGATATACGATCGTTATCTACTAACATTAAATAAAGATTGAAAAGATTCCACACGATATAAAATTATTTTGAGAATAGAATCACACAAAATTTAGGATATGCAAGAGAATTATTTATTTAGTTAAAAGACAAAAGTTGATATTTAAAAAATATTTTTTTCTTTTATAATTATACTGAAAAAAAAAGTTTAGATAAGAGCTACCAAATTTAATGAAATAATGCCAAAGTAAAATTATTTTTTATTATATTTATCAAACATTTGATTGGCATTATTTCACTAAATATTTGGTAGCTGTTATCAAACTCTGTTTTTAATGTAATCTTATAATTCGAAACTTATTATTTTGCTAAGACCGACTCGAATCAGGTAATAAATTTGTCATTAAAATGACATTCAGTTTTTTTTTTTTAGACATTCTGGCCCGTACTCAGAACGCGCTTATAACGATGTTAGCACGCTAACATACTATACTTCACGTCACGCATATTATAAGGTTTTTTTTTTTAGACATTCTGGCCCGTATTCAGAACGCGCTTATAACGATGTTAGCACGCTAATATACTATACTTCACGTCACGCATATTATAGAATTTCAGAGATAAAAGTGCGCTTTTATCGATAAAAGCACGTTCTGAATACGGGCCTCTGTATATATCATCTTTTCGTCGTCACCATGCGGGCAATAATATCGCAATAATGTGGCCTCGGCTTCGCAAAAGCACTCGGGACGAATTCTCGGTAGTGCGGTATGCAGAACGAACGAAGGAATGAATGGCGTTGGAATTCGATAAATGTGAAAGCAGATTCGTTCTTTGTAACTGGATCTCTGCAGCACGGCGTATGCTACGCTGCATTGTGCGCCCCGTCTCACTTTTTCTCACGTATTGAAAGCGTACTTGGAGATGTACGTTTATACATGCTGCGTTCTAGTTCAATTTCTGCATTGCAACTTGTCAAGTGCAATTATCAATGCTATTACGAAAAAATGCTTTGGCAACACGCGCATAATAATCGCGAAACATATTATTTATACTCCTATACAAACTAGGTACATACTTGCAGAGCTTCTGTTATTCAACCAATCATCTTGAGGCAAGATTTCTTTCTATCAGTACTATTGTCTACGTTATCAACAGAATGAAAAATGTATTTAATTTTTAAGCCTTGAAAAAACTTAATTCAATTTTTTATTACAAATCTTTTCTTTAGTTATTTTTCTCTTTCTCTTTCTCTCTGAAACATGTAAATACGCCCCCGTTTCACTCGCAAGTCTAGAAGAAAATTCAGGAGAGTATTCCTGAATTAGGTAAATGGAGTTTTGCTAGAGTTTCTCGAGATTATTTTCGCGTCACGCTTTGAATTTTCGTACCGTTTTCTAACAGATTCTTCGACTGTATAATTCATCGTTATTTCGAAATAAAAATCGATCGGATTGATATCCCGGGAGATTCCATACGGTTACGATCATCCGTGTGCCATTTGGTGTAGCGTGGGCCGGGTTTGGGACGGTGACTTGGCAAGCGCGGCGAGCAGACAAGCGAGCGAGGGAACAAGCAGGCAAGCCAGGCAGGCGAGCAGACTTGCCACGAGAGATTGGAATGTCTCCCGTCCTCTCGAATCCGCCCTCTTCTGCTCTCCGCCGCTGGCTCCCCTCTCGACCTTCTCTCCGCTTTGGGCCCATCAGCATCGGCTCTCCGCGTCGAGGTTGGCCAAGGGGGCAGAGGAATCGACGTAGTACGTGGCGTCGTGGCGGATAGAAGGGTGAGAGGGGCCTTAACGCCGTTCTTTCGAGCGTCAATACATCGTGAAGAAAAGATGCCGGTTCCCCCTGGATCCCTGTCGTTTCGGCCCTCCCCCTTCGGATATTTCGCCCTTTCTTTCTCTCTCTCTCTCTCCGCTCCCCCCCTCCCCTCCTCCCCCTCTCCCTCTCGTCCCTCCTTCGCAACGTCCTCCGCAGGTTCCTTCCTCTTCTTCCCTCTCTCTTTATCCCGCTGTTTCTTTTATTTTTCCGCTTGTCTCTCTTTCTCCCGGTCTCGCGTAACTCGCACCATAGGACCCTTTTGGCATGGTAGCTACCGGTGTTACGCTCGCGTAGGGCCCCCAGGCGGTCCACGAAGTGACGCCACGGAGAGCCACGAGGATCGCCGAAGGCGTACGATCATGCCGGAATGAGCGGATACGCTACCGTCCATCGCTTCTTCAAACTCGCCGAGATGATGCTCCTTTCGCGCCGCCGGGGATGCTAGCGATCCTTTATTTCCGTTGTCGAATATTTCAACATATACATTTTAACCATTTTTTTGCTTTTTCCTCTTCTTTAAAGGCGTATCATTAAAAAATGTTTTCTTGTATTTTCTTGTATATCGAAAGCACGAACTTTGTTGAAAAAAGAAACTATCGCACCGTTATAAACATGACAAACGCTGAGAATGTCATTCCTTATCTTGTTTTGTTGTTTGGCTAATTTTGAACGAATCAAGTAAAGATTAATGCTGATATAATTTCTGCTGAGTGTTGATATCTATTATAGATACCGAAAGCGTCCGATAATGAGCCGATAAATTCACAGACAAATTAAACGACGTTCGAGAAATCCTTTTTCATGTATTTTTAGCCGAAATTTGTCAGCGAAATTATATCGATATTCTTGAAATAAAAACCCAAAGACGTGTGTGTTCTCGGTCGTCACCAACTATAAGTATATCAATCAGTCAAACGTGATTATGTTGGCGTGAATTTTTTTTACGTTCTTTAAAGCTGTTAGTATTCAGGATTGCCACAAAACTGGAAATCAGGAAAATATCAGGCAAATAAAAAACGGTCAGAAAAAGGAAAGAAAAATCAGAGAATTTTGCAAAATTTTCTGGAAAATTCGTGACTTTAAAAAAATTTAATATGAATACATTACGTCTATGCAGTTTTGGAATACTACCAACTTAACAATTAAATCCAACTGGTATCTGCAACATTAATAGTAATTTACATTGCTACGTTATATTGCTCTCTCAACAAAATACGAGTATGTATATTTGATGATTTCCAAACCAGGACAAAAATACAAAAAATTTCAAAGTATTATTGAAAACATCAGGGGAAATTATGGAATCTTAGAATGAGGAATTTGTAACAATTCTGATATTCGATTTTTCAGATTTTAAATGGCTCTGGCTTTTTCGAAATCGGATGCATTCGCTTATTCGGCTTATTTCCCCTCAAGCTCGCTCGTGCCTATGTATATCTTTTTCTGCACGTTCGCTCGGCTTCCACAATTATTTTTGTCTTTCCCAGGAGGTGAACTGAGGGCATGCCGCGAAATTCCCACGTGCTGCCGGGGCGGAAAGAATTCGACTTGTTCATCGGTATCTACCATCCGCAAAGTGCTGTTCTTATCACGCTTTCCTCGTTCCCTGCACTGCGCGACTCATTCGGAAAAGACTTTTACTTTTTTATTTAAGCTCTTTTACTAAACTGTATATTTCTTGTAAAAATCCGAGTTTGTCTTTACTATTTTTTATTCGAACAAATAAAAATTGTATAAACTTTGGAAATAAGTTCAATTGAAAAATTTCTATATTTCTCTCTTCTCTCGTTTTACAACAGAGATTTGTACTATTAAACGTATCATTATTTTACGCTAATTTATATAAAAATCCAAGACTTGCAATATTTGTTACATAAGTTCTGCTTGTTGTTTAAAAATGTAATTTTAACAATTTTCACGGCGAGGAAGTTACATCTTTAATTATTTAATGTAAACGTCCTTTTTCACATTTTATTTACTAAACAGAAGATTGTTCGAACGAAGGCTACCTTCTCGCGCTTTGCTGCGATTATTTCTGAGTTTATTTTCTCCTTTTTTCCAAGGATACCACATGAAATTCCCAGATTGTTTTGCCATTTCGACGTGTACAAGAGATTCGGACTTGGAATTAACCGCCAAGAAATCGGCCGTTTGTGCTGGCGTAGCTTTTCACATTCCTACGACTCTCCTTCCTCCAGGGACAAACAATGTTAACGACCATACGAAGGGATCGGGATTCCATCTCTACTGCAATGGGCGATACATAAATAGGCCTACGCTTTTACTCGAAGACCAGATATATGCGTACTTGTGTTACCCTTCCTTTTTGTAAGCGATTATTTTTAGAGATCCAACGGAATTTCACGCTTCTCTCTTTCTTTTTCCGTCCCTCTATCTTCTCTTGCTTTCTCAAACTCTCTTTGATGCGTCTCTTTAACTGCGCGTCATGCTTTCTCTCTCTTTCTCTCTGCAGTTTGAATTTTTGGAACGTCGTCTCGTTAGATATGCAAAAGGAAGATGAAGATTCCTCAAGTACTTTTTGCTTTTATCGAGTCAAGTCATCGGGAAGTTCGTGGTAGCAGTGAGCTTTTGCCAGTTCAGAGTTCATTTACTCCTCTTCCGTATAGATTCAAGTATCTCTACAGAATTACAAGGATTCTGAATCTTACAATTTACATTTATTTTTGTAATATTTTTGAATCTGCAAATATTGACGGATTCTTCTGTATAGAACAATAAAGATCATTTCATATGCTTATATGTTATTACATGACGACTCGCAGAAACATTCCGCGATGGCAATATGTAATTAACCCTTCCTCTGTAATTTAAGCCTTTTTGGCACAAGCAGAATTTCATTCTCAAATTTTTCTGAAATAAAGAGGAAAGAATGGAATCCGGTTTTTCTTCCTAAAATATCTAATAATATTTATTTTGTAATGTTACATAGAGACGATGTTAAAAAGTACACAACTCCGAATTTTTCCACATTTTTTGAAAGCCTAGAACAGTAAGAAAAACTTTAGGCAAATCTTTGGTTGGACAAAAAGGATCCAGATTCAGATGAAGACACTAAAAACATGATTGCAGACGTAGGATTCAAACATCACGTGCTAAATTAAACGCTTACTATTCCCTCGAATAACTTGAATTGATGCAGTATTTATTACTATAATAATTATTATATTTAATAATTATATTAATCATTTATATATTAATTGGTAATATAATGCTTATTTATTAATCATTCGAAATACACGAATAATACAGATCAATGCCCGTATAAAATTTTCGCTTAAAATCTATGCTAATTTGCATCAAAATAATGTGATATCATCTCTAATGCGTTGAGTATCAAACTTTATTAGCGGTTTAACCTCCGGGGATTGACCTTAGATGCGTTGTATGCCTGTCGCGTGGGCCACGGGCCGGCCCCGCGCGTGGTGAGCGTGAACTAGAGTTCGACGTCCGGCTAGAGAAATTATATCATTGGCAACACACAAGTAGGATGGTTATCCTGGCGATGACATTCATTGGGTCGGTTTATGCCTCGGCATAATTTGTTGCCAACTGACTTCATCGGATCAAACGCACTCTTGGAAATGTGTATGTGTAGGTACGTGTGTTTGTTTGCTGCGCCTTATGCGAGTGCGGAGCTCGTATACCGAAGGAATCAGCATTTCTGCCGGCTGTGCACCATATACATATGTATGTGCACATTTCCTGACTATCAGGCGAATGTATTTTCGCTCGTAATATACATGTGGGCAGACTTGGTGAGCGAACGAAAATTGAGTCACGATTAGCTCCTGCTATCTTATCAAGACAGGAATGCATGAACTGCGATTATCGAGACGCTATAGTCGCGATAATAAGCAGCCAACGTTGCTGTGTTCCAAATTCGTATTCCATTACTGTCTGATTGTATCTGAAAATACGGAGAAACGTTTTGCTACTCCTTCTTTTGCTCTCTAAATTCTTTTGCGTGGAATTCACTTTAAAGAGTAAATATTGAGCCATGGTCTCTTAAAAAAAAAGACTCAATTTTCAATATTTAAGAACGAGATTTCAATCTTCAGAATGAGATTTAGG
Source organism: Trachymyrmex cornetzi (assembly GCF_001594075.2). Lineage (NCBI taxonomy): Eukaryota > Metazoa > Arthropoda > Insecta > Hymenoptera > Formicidae > Trachymyrmex > Trachymyrmex cornetzi. Next base: position 56,148 of record NW_017295631.1, read on the forward strand.
GCCATTCCACACAAACTTGCAGAGCCACATAACCATATGCATAAAGAAAATTATCCAATCACATTTTTGTCATAAAGCCAAGCGTAAACTACGATTGGATGATTTTCTTTATGCATATGTTTATGCGACTATGCAAGTTTGTGTGGAATGACCCTTACTCTGAAAGTTTTAGAGAGTGACGATCGAATTGATTCCAGTATCATGATTCTGTAATTTTTAACGACAGATCGTTATATTATTGTTGGCTTTTCTATCATGTATAATATCTGTCCAACAATAATAAAACGATACCGACACCGTCGTTAAGAGTTACAGAATCGGGATACAGGACAATCGCGTCTTTGAGTGATTATCCCAATAAGATTACACATTGTCCTTTCATTCAAAACTATTGTTCTATTATTCAAAGCTTGAAATGTTTGTAATACGATTCATTGTCCGTTATACATTATTTATCAGCGATCGTATCTATCGGTATGATATGCTTAGACCGGCTTAGAGTAACGGAAATAATCAGGGAATGTGATTTCTACAAATATGATGCAGTGTATCATTATTTGATCTTCAATCATTCATTCGTCCATCTGATGTCTTTTTAATAACAAATTCATTGAAGTCTATTTCCTTCGCGGAAACATTGAGGTGTCTGTAACTTTTGATTTACATGCGATTAGGAAAACAAGGAATTTTTCACAAATGAACATTTTGAAGAAAACGACATTTCAATTTCACATGGAATTTACCTTAACAAAATTTTAATTCGAGGCATAGTTACAAAGATATGATATAAAATATTGAAAAGTTGAAATAAATTATAATTGTCTTTAACATTTTTACTAAGAGCTACTTGAAATTGTTACTAAAGGCCAAAAAATTCGTGCTTAAAGGATATCTTGCTTTTTAAAATTTACATGTGGGAAATTAAACACTTTTCGTAAAAAGTAAAGCTATTAGAAAGGTTGATATTTTCGTATTCGAAAAATTTATATCGCGATAACTGAGTTTACCTAACATATGTTGATTCGCAACGGTATAGATAGTATCATTTATCATGACTCTATTCCTGTGCGACCATGACGGGACTGTCACGTTAAATTCCTGGTAATAAGGAGACTACTGTGCAACGATCTTTGTGCTAAACGTGCTCTCGGTCAAAGATAGCTTTCGACGATGTTTTGACGTTCTGTCGCGGTCCCATGATAAGGCGGTTCGCGGGAGGACTCAATATAGCACCCGACAATCATCCCGGTGGAATGCTCGGGATATCTGATCCCGATTTCTCCGAAAGCCGCGGCCCTCGGCAAGGGTTATACACATTCCTGACGTGAAAGGGATTCCGATCTCCCTCGCGCGATCACGGACGCTCAAATCGCGCGCAGTACTGAACGTTATGAGTATCGAAGCCAGATACTTTCCCCGAGATCGTTTAAATACATAGGTATAACACAGAAATAAAATTATTCTCGTATATATTCTACATTTTTATAGATACTGATTCAAAAATTATCATTAGATTTTAATAAATGAAAAATAATTTATAATAATAGATAGCGTTAGCACATCGTTTTGTTATAGTTAGATATAATATAACGTATAATTAATACTTTATAATTATGTTTTATGAAAACAAAATTTGTAATAAATAGATAAAAAAATAGATAACAAAATAATATTGCTTTATTTATATATAAATCTGAAAATGGAACTTCTTAGAATGTGTCTAAAGTTATCATATTCATAAAGTATGAAACATCTAAAAGCAATGAACAATTACAATTAATACGCTATTTTTAGAATCGATGCAGAAAAATAATAAAAATTGTTATTGTTATAAAATTATATAAATTGTGTGTTAATTAATATAATTAAAAGAGAAAATTTCCTCTTGCGAGGTTCGATTATAGGTTAATAAGATTGCACTTTGAATTAGAGATTATTATTTCCTATATGCAGAAAAATGAATTATAAATGTCTGCGATAAATAGTAATTTTAGATTGCTTTTTCTGGATGTCATTAACTACGTAATTTGTAATCACGATTTTGTTGTATTATTAGCTCGTTACGTAAATTGTTAGGAATTTTTTTTTTAATTCGTTTTACGTAAATTTAATGATTGTTGTATTCGGTAAGCACAAACAGTCAGATGGACTTATTGAATAGTATTTTTAACGTAACTGCCGAAAGACACAATAAACGACCACAGCTAAAATTGGTTGACGGATTGAAGATCGCATTCTTATCGTCGAGGACAATCAGCCAATTTTTTTGCAATGTGTCGCACCATATGATAAGATAATCTTTGTGAATGAGGAAATAATCAGAAAATCTTGATAAATTGTGAATCGCGACCTTGTCGAGAATGCGTCGTGTACTTGCGAAAGTCGTAAAAAATGGCAAAACGTTTCATTATATATTTACAAAAATTATTTTTTGTACAAAAATGAATTTAAAAATATTAGTACAAATTTTTTTTCGTCGAAAAATTAGAACTTTTAAATTAGAACAAGAAAATTAGAACAAGATGCAGTATCCTTTTATTTTATAACGTTAATATAAAATACTTTATAAATTATTGATTTTGCTTTTTTATTATTATTGACGTATTATTCTCTATAATTTCAACGTAAAATCAGAATTTTGGAAGATTGATCATTGACTGAAAAGTGATTTAAAAGTGAAACGTGCTATGTATAAAATATATATTACATTGTTTTTTCGAAGAAAACAATTTCTACAATATTTTTAATAATATGCGATATTCTATATGTTCCTTTACGAGGGAATATTTTCAGACAATTCTCATTCCCAAAGAATATTCTCAGTGAATTTTCTCAACATTCTCATTCTCGCTTCGTATCGCGAGCGATAAATCATGGCGCTTGTTGAGCAAATGTTACAACTTACTATGACGATAGATAACTTGAACGTTGGAGGAATAACAATCCGGTTGGAAATTATTATACATAGATTGTCGTATTTCATTGTTTCGATCAATGTATTATACGAGTTACATTGAAGTGTTTATATGACAGATAATGGTTGATGTGTAACCATATCTAACAATGCAATAGATTGATGAAGAAGAATCATTGAGAGAGACAAATCGATGAAACATTCTTCTATAAGTGAAGTATCAATTGTTCTAGGAATTTGTATCCTTGAGTGATATTATTAAACGAACAAAACATTTCAAGTGCGAAGGAATTTACAAAATTAACTCATTAAATATTACACTTAATATGCACAAAGAATTTATTTAAATTATGTTACCTATTTTATTTAAAGAATAATAAAGTTATTAAATAATTATAATTTAACATTTGGTAATTTTATAAATATAATACTTGTTTCACGAAAAAAATATTCTTTTATTCATCTTAAAATAAAAATTTTTTCTAGAAAAGTGAAAGAGGGGAAGAGAAGAGTCCTATTAATTTATGTAAACAAAATATATATGTTGAGATTTTCGAAAAAAAAAACCGCGTAAATCGAAGATTATTTAAAGCGAAGGAAAAATGCGCGAATCGAAGGAAACGCGAAGAAGATCCGCGTTCTTGCAGTGCGTATCGCCATGCACATTCATACGATTTTCCGCGAACGCGATTCTTCGGGAGTTACGACCTTTTGCCTCTTGCGTCGACGCGACGAACACTCCCCTTCCTTTCCCATCTCTCGCCGCTCGGCGAACGCCGCGACGTAACGAGTTATCGGTAGGTCCGATAATAGCATCGCATTCCATTCATATCAGCATCTCTCGGCGGCCGGTCTGCCACCGCGAACCGCCTCTCACGCACGTACGCACGGACAGGCGTGCTTACGTATCCTCGCGTATCTCGTCGAGTCAGAGTTGGACGTTCGCGCGAGACGTTGAATAAAAATCCATGCTCGAGACTTTTCGCAAGCAACGATAGCGATAGCAACGGCACTTTCCTTTCGCACGGCACTTTTCTCTTATCGCCACACTTGCATTGCGGGGCACTTTCGTAAATGTAATTAATTGAATGACAGACTATTTATATGTTCGATCGAATGTTTGCCGATTAATCTCGTAATTAAGAAATAGAATGACCGAGGAGACATAAATAGATCGAGAACGAGAACTTTAAACGAGACAGTCTCGTGATATTCAGCCGTACTTTCGCTCCGCTATCATTTTGATTTTTTTCTTTTTTTTTGTATTAGATGTACGGTATATTTAAAATATGAGAATATGATATAAAATATGTGAAATAATTCTGGTGATAACGAATAATATCAAAATAATTTTTCATTGAAAATAAAGATAGGAATTTATTAAATTGGCACCTTTGGCATTTAATTCTTGCCATCGACGGTTTTAGTGTTAAACATTTCAGAATGTCGCAAGCCTATTGAACCACCTTTTACGCAGGAATTCTTGAACTAATTTCGAACGAAAGCCATCAAGAAGAAAAGTTTATCGATATTTTGATTTATGATATTACGTATACAGAATTAACTTATTCTTATATACATATTGCATATCGTATTCATACACTGACAAAAAATATAGTTAATTTTAATAAATATTTAGTTCAATACTGCCAACTAAACATTTACTTACAGTAAATAAATATTTGTTTAGTAAAAAAAATAATTGTTAAATCTCAAATTAACATTTCTTGTATCAAATAAATATATCTTTATATTTAATAAATATTTAGTTGACAGTATTCAACTAAATATTTATTAAAATTGACTATATTTTTTTTCAGTGTAGCGAATCTGTATATGATTGATAAATATATCAATCGGCTGGAAAATATAAAAATATCGAAATCCACACGGAGAAAAATGTACAGTATTATACACTAGAATTCTAGTAAACTTTATGGAATTATCAAGTTCATATAGGGATACATGCCTACTTATGTAAAATTTTCTTTACATTTCTGATAAATGAGATTGTCGTATGATAATCATTCTTACTTTATTGACAACAATTTTTTCTTTAGCATTGACAAAATTTACTTTACTGCATAGTAAAATATAAAAATTCTGAGAGTTGTTTGTGCTCGTCAATCTTGAAGATATTACGATTTACTTTACTGTAAGTATAATTTACTTTTTACTGAAAGTATATATTATAATTTATCTTACTATAAGATAATAATCACTTGAAATAATGTACTATAATCATAATGTACTTTTTATCTTAAATCTCCGATATTTTTACTTTTTTAGGCAAATAAAATTTATCACAAATTCGGTAAAAATAGCCAGAATATTTTTACTGGTCTTGTAAAGTATCCATCTCTAAATTATTTTTCTCCGTGCATAAGAAGAAAAGAGAAAGCAATTTGTTTGCAGAGACCGATATTTTATAATTCTAATTGCCGCATAATCCTGTGCCGAAACGAGCATGATTCATGCAAGGTGCAAACATTTCGCGCGTGCAAGAGTTGCGAGTGTGTCTTCGCGCACGGTTGTGTTAAAACAGATACAAGTCACAGAAACGTGTATACGTGCGCGCGCGCGTACGTGTGTGCCAATAAACGCAAAATGCACCGAGAACTTTCCCCAGCAGGAATTCGTTAAATCTTGCAGTATCTGGCCGATAAGGTAACGGTGCTACCGCGAATATATATACCGGGTGTCCCGGCTACATCGTATCAATATATAATAATTAATTTATATTAAATTTTCTTAATTATAATTGATCGAAAATTATAATATTTCGGACGACAGTTGGCAGACGTAAATAATCACAATAGAGCGTCTATCTAGAGATTTATCTGTGTCATTATTGTATAAATTTAACTGTATTTTTCTCTCGATGCCTTAATTTAATAAGAATTTAATCGCGCTCGATTTGAAAAATAACCGTAACTGATGATGGATTTTTTTTTTTTTTTTTTTTGGGTTTAGCCCCCGAGAAGCAGTCGATCGGAATTACGTAGCTATTTACGATACAATAATCTGTATATGTAAACCGGTAAACGCGCTTGGGGATTAAATAGCGCCGCCGAGTTGTCATCGAATTAATTGCCTATCCGGCGAACACGAAAGGTGCGATCGGGTTGTTTTGCGCTGTGAGACGCAGGCAACGCGCTGGAATGCGGCACGACGCAGACGCTATCGCGCTTCGTCGTCGTATCAGCCGTTATCTTCATTGGAGACAGGTGCGAGAATAAGTTTTGCGACGCATTAATTCGGCTAGTACCCGTTCACTCCTTTCTCGCATGCAGGCTATCACGATTCAGATCTTTATAGACTAGTTTTTTGCATTTTATATTTTACAATTTACGTCAACAGGGTGATTTACGATTCATTATCATTTATTGCTATATTTATTTGTACCATTACCGTTTATCGCGAATGAATGAATAAATGAATAAGATTTTACGGTATATCTTCGTAAAATATATACTTTTAAAATTGAACTCCTTTCCCCTGATCGTTTCCTTTCGTAATCGAACAATTATGAAGAAACAAATTAACGTCGAAGAATTTTGTAAGAATAGATCTTTACGGTTAATCCTGTGGACAATTCAAGAGGTGTGTGCATTTTTGTACCTCATTTTTTCTTCGAGATAAATGAAATGGATATTAGGCAAGTAATTTTGCGCGCTCTTTGCAACGCAACGACGGTGGACGCGCATGCTCGTATAACATTTGCGGAATGCGCGATACACTTTCACTCGGTATAAGCATTAATACAAAAGTAAGGTGCTTTCGGTGCGGCGCGGATTTACCGCGGCGAATCGTGTAATCCCACGTTGACTCCCGGCGATGCGTGGAGTCCGAGCATCGTGGCGACTTCTGTGAGCAAGAATGCGGACTGCATCACAGAAGCGGGCTCGTCAGTCGGGCGCGAATGAATCAAGCTGATATCTTTGCGGCAAAACCCACGATAAAACGGATTAGAATTGCGCGGGACACGGAAAGAACGATATTACTCAAGTATCTAAAAATTTTGATTATCAAAATAATTATGTAGGAAGTCTAAACTGACTGCTGTAACATTTTTTTGTTGCATTGCTCATCATACTTGAGTTTTTTTACATAATTATTTTGATGGTCCAACACAAAATTATTTTCCCCAATCCGTATATAGTTAAATTTTTAGTAGATATTTCAGTAAAATATCGTTCATTTCGTGGCGTAATTCGCAATGAAGGGGTAATGATTCATCGTTATAATAAAAAATGGAGAAAGTTATTTTATAAGTTACTTTTTAAGTTACCTTATATATGTTTGTTATAGAAATTACAAAAAGTAATACAAAATTGGAACAAATGATGACAAATAATATAAAAAATGAAATACCCGAACTTATTATACTCAATTTCTATAAAAAGTAACTTATAAGTAACTTGTAAAATAGCTTTCTCCCAACCCTGATAAAAAAATGTACAATGAATTCTTCCTTATACAGAACCGAATATTTTGAGAAGAACTTTATTCTGTGGAAATTAATAATGTCTTCTTTCTATTTTATTTTTATTATAATCTTTGATGAGATTAAACAAAAAAAAAATATATATATATATATATTTTTTGTTTTACAATAATTAAGTGATTGAAAGAATAGAATAAAAAATGAGAGAGACAAAGATAGATAAAATTCCATTTTTTAATAAAACAAATTTCTTCTTAATTTTTCAGAAATGTGATTCATACGCTTCGATTATGGAAAAAAAAAAGTGAAATTGGTGGGGAAAGGGGAAGAATTTTGGGATAGGTGCTGCGGGAGGGGGGAGGAGGAACGGCAGGTCGCGTGTATATTCAGTCCTTGTATTAGCCGTGGATCCTCTCCTCTTCTCTCTCTTTCTCTCTCCATTCTTCCTTTCTCCCACTCTTTTCCTCTCGCAAGAGCCACGTGCGCCTTGAGGAACTCTTCTTTTATATCCCGCATCCTTTGTTCGGCAGCAGCTGTCCGGCCAAAGAAATTCCTTTCTCGACCGTCAGCCCGATTACTCTCGATCCCTCCATTCCCCTCTCTCATACCCTTCCCCCCTTCTTCCTGCCATCGAACGTAAATCTGAATCAGATATCACTGATCTCGCGCGTTCCATCCGACGCTTGCAAAAATTCACGCGCATGCCGATAAACGTACATGTGCGAGATGCTTTCATACGGTATATTCTGCGTGAACAAAAAATATCTGAACGGTGAATTCATCATCGAGAAATTTTGCATTTAAGTGTCGATAATAAGTTTTACTACAAGATGTATTTAAAATGAAGTTATATCTTTTCTCTTAATAAAGTTTTTCAAGAGGACTTGAAATTTTCTCGAAGAGTTCGAAATATTTTGCATCAATAATCGAGGAGTATACATATAGCACGCATATCTCATCATGTCGTTGAGATATGTATAATTAACGAATGTTTACTAATATTTAAGTGTTTCCAATTACCATTTTTTATCTTTTCTATTTATCCGTTTTACTCGCTCAAGAATTAAGTATCATAAATCATACGTCTGAACAGTATTTTAGAAAGATATTATGACGCTAAAGATTCTACATTGAGCTCATTAATAATCTTTGTTCCACAAGAAGTAAAATCAATTTATGTATAAACTGAAAGGTACTTTATTTAATAGTTTTAGTATCATTTTAGATTTGAAGTTCCAAAATCATTGTTACGAATACAAAGTGCAACACATATCAAGTTTCGAGTAAATTATATTAGAATGTGTAAGCATTTGATGATAAAATTCTTAATATATTCCTACAAAAAATCCAATAAAACTATTTATATATTGCGCTTAAAATGTTATAATATAGATGATGAACATGTGAAAATTTAACAATCTTAAAACTAAAATTACCATGAATTATATTTCCAAAGTAATTAACAAGTTATTTTGATTTCTTATGGAACGCTTTAAGATTATGCGTAGATCTTGATGGAAAATTTGGCATTTTACACGAAAAAGTAATGAGCCATCATATTGGAGATGGAGAATGCGAAGTTGCATCCGCTTATATGCACGTCCGATTTTCCTATCTCCGCGATCCCAAAGTGGATCAGGTTGTTTAGAGGGGCCCTTGGAGCGAAGCACGAGACCCACTTCATACGGAATTCGGTAGCCACAGGGCGATCACGTGAGCGCCCGGTAGCACTCGGGCCCCCAACGCGTTCTCCTCCCCCTCTGTTCCTTCCTCTCTCTCTCTCTCTCGCCACTCTTCTACCTAAACCTAATCATTTTAATCTCGAGAGCACGTTCCCCTTTCTTTCTTTTTGTCGTGGCGGCCATCGTCGGGTCCTCATCAACCTTGGGAGGTAGTAGCGGGCCCATGCCAAATTCTACGAAAGTCATGTCCGGTGGAAATTTGAACTCACGAAATAAACAATTTTGGTAAAGTATCTGAAGATTTAACTAGATACAGATCTGAACATAATTTTGTTGGACTATCAAAATTATTATGCAAGACGCTCAAGCATAATGAGTATAATACTGCAAAAAGTTTTCACATTCTACAGCAATCAGTTTGACCGTCATACATAATTAAAGAAATAAAAATAATTTTGATTATTCAAACAAAACTATTTTCGGATCTACATATCGAGAGAAATATTTGAAATAAATCATAATTTCGTTGATATGTAAATTATCAAAATTTTCTTATGTTTTTATTAAAACATTGCGTTGTTCTAATTAACATTTTGATTAGAACAACATAGTTTTTTAAATTAAAATATAACAAAATTTTAGTAATTTATATCGACCAAATTATGATTACTCATACCAAACATTTCTCTCAGTGTCTACCTACATTTCTAAATATTTTAGCAAAATTGTTTTTTCTGTGCGATGAAGAGGTCTACAGTTGCACATCAAAATACATAAATCTTGCGTTCTCGCCAAGAATGGAGGCTTTTTAATAATTTCTTAATACTTGTAAAATATTTTATTTACGTGTCTTTTACGTATTTAAACACAAACATATGTTCCTTGATGAATATCTAGACATAAAGCTCTCTGATTATAATCGAATAATAACATAGCAATTGCTCGCATTACTTGTAATTTCTGAATTACATTCAAATCTTACGATAAACATGTACTTATAAATTTATCCTTTTAAATCTATCGCTTGCGCAGTTGTTGTTTGGGATCAATATTTCATACAGACATAAAGAATAGCATCAAACATAAATGAACAAAAATTTAATCGAATTTAATTCGAATTAATTTTTTCCATTGCTAGTAATGAGCGGTTTTCAAAAAATCCTTCAATAACTGTAGCTCCCATCGAACTTGTGTCTAGCTCTTCCCCTCTTTCCTTCTCACTCGCTCGCTTGCTCGCTCGCGCATTTACAAGAAAATCTTACGAATGCGTCCAATTACAAAACACCGCGGGCATTCCTGAATAAGCCTATACACTAAGGTCGTAATAGTGGCCTGGCACTGGCCTCGTACGTATCCTCGGTCCGTCTCCATTTCTCTCTCTCTCTCTCTCTCTCTCTCTCTCTGTTACCTTGCTTCCTCTCTCCTTTATTTGTACTCCCTCTTCGCGGTCGAGCCCGCGTGGTTGGCGCACTATAAAAGGGGGCCCCGCGGACCGGGCCCGACCCAGGTCCCACTGCCTCCGCGCCGCGCCGCGCGTTCAGATAAATATGCGGGAGGGGTCGGAATTCCTCACTCGGCTGCATTCCGATCCCTCCTCCTCCGCCGTCTCCACTGCCGCCACCATCACCATCCGCACTCACTCGCTCGCGAACGGGCCTCCTTCCTTGCCATTACTCCTTGCAATGTGAACTTCTCGGCCGCGGCCTCTCTTTCTCGCTTTCCTCGTTCTTTCCTGCCCCTCTCTCTCAGTCTTTTTATTTTCAGTTTTTCTAGCTCGCGCGGAAATCATTTCTCTGCTACAGTGTCAAACTCTCACGGCATTCTACATTTGTAATGTGCAATTGGTACAGAATGATATAGGTCATAAAACATTTTTTTTAAGCCGTACAACTTCTTCCATATCGCTTCTGTTTTGCATAGCCCAAATGTAATGTCTCTTATTATTTCACGCAAAGTGTTTAATAGGTAATTCTTCTATTTCTTTTGTCTTCTCGCTTTATTTTCTTCCATAGTAGGCTTTCTAAAGACACTTATTCGCTTCACTATAGCTTTTTACTCCTCTCATCCTTCTCTATGTTTTCACTTCTGTTTGCTTCTTTTCAGCTTTCTCGTTGGTTCGTCTTTATTCGTATTTCAATCGCAACATACAAATACAATTTCTTCGCCTTCTTTGCCCCTTTATTTTTTCCTTAACTATGTACTCTATTTTTTTTTATCGCTCTACTATATCTCTTCGCGTTCTCATCTATTTCTCAGACTTCTCGTCCCACCTTTTCCCCATATCTTTTTATTTCATTATCTTCCTCCGGCATTCCAGGTTTCTTCATCTCTTCTGGTCCATTCCTTTATTCGTAACTCTCCTGTTTACTCACCCCCTTCCTTTCTCGTCGTCTCTCCTCGGAAACGCATTCCCGTCGGCTTCCCCATATATTTTCTTCCTAGTGTAGCTCTTGTCTTCCGCTTCGCTACGGACATCGTCCTTTCATCGCGCGGAAAGATCCCGCACGCAAGCGCCGAGATGAAGCCACCGAGATAGCACACGTGCGTGCACGCATACGTTACACGCTGCGCCGCAGCGACCGCGAGAATTATTATTGTAGGTGGCGAATCCACCTTCGAAATGTAGGTATACGTGACCCTGATACACCGCTTCATTCCGTCGATCGAAGAACCAATCGCGCCAGAATACTTCAACATTTTGACCTTTGCAAAAGTCGCACTTGCATCACACAAAAAGACTTACATTTAATGAAACGTAAGCAGTAAGCGAATTGGCCGATCACTTTAGAGACTACGAGGCTATAATGTGAGTAATAGCAAATTCTTGGTTCACAACCTTATTTTAAGACGCCCTAAGCCGTAAGAAATTGAACAATCACAGTCGATTATTTTTCTCATATTCAACTGTGATTGGTCAATTTCTTAAAGCTTTACGGCTTACGGCCTCTTAAAACATGGTTGTGGACCTAGACGACATGTTGATTTCCGTAAGTTTTACTGCTTAAGTTTTTCTGCAGCGTGTTATGTCTCTTAGTTCGAATATAATTAAAGTTTTTTCGCTTGATTTGCTTAATCTAGATTTATCTGTGTACTAATGGTGAATTAAACGGAAAACAGATAAGAGATCACGTTTGTACGTAAATTAATAAGGTTTCTTAATGAGAAATTTCTCCGATGACAAACGAGAACGATACGATCAATACGCGAGCACGATTTTGCAATACAGAATAAGAAAGTATTAAGCCAGCGTAATTACTTTTACTACGTGTGCGCATAGAATGCAATCGGAAAATGACCGATTAATTGGTATTCAGGATCGGTAATTTGTTCCTCTTTGTAATCCTTCGACTCCTCTAATCATCCTTTTCATCTAAGAGTTCTTAGTGAGCCGGTGAGGCAAGTCACCTCAATGTAAAATAAAAGAAAAAAAGGACAGGCATAGAAATAGCTCAATAGAGAAAGTAGTTTTGCAACTATTGTAAAATTCTTTGATATGATTGGTTTATACATTTAGATCTAGTGAAGAATTAAGTGCAAGAGCAATCGTATCAAAAAACTTTACGACAGTTGCAAAGCTGTTTTATCTGCTGAACACAGCTCATGCATATAATTCTTAATTCTTAAGATTCGTTTAAAAAAGGCGGGAATGGTGATTTTAAATGTGAATTTTTTAAATAATATTTTTGAACTTCAAATGAAAAACTGCTATTTATCGAAGAGAAATGCATGTTATGGACAAGAATACATATAAGTACTTGACAGTTAGTTTATATCGAAAATCCTTATCAGAAAGTTGTGAAACTTTAGAATTATGAAATTGTCAAAACTATTCGAAATCAGTAATATTCTTCAGCCGGTTCTATCGAGACAGCTGGAATTTTGAACCAGAGCAAACGACGATGTTCGTGGTTTCTCGTAGCATTCCCAAGACGGAGGACGCGAGTCGCTCGCGAGAGCGAAGAGCAGGAAGAGAAAAAGAGAGAGCGAGAGAGAGAGAGAGAGAGAGAGAATGAAAGAGGAGGGAGAAAAGGCAGGCCGATGGAATGGAATTCAGCAATCAGTTAGGCATTCGGCTTCTAGGATAGCGAGCTTCAGGCGGTATAAATCGCGGCCGTTTGCGCAGGAATATATCCGAGAGACGCCTTCCGCCTCCTCTTCGTCCTGCCGCGTCCTCTCTCCTCTACGGGTCCAACGATGCGCGGATCGTCTTCCTTCTCGTATGATCCTGTCGTACCTTCTTTCCCTCGTATCCTTCGTGATGACCTTTTGTTTTTTGCCGTGCTAGGAACGGTATTAGGCGTCTCACTTGGAATGCGGCTGTCGCTGAAGAGCCCTCGTTCCTTCGACTCCTTTCAGACGGGAGATGCGTCCTAGACACCAAATGATACCGTGAAACAGGGATACTGCAGGGATCTCTAGCATTTCAGCTAGAAATGCAAACAAAACAATTATAGTGAATCAGACGCAAAATCTTTTAAATACTTAAATTCTAAATATGTTTTATGGTACATTCAGAGATGTTTTGCAAGAAAATATTTTGAAAACAAATTTTATATATATGTACAGAGTATACACTGAAATAAATGATGTTATATATATTTAAGAGACTTGGATATTAATGACAGAAAATAGTTAAATCTATGTCATCTATGATATAAAGTTGTGAAACTTTAGAATTATGAAATTCTTAAAAAAATAACGAATCTTAATAGATCAAGAAATGAGCATAATAGTTTAAAATTATGTTTGTTTCTTAATCTTATCAAAACATTCTTTTTTGCTTTGCATATACAAGCTTGACAATTTGCTAATAGTAAGTAATTTTACATGTATAAGAGATAGTGGAAAGAAAACTTATCTAATTTTATTAACTTGTAAAATGCGCATCTACATTGTCTTACCATGGAGTTTCCAAAAGCTAATCGAAAAAAGAATAGCGTTGATCTAATGTGCATGACAAATATATATTCGGAAGAGGTCGAAATCAGAGATTGTCGATTGAGATCCAAGAGTGGGCCAGAGATTTCCTATCGGAAATCGAAGTCATTTTGCCGTTCCGGTGAAGAGAAGAAGAAAGTCCATCGAACGAAAAAAGAATACGCTACTCGGAGGTCGCGAGGCCGTCGCAGTGATGGCGATGGAGGAGTAGGAAGAGATAGAGGAGGAAGAGAATGGAGAAGACAGGCGGGTGGAAAAATAAGGCTCCTTTCCGGAGGACTGACGAAACAGGCCCGTACTCGATACCATCTGTGTGCTCTCTCAATAATAATAGTATGGACCGAGAAATGTGCGCGCGAGGCGCCGCAACGTGGATTCTCTCCAACGTTTTGAGGGCGAAGAGGAAGAGTGGCGATGAAGGGAGAGGGAGAGAGAGATCGTGATGGCTTCGTGGAGAAGATGCGAGAAGGCGCGGCGGGGAGGAAGAGAGGGAGAGAGGGAGCGGAAAGAACCCGTGTGCTCTCCTCCGATGCACATACTGGAGCCTCACGGATGAGGCGAGTCCCCACGATTGGCGAAGAGTGTGGTGGGACGGCAACGAGCGAGGCCCCGCTGCCCTGCCGGCTGGGCCCGCTCTTAGATGATCATCCGGAGACACGGCTGATGGGGCCAGTAGGGGCCCCAGAAATTCCAACAAGGACGGGGCATAATGCGCGACTCAAGGTCGGTTCTACTACCGACGGCAAGGCCCCGACGGATGCGACCACGTTCAAGCAGGGTCGTACCGTGACCTCGCCGCATCTCCTCCCCGCTCCTCCTTCCCTTTTCCCTTCTCTTTCCTTGCCCTTCTATCGCGTCCCTTCTTTATGCCTCATCCTACCTCTCCCTCGTTCATTCGTCCTCGTCCTCCGCTGATTCCTCAGCAATCCTGACTACCCTCTCGTTCACCTTTCTCTGCTGGCTCCTGTCCTCATAGCTAGCGCGCACGCTGTCCCCACCAATGACAGAATCGTGCATTGGCCCTCAGGCGCCCTGCGCTTCTGGATTGCGTTGCATACGACGACATTCCGCGAGTCTGAAAAAATAGACACCCTCGAGGGCCAGAATGACGAGGATAAACTTGGATTTCGACATTTTGCATAATAGAAAGGTTACTCTAACAACAATTTTTGTCAACTCTAATGAAAATTTTTATTTTACCGTGACATAAAAAATAAACAAATATTTGTAAGACATTATAATTTTTGTTATTATCAACTATGTAATAGTCTCTTTTTACTATCTTTGCATGCAATTTTACATGCATTGCAATATATGAAATGTGTGAGTGATTTTACTACATTTTAGTAGTTCAACAAAATTTTTTATAATTCAGTAATTGAAAATTTTGATAACAATGTTTAAATTCTTCAATTAAAGTAAAATTCTTGAAGAGAAATGAGCTTCACGTATAACAATTGAATATTAAGGATAAGGGATATTTGGTAGTTTTAGCCCAGTTATAGGACAGGTTAACTAATTTATTTTCAACGTGAAAGCTAGGCATTGTACTACGCTATTTAACTTTTAAACTCATTTAAACCTTTTAAACTAGAACTTGGAGTTTGAACCGAGGTCCTGGTTGTGACAATCTTGTCGGGGCTGCCGAGGCCCGCCTTTTTACGCCGGGTAAGAAAGAGGCGCTTGAGGCCATCGAGAAGTGAGAGAGAAAGAGAGAGATGGCATGAAAAATATACGATGGAGGAAGCGCCTGGAATGAGAGAGAATGACGGAGAAGAAGAAGAAGAAGAAGAAGAAGAAGCAGAAGAAGACGAGAAGAAGGAAGAGGATGAAGAGGGAGTACGTGGAGCCAGTTTGTGCTCCATCCCGTTGGAGAGAAAAGAATCTGTGTGCGCGAGGTTGCAGTGGTAGGGGTAAAAAGGGGTATTGGAGGAGGGATAGGATAGATACCGAAGAGGGGCAGGCAGGATTGGCTGGACGAAGCAAGAAGCGAAGGAAGAGAAGGTAAAAAGAGGAAAAAAGGTGGGATCCCTTAAAAATTGAGACCCACGGAGGTGGGGATTGGAATTTCGGGCCCCGTACACCGGCCAGTCTCGAGGAGGCCTTCGCGAAGATGAGGCGAGGAGAAAAGAGGAGATAGAAGAGTGCACGAGAGCGCAGGAGGGCACGAGACGGGATCGAGAGGAGGAAGTGAAGAAGTGGAAAAACGAAAGGAGACGGGAAGAGAGAGAGAGAGAGAGAGAGAGAGAGAGAGAGAGAGAGAGAGAGAGAGAGAGAGAGAGAGAGAGAGAGAGAAATAGAAAGAAGAGAGGAAGAAGAGGAAAAAGCGGAGGTGGAGGAGGAGAAATAGGAGGAAGAAAGGTATCGCGTAGCCACAGAGAGTGCGCACAGTCCACCGTGTACTCGGCATGGACCGTCAGTACACCCTCTGCGTACTCGTACCGGCACATCAGTACCGTAACTACGTGAATAATTATCATCATCAGCAGCAGCAACAAGCGCTGGAACAGCAGCAGAGAAGTTTGCAACCTCCATCATATCTTCAGTATCAACAGCAACGTTTAATTCAGCAGCCGCAGCAACAGCAACAACAAGAACAAATCTACGAGAACATCGTGTCTCAATATCGCATGAAAATGTGCTATCACAATGATTACGAGAACGACGAGCAGATACAGAGGTTCTACTGGGAACAGTGTTATAAGCGCAACGATACCGACACTACAGCGTATTACTACTGCGAATATGTAAGGATTTACTTGGGATTACTCGTAACAAATATTTGGAAGTACTCGATTTCGTCAGTTGACATCGCGTGTTGCTTCCTTTTTCTGAGAACGGAAATTGTGTACTTTAGTGCCTCTCTTCGCAAAGTTACGTTTTCGTCTTTTAGAAGATACTTCGCAAAATTTTATTATCGAAGCGTTAAAACTGTAAATATTTTCTCTTACGATGATGAAACGTGTGTGCCAGCGAATGTGAGCGGTCGAGATTTTTTTTTAGTGAGATCGATGTATCGTGATGTATTCTTTGCATAGGAAACCTCGTGTGGTTCTTCCAAATATTCGGAATACAGTGACACACACTACATATGGGATAATAATCGTGAAACTACATAATAGGAATATTTAATTATATTTTTTATGTGAAACATATTAAACGCAGCATATATCAGCACATGATATTAAGGATTATACTTGCATGATTAAGATAAATCTTTTTGATTCTGATTAATTAATTTGTGAAAATATTATAATTCTTTTTTCAATAATTATTTAAAAGAACGCTGGGAAGAGTCCCTTTTATGTTTTAAAGAAGATATTTAACTTCTTAGATTTATTTTCTTGGAAAATTGTGTTTTATCTTTCTCACTTACATTTCTTTACATATCATTTTCCTTTACGTATATAAGTAAACACATCTGACATTCTAGCGCGCGCAATTTGCACGTAATCGCTAAATAAATAATTGCAAACTATGCAGCTCGGCAGTGTTGCTATTTATGGAAGCACAATATCACCTAAATGCTTAGAACTTAAATAACTACCGTTTAAAACTTACATAACTACGACAAATTATTCCTTCATTCTTTATCATTTTCTTAACACATTTAATTAACTTGTCTTATATGTTACAAAAAAAGAATTTGCCGATTGCAGTGATGACAGATATGAAAATAAGTGTTATATGATATTGATATGAAAATCAATTGTTTTAAAAAGGTTGTTTTAAAAAGGTTCAAATTCTTGTGTTATAGGCGAAGAAGGAGATTTATGACGTAAAACATCAGAGGCTCTGCCTGGCTCAGGATGAGTACAATCACCTCAATAACGCCTTGACCACCCTTGGCGCATCGCGTACAAGTTGTGAGTGTAATTTAACATACAGAGGATTTTTATCGGTTCCTGAATTAATTAGTTACTTGGATATACTGTGCGCGTTATATACAGATATTTATGAATGCTTCGTCAATCCTGTCATTTGAAAAGTGTTGTGTCGTTAAAATGAAATTACAGAACATTGCTGCGAATTATGGAATTTGTCACGATTAGTAGTTTTCATATTTTGAATTTTACATGTGGTAAAATATCCGATTTTAAATTGATTGTAACGCGAGTGTAAGTAAAAAAGTTCTCACCATCGGAAAATATTGACGGGCATTTGTGGTTCGCAGTGTGTTCCAGCTCGAGTTCCTTGAGTACCAAATACGACCCTGACCTGCTTAAATCAGACGTGGCACTTGCAAGGAGTCGAGTTTCTCGATTAAAACGAGAACTCGAGCAAATTCGAGCGGAGATGAATTGCACGCAACGAGGAGTAGATACTCTCGCGAGGTATTACATAGACGAACATTAAGTCGGCGATGGCCCATTTTTGTATTAAACTTATTTAAGTAATTTAACCTCAGTCTGTAACGAAAATGATTTATATGCATTTTACTAGATTTTATGAAAAATTTTGCTCCTCTTACATTTATTTTAATAATACTCTCTTATTCTAATGATAATTTTTATTTAAGAAATCGAAATTTTATAGATATCATTGAATTTTAAGACGTTTTTTTAATTAATAACTATCATATTATATCGCCAGTTATTTGTAGTACTTACAACACTTGAGAATACTTCTAACTCCTGCGGTCTACTTCTTTCTGCAGTGTGGAACAAAAATTGAGCACCCATCATGGTGGATGCTACAATATTATGGAAGCGCAGGCGATCATGACGGAACTTCGCAACATCCAAAAGTCTTTAAGCTCGGGCGAGAAGGAGAAGGCTGAGCTGATGCAATCGCTGGCACAATTAAAGGATGAACTGACAAGGTTGCAACTATGCGAGGGCAGTCCGGAAGCTAGCACGCTCAGCTTGCCACAGGAGAAGCTCAGCACGGCCTCCCAGACTGATCTCTCGGGCGAGTTGGTACCGATCGGTACTCGACTAGCTGAGATGGCACGTATGAGGTTGCAATATGATGAGGCAAGAAAACAGATTCAGCATATACAACAACAGTTGGCGGATCTCGAAGAAAAAGTGACGCCGGGACAAACTGAGAGCGACAAGGACAAGCTATTATTATTCCAAGAAAAGGAACAGTTATTGAGGGAGTTACGTAGTATTACTCCACGCACGAGAACGCAACAGGACATGAAGAAGATCCAGTTGGAAATTCGCAGGCTCGAGCAAGACCTTAATACCGCGTTTGAACTTTCAAATAAAACTATTACCGATCGCGTACGGCTCCACGAAGAGAAGCAACTGCTGCTGCAGCAACTTAGAAACGCACTGCGCTCAATGGCAATGTTGGAGGGTCAATTGAAAACTTTGAGCGCTAGTACATTGTCGGTGAGCAGTAGTTCTAGTCTCGGTAGTCTCAGTACGACGAGTAGTAAAGGTTCTCTCAGTTCTGGACTTAGCTTCACGGATATTTACGGTGGTCCGCAGTGTCTGGGATCGGCCAGTTTACAGCAAGAACGACCGGTCGATATGGTTGACCTCCACAGACGTGTTGAAAGACTGTTGCGCGGTTCCGAACAGAGTAATCTCGTCGGAACACCCTCACCCGGTAGATCTCAGCCCAGCCTTTCCCCAAGATCGAGTTTGTCCAGTGTAAGCCCGCCGGTATCGCCGTTGTACGAAAATGCGCCAATGGGTCCGCCGCCTGCCTATGAACAGGTAGAACAACAGAGGAGGCAATATCAGAGAGTGGCACCTGCAGCGACGACAACAACAATGGCAGCGATTAGCGGTACCGCCGCATCTCACCTGGACGGGAATCAACTTGAGGATCGTTTGTCGGAGTTCAGATTTAGTCAGCAACAAGGAGTAGCGTCACAGCAAGAACAGCCGTGTTCCATCAATATGCAGGATCGTTTGAAACTCGTGGTCGGTCCCCATCCACCCGTCGAGCTGCAATCGAGTAATATGTCCCAGGGCAGTGGCTTGGGCAGGCCTGGCGCGAGTGGCACGCAGATGCAACAGCAACAGGTACCGCCATCGTCCCTGCCTCAGGAATCACTCCCCTTATCGCCGATCAGTGAAACACCACCGCCTACTGGGATCAGGTCGAGAGCCAGTAGTTCCGGTACCAACACTAGATCCGTCTCCGCCGCCGTTTCTGATGAAAGCGTCGCAGGTGACTCGGGTGTTTTCGAGGCGTGCAACCGAAAAAGAATGTCTGGGCCCATCTCCGATGTAGACCCATTAGCTTCTGGCGAAATGAGCCTAGAAACCGCACAAGTGCAGATTAAACTAAGGTATATTTTGTTTATGGACATATATTATAAAAACATCGAACAAAATATAATAAAAATGTGCATAAAAGTGTCATAACATATTATAAAAGTATATTTCTTTTGCAGACAATATTTTTCTTATATACTTATTTAAAATTTGTTATATTATCAGATATATATATTACTATAAAACGATTATGTGAACATTACAAAAAATAATATATGAAAACATTATGCTGCAGAAAGATTATTATATGATAAATCATATATCTATTATTCTTATAATAACGTAAAATTATAATTTTTTAAATAACGTGTAAACATTATTTTTATTTATTTATTTAACTACGAAAAATTATTATAATACAAGTTTATTTTATTTTATTTTTACGGAAGTTTGCTTTCATTCTAGTGATAATTTAGATGAAACAAACAAACACTGAATTGAAATCTATAATTTTACATTTATCAGGTATTCAGTGAGTGACGGATTACTTCATGTTGGCATTGAACGAGCGAGAAATTTAGCCGCGCTTTTCATACCCGACAACGCGCAAGTGTGAGTACCTACATGATGATTTTTTCTAATTACTTTCAACCGATGATATATTTTAAGCAATATTTTACCACGTCTTAGTACTCCAACCATTGCGTCATTTACACTTCAATTTTTATTTCTTAGAAAACATAAGATAAATATTTATGTCTTATATTAGTTAATATCGTAATATAACCGCCGTTAAATATCTCAGACTATCCACGAACGGGATTTTATTTTTAAAAATAACTTTACCGATTAAATAACTTCATTGCATAATGTTAGATCAACCTGCTGACGAGTTACGCAAATGCACTCGACTTTTGTCTATTCCCCGTTTGCAATCGGCGATCTTAATGACCCAAGTTGGCCAGTCAATCGATCACTCGGGCCCCTACCGACGTCTTTGAAATTGGAATGTAATTATGAAATCCTTGTCGCGCACTCGTGTCTGGATCATTGACCAGCCGCGTATCGCGCTCACCTTCGTTACGTAAGAGTCGGCTATTATCAGCGATACCATGTCTCGCAATTAGCTTTACAGCCACTCAAGAATTTATTCTCGCGGCCATTGTGTCCGGCCACCAGCCATAAATTCACGAAACGGCACGACGCTTCGACGGTTGAGGAAGAGAGACAGATTAATGTATATAGTTACACGGGAGCGTTTGATTAATGATCCATCTTTCACGCGGTGAACTCACGTTTTCCAATCCCGTCGATGAATGAAAAGAGAAGGAAGGAGACAGAGAGAGAGAAAGAGAGAGAGAGAGACCGAGCCTTCTTTCGAATTCTATTTGTTTTCGTCTGAATATTCTTTTAGAGAATAATTGATAGCTCGCAAGCGAGTCCACGACCTGAAAGTACAACTACGCGTTGAAATGCCCTTTTATCCATAGAAATAACATTTTTATCTCGCATTTCAGATACATCAAAGCCGCACTGTTGCCAATGCAATTACCCATCAATCATACGTGTTGCACGAAATCCGTCGTGGACTTGCGAAAACCGACTTTCGGCGAAACGTTTCCGATCGCTGTGCCGCTTAACAAATTGTACACGAAAACGCTGCAAGTGACACTTTGGTGCACCGAAGCCGAGAAATGTTTGGTATGTATACTTTTTTTGAAATTTATTTTATTTATGTAACAAGTTTTCACTTCTCACTCCGAGATAATTTTATTACGATGTTCACTTAATAGTGTATTATGATCGAAAATCTGAGAGACATTTGGAGAAGTAATATTCAATTCTTTATTGACGAAAATGATGAAAAGTTTACATATTCTCGAAAAGAAATAGTTATAATTGTTGCTAAATTGAGAGAGAACATAGTGCCATTTGTCATTCTGGACGGTTTCTACTGATTACAGGGTTCTGCACAAGTCTCGTTGGCAGACTTTAGTCCAGAATCTCCTAGCGTAAAATGGTACAATATACTCTCCTTCCGCTTCATGCATCCATCTGATAGTCCCGGTACTAGTACCAACGGCACCTCTATGAGCGTCAGATTGACGAAACACGACAAGCAGGAATCGGATATTTCGGTATATAGGAGCGTACAAAATACGAAAGAAGAGAGTAGTGACGAGAGTACGATAATTAGTTCCCAAACGTCCACCTTGACGAGGAATCAAGACGAGTTGCAGTCAGCCGTAACGTTAAGGTTGGAAGAGCTGAATTGTCTACGTAGTCCAGAAGAAGAAGATGAGGATGATGGTAGTGAAAGTGGGAGCGAGGACAGCGACGAGGAAGGTATTATCGTGGAATTTACGGTGGAGGATAATATTCTAGAGGATGTTTTGGAGCACGAGGTAAGTAATGTTACTATATAGTATAAATGATATTTATTTAATGTTTCAATTGCTTTGAATTTACTATCAAATGAATCGTGAACATCAAGCGATTAAAAGTTATTGATTTAATTTAGGACTTAATATTTTTCTATCACCGCGACCGTTATGATTAGCGTTATTTTTTGATGAGAATTAAACTTTCACTGAATCTTAAATTGTTTATTGTCGAGACTATAAAAATTTTTATTAAGAAAAAATATCAGTTCTAAATTTATAACGATTCTCCATTTATAACATAACAGGAAGATGAAGAATTGAACGAGGAAACGAGGCAAACGCAGGACAAGGAAACAAACACTGAATGCGTGTTTATTCCGGAACAAGGCAAGCAAAGAAAACTTTCTGCGGCTGGTGTTGCACCCGGCGCTATTCATGACGACAAAAATTCTATTGTGATTAAAAGAAGTCAAACATTCTCACCGAGCGCAGCCGTTAGCAGAAATCATTACATCTGTCGGGTAAGTTTTAATCAAATTTTCTTGACTATTACATATTTGATACATTTGTTTTTTCCATACAAAATTTTGTACAGAATAAAACAAGTTTTTAACAAGAATTTAAAATTTCGATAATTCCTCAATAAAGATTGCAGAATTTTTATTACTTGCTTTTCATGAATTTGTTCTTTATATACCTTTAAATGCAAGTTTTGGCATCTCAAAGAATATGTCTTTTCTTGAATTTAATGTTTTTATCTTGTTTTACATAGCTTAATCGCAGCGACAGCGACAGTAGTATGCCGCTTTATCGCAGAGGCGGACCTTTCCAACGGAACTCAGTAGAAAGACGTTCCCTGCGATGGCGTCGACCGTCCTCCGCCCTCAGTTACAAAACCACGAAGAAGTCATCTCATTTGCTGCCGACAGCTAGGACGTCTTTGGACCTCGAATTAGATCTCCAGGCGCAGCATGCTAAACTGAATAATCTCCAAGATGAGCTTAGTAGGTTACGAGAATTGAAACAACGGCTAGAACAAGCGCGTGAAAGAGGCGATACCGACCTAGCAACATGGCTGCTAGAAGATCAGAAATTTCAAAACCTCATAGCACAGGCCGAAAGTGGCAGGAACGGCAAGAGCCTTGAGGATAAGAAAGTGGAGAAGATGTTAAAGAAAACTTCAAAAGAGATTTACAAGTTGAGGAAAACGAAAGCTGGAAAGGGAAAACCCGATATGATTTCCTTCAAGTAAGTGACAAGTTTCTCTTTATTGCAAAATTATTTTCTTCATCTTTTATTTCAATTTTTTTGTGATTTGGATTTAGATATCTATAATATCTCATAATACTTAAGTAATTGAGTGATGTCCGAAATAATTATTAATTCAAGATGTTAATTTTTGGGTGTTAATCAAAAATTATGTCTTCGAATAAATTGAATCTCAATGAAAATCTGTAACTTTTTGATAATTTTGAAGATTATATAAAGATTAGTAAGAAAAAATATTATCTTTTATAAAGATCATTTGATAAATTAGTATTATATCATTTTCCAGAGAAAAGATGGCTTTCTTTACGCGAGTGAATTTGAATGTTCCTGTTCTGCCACCTGAGGAGCTCGGGACTGAAGGTATATGTTCTTCGACATCGCACACGCATAGAAAGTACGCGTCGGAGCCTGTCACCAGTGCTTTTATAAATTCTACGACAACGCGATCGAACAACATTTCCGGTGGAAGTGCTTTGCCCGTCACGAAGAGCGGCAGTGTCACGGATCGAAGTGCCACAAATGTTGTTACCGTGATTGTCAACGCAGACGAAGTCGCATTGTCCAATGCCGACAGTAAATCTGTGAACGCTAAAAGTCGACCGGCGGCGGAGACCGATGTGAGAAATTCAGAAAACGGCGAAAGAGAAGTTTTACCGAAATCTACTGAGAAGAATGGCAATGGAGAGCCGAAGAGGTACGAATATGTTGTTGATAGGGTCCTCGGTGTGGAAGTATGAAGACCGGAAAAAAGTCGCGCATGTTCCAGTTCTATCACCAGCTGTCGCGCGATGAAGCTGTAATTCCGCGTTCATAGATATATTTCTCTTTGAATTTGAAGTAGTAGCAGGACAGGAAAAAACGAAAGAGAAATAGTGATCGCAAAGCCGCGGTCTCCTAACTCTGAATCCCAGGTGCCATGCGCAAATTGTAAAACACGCGCATCAAAAAGCTCGAAAAGATAAGATGCATAAAGTATTGTCGTCGAAATTGCAAAACTGCTGTAGCTGACGGTGTAACCAATGACCAGTGATAACGGTGCATGTGCCAATGCTGGATGTCAGAAGCAATCCTTCAATGAACGCAGCAGCGAGAATTATACGCGAACGCGAGCATGATTGTGTATATATACAGAAACGTAAATTATTTAAACGATACTCCTTACGATAGGCTATTTAATTGTTTAATCCGACTCGTCCGAGTCTACGTCGCGGAATCGCGACTGCGACAACCTCGCATGTCGCGTCGTTCGTTCCCTCCGTGCATCGGAGCACATGACCCACCGAGCAGCTGGTCTGCGATTTGAAAGTCTAACGAAAAAAGGCTGCGCCCAGGTTGGCTAGCGAATTTTGCTCCGACTCCGGTATCGTCGTTTTACAACGCGTTTGGTTTCCTAGTTCTGAGTTTTCGGGTTACGAATAAATCCAGCGAAAATAATCCAAGTGTCCTTCGTGCGTATCAATTCTGACGAAACTATCAAATCTAATAAAGCCAAATTCTTCGTTATACTCAGATTTTGCATCTTTTTTTAAAATTAGAATTTCATTAAACAAAATACTCGCATAAGTTTTACTCATTAATTTTCCATAGCAAATTAATCAGCTGCAACTTTATTTTTATTTTTTTTAGTCCTAGCTGGAATTTTCCAAATTATCATCAATGATCGCTCTTTTTGGCAAAGTTGTAAAAACAGACTGCCTTTTCCCAATCGTTTTCGGACGAACGTAGGCCTTCATCATCCGGGATTTCGGATTGTGGTACTTTTGAGGCCATAGGTACCAGGAAATTGGAAGGACGGAGTGATCAGCAAGAGATCGTGATGTCATTTTCGGTGGTTTTATACATTTGTATGTATAAAACGACATCATGATCTTTGTCTCGAACTGTGCAAACACTCCTCTACCAGCAGATTGTGCAACAATGTGCCTTATTGTTGAATTAGTCGCGCGAGAAAGTGCCGCTAGTATATACAGGGTATCCGATACAAGGGTATCGTGATACAATTGACGAGGAGATGGTTCTTCTCTCTTTTGCAATAAACAAGTGAAAGATAATTTTTGCTTAGATTGCATAGTTTTTTTAATGTAATATATATATTTGCCATATTGATACTGGCGTAAGATGGTTAAACTACAGTTATTTGTAATAAACCTCGGTAGTTGTATCACGATTTACCAGACAATATAAACTCTCACGTCGTTATGTTGCTCATATTATCACACCGTGGATACATATGAACATTCAGACACAAGCGTGACAACAAAAAATACTCATTTTCGCAAATAAATGATAATTTGATGATTTAAATTAATAACTGCTTTTTAAGGTTCAAAGTAAATATCTACATATCTGATTCAAAGGTGAATACTTATTTTCAATATTAATAAGATTATATAAGAAATAATATTTTTGAGGATCGGTCACAGATATTTTATGTTGCATTTGTCTAGATGATTTTACATTTGTCAATTTTTTTGTTTGAAAATAAAAGAAAAGTATTGTAATAGATGATAAATTTCAGAATGTGAAAATTGTATTATTTTAAACAAAATGTTCATCGATTGCGATGAAAAAATTACATATAATATATAATAAAAACATACATATTAAATTTAAATTAAATATAATAAAAATATTGCGGAAAAGAGAAATTTTTGGACGTCGCTTTTAATACTAGAACACACCGTCTTTGCGATTGTTCTGAATTCTAAATGATAAAAATTTTGATAATTAACGGGAAATAGAAAGATCTTGATTGTTAATTCAGATCGTTGGTAGCTTGACGAGAGATATCTCTAAGATAACGGATGCCATATTATATGTATATCAAGAAAACCACGATGTAGATGTTGGCCGTTAGAAATGAAAGGAGGGTGATAACGAAAGAATAAAACGAAAATACCTATATTTGTACATATTTTTGTATATACGCATCCTAACGATTATATTTACGCGTCTATAAATATAAATATATATATGTATGTTTTATATATATATATATTTACATGTAGAGTCTATGTATGTTTTATACATATATACGTATATATATTTATAAATATGTACAAGAGTTTGCAAAACATATAGTGGCAAATTCACTCCGCGTTATTTAAAAACGTTTTTATTGATGGAACGTACGTTCGATTTTATAGAGCGTCTCGTAAACCTACAAAATCCATAGAGCAATTACGAAATTAAACAACGAAATAATTTAATTATCGCCTCAAATGCTAAATTTATTATGCTCATGTATTTAAAATTATAATAAAGTTATACATTATTATATATATTATTTACTACCGTATATAGCGCCTTATTGTATCAAAGTAATTATTAATTAATGATAATATCAATAAAACGATGGCGTTAATGGTATTGCTAAGGAATGCTAAATAGACGATAAATGTAATTTCATGAAAGAGAACATACATATCCACACACAATTTGCACACACACACACACACACACACACATACAAAGTTACATGAGACACTGACAGACTAGGAAGAACCACAATCACAGTTTGTAAGTAACGGTTCGTATGGTAATGATTAAAAGGACAAAATACAGTATACTCTTGCCACGTTCGTTTGTGTTGAATACCTTTCTTTTCTATATTTTCCGCGTATAATCTTATTTTCCCTATATCCTAAACATATTCAAATAATCACAGATATTTCATAAAATACTTAAAAGAATATTTAATTATGATATATACTGGTGTAAGAAGATGTGAAAATTATTTCAATAGTTGATTCTTTAATTTTAGTGATGCATTTTTATTAAAAGATCAATTTAATTTTGTTTTAAATTTATAATTTATCTTGTAGTTTCTTAAGATTTTTTTCAATATAGAGCAAGGTTATGCGTTTAAAATGCGTTTAATAATCCACATCTTCGTGTAAACTGTTTTACGTATCATCTGTTAACAATTTATGGATTATTTAAGCTTATATTCATTGTTATACTAAACAACACTATAATTTTTTTCTCGTTTAAATATTTTTATTTATCAATATTAAAGTCAGCATGTTAACAATCAATTTAAGTCTTTCCTTTTTTACATTGCTAGTATTATTTAAATAAAAAAGATTCGTATGAGCTTAATGTAAATATACTAATATGTAAATATTTTATGAGTAAATGTTTAGTAAAAAAATGTTTATCGCCTCTTTCTGATTTTCCTGTAATTTTATAAATATGTGTACTTATGCGAAAATCTTGATCAAAATGGAATTCCCATACAACACAAAATTTGCAGCAATATCACTACAAAATCTCTGCGATACTGCTGCAACATAAATGTCGCTGCAATGTTGCAGCAGTGTTGCTTTTGTACAACTTTGTGCTATAGAGAAAAAGTCGTTCAAGTCGCATTTTATTTCAATGTGTTTTTATATCCCTGCAAAAAAGGATAAAAAAGGAATTTCGAAATACAGTCCATTCTCATTTAAATTATACAAAATATATTTTTAATTAAAGCAGAGAATTATCATTAAATTATCATTTTCTCACTTACTGACACCAAAAAACTGTAAAATTATAGAAAAAGAAACAGTACTTGAGCGATATAATTTTTCTTTTCAGAATATATTCTACACATAAAAATATAAAAATTTACAAAATTACAGAAAACTCGAAGGAAAAACGTTTATAAACATTTACCATTTCATGTAAACGTAATTTGCGGCACAATACAATCCTTGTATCTACCGATACATCTACTTTATCGACGTTTTCCCATTAAATTATCGCTAGAAATCACCAGAGATCACCGCTGTCACTAAAATCACGCGCGCACTCTGACGTCGCAAGCAGCGTATTATATTTAAATTGTACGCACGAAGTTGATCGTGACCGTTAGAAGTTCAGTGCGGTTCAGTGGCATTAGTGGCAACGTAAACTTTGATCGACTTGGATGTAGACATTGTAGACGAGTAGAGGCAGACGAGTAAAGAGCTATTAACTAATTAAGAGGAAGAAGAATTGTAGACGAGTCGGAGCGTCGTCGTTGGTCGCCGTCATGAGGTCTGTTTTTTATTCCTGTTCTAGATTGTATTAGAATTTTTGTCAAATATCATACATATACTTGTTTTACTTTAAGTTCCAAAAGTGTATACTAGTTCATCCACAGAAAACAGACCTATGATTAAACGTATTTGAGTATAACCACGCGATTTTCGGAAATAATCAGTCATGGAGTTAGGAAACAATGAGAGATCACGATACGAACGATACAAGGCATTGGAGGCCTATGAGAAGCCTTACAATAAACCTAAGTATTTCTGTGACCCGGACGAAAAGTCACAGAAACTGGATGCAAGCGTCAAACAAAAAGACAAGTCAGCACAGGAATTAGTGGCTGTAAGATCAGAATTAGCTGGCATTAGGAGAAGTTTGGGTTTGTACTTGTTTAATTGTATCTATTTGGTTAATGTAGAGCTACTATATATATATTTTTTAATGGTTTTTCCTCTTTTTTATGTCATACAATTTTATTCTTTGTAGCTGAAGCTGCAGAAACTGAAGCTCAGTCGGGATCAGGATATTCTCCATACTTAGAATATAAATTGCCTAAGCATCTACAACCGGATAAATTTTCTAAAGAAAAAATGGAGTTAGAGACGAAGTTAGATGTGAAAAATAAAGAAATTCAAGAGAAGCAAAAGAGAATATTTGAATTACAGGACCAGATCAGGAGGTTTTCTCAGATGGAATCTCAGGTAGAGGAGAAAACACGAAAATTAGAAGCTTCCAATAAGGAGAGGGATATACTGGAAAAAGAATTGATAACTACAAGGTCAGAACTGGCAGGCATTAAAAGGACGTTAGGTACGTAATTTAATAACAATTATAATAGTTAAATTCACATATTGTCAAATTGATACAAGCATTCGTGGAGAAAAATATACTTTATAGCCCACGATTGTTCTACTTAATATAAGATATGTTTTTATTGCTGCACAAAAACTTAATGTATCACTTGGGATAGAATTGGAGCGACAAGAGAGAAGAGATTTAGAAACTCGAGCGCTTGGATTAATAAGAGACGCTAAGCGAAAATGGGAGAATGCAGAGAAAGACAAAATTACACAATTAAATAAGCATATTGAAGCACAAACTGTAAAATTAACAGAATTATGCACAAGTAATAATGAAATGAGTTCGCGTTTACAAAGGACAGAAGGTGAACTGCAAACTGCAAATGCAGAATTGGATAAATTGCGTGTATTTCAAGTGGGTAACTTACATTTGATAATGTAATGAATGCAACATAATATAATTATCTATTAAGTAATGTTATTAACTCCATAAAGAAACTATATGAAGGTAAAATGTAAATATAAATTGAGGGTATCAATACTGTTAATTCTTTATTAATAAATGTTTAGGCACAATATAAGGAATCCTTGGCGAAAACGCGTGAATTAAGTAGACAAAGTGTTCAAGGCGTAGAAATTAAGTTAGAGGAGATTGCTGTGCGCTCTCATAATCAATTAGCCGATTTACGAGCAAAATTGGACTTTGAAGCGGCAAAGAACACAGATCTCGAGACTAGGTTGCGAAACGAGCAGGATTCAAATCATTGCCGCGAGTCAAGATTAAATGTTGCTTTAGAACTTGCTCAAAATGAATTAAGAGATTGCCAGGAACAGTTACGTACTATACAAGCCACGTTACCGGCAAGAGACACCGAGATTGAAGCTTTGCGTAAACAGCTGCAAGAGAGAGCGAGACAGATAGATGATCTAAAGTCATCAGAGCAGTTGCTTACAACTATGCAAGAACAGTTGGAAAGGATGAATCTTGAAAATGAACAATTAAAGCAACAATTGCAAGTAAGTAATCTAAATATTTTAAGTAGAAAACCTGAAGCAGCAACTTCAAATGTAAAAGCAAACGGTGAAATAAACTTAGTTGAATTTATGGAAGAAAGAAAAAGAGTTATTAGATACTAACTTAGATAAATGTACTAGTATGAGGGAAGCTAAGCAAACTGAGAATTAAAATGTGTTTGGGGAGACGCTGTTAGAGCTATTTGTGTCATTCTATCTTTGTTTTATGTCTAATAAACAATGACATCAACAATGACAACATAATATTAATGTGATAAAGAATTGTTAAATCTAATAATTGTAATAATATAATATAATATAATAGATTCAAATGAATGTACAATTCAAATATAAGACAGAAAGCGGACTATTAGAGCCAAGCTAGATATCATTAGTCAAAGTCACATTGGAGCAATATTGTTCCTTAAAAATATAAGATGGAGCAGTATTCTCCAGAATACGAAAAATCGTATATATGGGATGCAGGTGGAATCGAACCATTCGTGCCATCATTGGTAGCTTTAATAAATTCGCTAAAAACTTTAAATATATATAATATTGAATTTCATGTATAAATATGCGTAATTTATTTATATGTGAATAATAATTGGCTAATGATATTTGGTTCTTAATCCGTTTTGTTTCTTATATTTAAATTTTAATCCAATAATTTTGTTTTATAGGTTACTAAATCTGATCTAAATGAAACCATGATGAATTTAGAGCAAAGTGAAGCGCTTGCTGTAAATTTAGAACAAGCAGCACAAGATAAGGTTGCATTGCAAAAGAGATTACAGGACTCTTTGGAAAAAGAAAGTAAACAAAATTATACATAAAATATTATGAATTATTCTTGTATACTATTCTGTCATTTAATTGTTATTTCATTGCAGAGGAACAATTGCGCAAAGTGTGCAATTTAGAAGAATTATTAAAACGTTTAGAAACTAGTGTTACAAAGTTAGAGGCAGAAAATGCTGTTCTTAAACAACTAGATGAAGTACCACTTGCAACTCGCGCAACAATTGTTGAAGCCACTGATACAAAGGTATTTCACAGACAAGAAGAAACAGAAAAACTGAAGCAACAACTTCAAACGTTAAGAGAAGAACTAACAGTTGAAAAACAAACGGCAAAACAAGCCCAGTTGAATTTATGGAAGAAAGAAAAAGAATTATCAGATGCTAACTTAGATAAACGTATAGCTGTGAGAGAAGCTAAACGAGCTGAGGATAAAATAAAAACTCTACAGGATAAAATAAAAACTCTACAGGAAGAAAATCAAAAGTTACTAAAAAAATTAAATGATAAAGTAAAAGAGGAAGAGCAAAATTCAAAGAAACTATTGGAAGAATTAAATATCGCGAAGACATCATTGAATGATATTACAAAAGAGGCATCTAGGCATAAAATGCAAGCAGATTCAGCACAAAGAGTATATATTTTTTATAAATATTTAAAATTTTTTTAAGTTTTTATGGATATATAAATTAAAATATAAGCAAATTTATTTTTTGTTATTTTTAATTCATTTCTCTAAAAATATTTTTTAGGCTTTAATTCAAGCTAATCATCAAATCGAAGAATCACAAACTTCTAGTGCATCGTTACGTAGAGAATTGGATGCGACTCGTAGGCAAATACGATCGAATCAAGAGCGTGTCGATACTCAGAATGCCGAGAACAGGCGTTTGACACAGATAGTCACAGATCTCGAGTCTAAAATCGCAAAACTAGAACAGGATATCAAAGGGTACGAAATAAATAATGAGTTGTTAAAGGAAACTTGTACAGTGTTAGAAGAGCAGTTAACGGACTATGAAAGATTAACAAGCGATCATGAAACGCGCGAGAATATGCTGATTCAGGATAAAATGAAGCTACAAAGAGACTTAGAAGCTGCCGAAACAAAAGTTCGTGAAGCACATATTGTGCAGAACGAGGAGAAAACACGAAGAATAGTTGCCGAACGTAACATTGAACAGTTGGAATCTGAAACAAGTGATATAGAAAGCGAGAGAAACGGTCTTATCGTTCAAAGGGACCAGTATAAGAAACTTGTTCAGGAACTCACTATGCAAGTAGAAGAATTAAATACGAAATGTGGTGAATTGGAATGCGATTTCTCGGAAATGGGTCATGCTTTAGAAGCTGCTAAAGAAGAGTCGAGAGTCGTGAAAGAAGAAAGTAGCGAATACTTGACGACAGTGCATGAATTGAAAGAGGAAAATTTCGTGCTTAGGGATAATTTGCAGAATAGCATAGATCAGTGTCAGGAATTGAGATCAAGAATAGCAGAGTTGGAAACCGTCATAGAAGAGATGAGACAGTTTTATCAGAAAAGAGAGATAAAGTATGAAAGTGTTATACAGCAACAAACTAAACTGATTGATTATTTGCAATTTCAATTGGAAGGAGGTGGTAAAAAAAAGAAGACGAAGATATGCGAAATGCTTGGTATGAAACAGAAAGAGAACGTGCCACCTATGGGTACCAGCATGCCTGTGGGATATCGCGAATTGGAGAATCAGCTCGCTAAAGAACAAGCAAAGGTGAAGACGTTGACAGATCAGCTGTTAATCCAGAAAGCTAGGGCTGCTTCCGCGCCTGCATCTGCACCTACGTCTCCGATGATGCCAGAACGCGAAGGCAAAATGGTGAAGAATATTACAGAAACTAGTACCTCGTTACTTAGGCAGTTATCTCCGCAAAGGATAGGACACAACATTCCACATAGATTTAATGTTGAATTGCCTATGCGTGCCGGAAAATGTGCAGCATGTCCAGAGGCTATACAGTTTGGAAGACATGCTCGGATTTGCAGCGAGTGTCAAATTATGACGCATTTAAAATGTGCGGTGTCTGTACCTGCCAATTGTGGTTTACCGAGTGGTTTGTCTAAATACTATCCTAAATCTCATAGAGATAGCGATGAGAGTTTATCATCGATCGGAGATAGCGTTCAGACTTTGGCGATAGATCAGCCGGATAAACCAGATACGGTAAAAAATTAAATTTACTATTATTTATTTGTAATCTCGTGACTAATAACAATTTATATATCCATATATATCTTTTGCAGGATCTACAAAAAGCTCCTTGCAAAGAGAATGAAATTTTTATGGAAGGATGGGTAAAAGTTCCTAGTAAATCAAAATCTTGCTGGGAAAGAAAATATTTGAAATTGGAAGAACCGTGTCTGTATCTCTACGAACGTCAGCCATGTACGGGAGTGGCACCAATCAGTCGTTTAAATTTAATAGAGAATAATGGCTTTAATGTTTCTGAAGTAGTGCAACATCCTGATGTATTGGATACAGCAAAATCTGACATCCCATTTATATTTAGAATAGAGTCGAATTCTGTGACAACTTGTTGGCCTTCATCTAGATTGGACGTCATGGCACTGAGTCAAGCTGATAAGAGGAAATGGCTTGAAACTTTAAAGATTGTTACTGTTCAAAATTCGTATCCTATATCAAAATGTAAAAAGTATCAAACTCTACTCAGATTAGAAAAACATCAGGTGAGTGACGTGTTAAGATTTAACTAAATCCTCATATATCAGTTTTATAAAATCTAAACAAAAAGACAAGATTAACAGTTTTTCATTTAACAAATTAAATTTAATTGTAATAGTTGTTTCTTTTATAATATCTTTTTTGTATAAAATTTTGCATTAGTTTCTCGTTTTCCGATTTTATATTAAAATTATCCATTTATTTCTAGTTGGATTTGAACTGTGTTGTGGATCTGGGTGCGGAAAATGTACTTTTGCTAGGTGCGAAAGAAGGTCTCTTTTCATATTGTGCTTCAAAATCTCAAACGCTCACTACAATTCGCGGTGTCAAGCAAATACACCAGCTTTCTTTACATTCTCACTTGGATCTGGCTTTAATGATAGCCGGTGAATACAGGGAATTAGTATACTGCAACTTGAGGCTATTGAAGAATAATGCATTGGCCGCCGACTGTTCTAGACCAGCAATCGGTACAAAGACTGTACTATCTATCTCTGATAGTTGCCATCTTTACCAATTACAAGGCAATGTACTATGCGCCGCAACCACATCTCGTGTGATGTATGTAACTTTCAATTCATTTATAAATATAATACAATATTGAAATATAATTCTAGATGTAATATTTTATATATTAATGCAGATTATTGAAATGGAAAATCGAAGAAGATTTCGGAGAATTCGTCAGGCTTTATAAATTTGATACACAATTTGATACACCTTGCAGTTGTGCTATATTTACTACAAATCGTCTTATTGTAGGTTGTGACAAATTTTTACAGATTGATCTGCAAACTTACGTTGTAGATGGTAAGTACACAAAGAAAATTATATGTTACACACAATTCTTAAACTAGTAAGTAATTTCTCATGATACGAGTAGGAAATTTATAATAATTTTTATCTGAGAATAAGAAATATAATTCTGGAAAAAAAAAACATTTATTCACAGAATTCCCAGAAGAAGACAATAGCTCAATTAAAGCGACAATATCGGGTGCAGCAAAACTTGGCACATTTCCTGTGTGTGTTCTAAATATTTCAAATATATGTGGCACGGCGGAGCTTTTACTGTGCTACAATGAGTTTGGTGTATTTGTAGACGAAAATGGTAGAAGGACTCGCGCTATTGATCCAGTGTGGAATCATTTACCATTTGCTTTTGGTAAATATTTTCCTTTGGTAGATATCATTTTACTTACATATTAATGTTATATATTAATCACATAACTTATTACTTTATTTTAGCATTCTGCAAACCGTACTTATTTATTATTCATTTTTCGTCTGTCGAGATTGTGAAACTCGATGCAGAAGCATATAGTTCTTCGGAAAGGAATCCTGAACGTACCTTAATCGAATTATCTAGTCCACGTTATTTAGGCACAGCTGGTTCAAAAGGAATTTATGTGGCCACTATTAATTCTTACCTCGAATTATTGAAGATAGATGGTTTTGTTAGTATGCCAACATTGAACGGCAGTCTAACAAGTCTCGATACACTGTATGTCTTCTCTTTTTTCAAGAGAAAATTATCAACATAAAAAAACCGAAACATTTTAATATAACAGATTATTAATTATATTATTTTTTCAGAGGTCAGGAAGACGAAAGTAGCTCAGAATTTAGTTTTACATCAAGCTTAATGGAGGCTTTAGATGGACAAGGGAAAAAAGTACACTTCGCTGGAGTGCATAAACACTAAAATAGATTTTATATACATATGACATTTAATTTAATCTCGATATTGCTATTTGGCTTAGAAGCTGTTTTTGTATGTTGATGTATAACAGCAGTTAAGGCATAAATGACGTCTGAAACAAATTAGTTAAAAGCAGAACAGTATCTATTTATAATAAGTTATTGTACTTTTTTTTAACAAAACTTATTAAAACTTCATTAAAACACATATGCTATACATACATTTAATAAAGATCTCAAATACTTGCCATGTTATTAACTCTCTGATCGGCAAGTTTTTTTCTGTACATTTAATCCTGTTTTATTAATAAATTTGTAATACATAAATAAATTTTATTATATAATATATCGTTAAATTCATTTATTTATAAATTCATTAATAATTTCATGTAACAGAGAGAACGTATCAAATAACGTTCTAATGAAATTTGTGTTGAATAAATTTAATGTATTGGAAACGACCAGAGGGTTAAAGATTAAATGATACGTGATGACTTTTATTCGTATAAGAATTCTAAATTTAAAAAATGTTCATAGGTAACATAAGCTTTATTTTAAAAAAATACAATTACAATAAATATATAAGGCTAATTTTTATTTATAAATAAGAAGATAAATGTACTTATATGATTATATTATGTAAATTAATGTTAATATGTGTTAGTAGCATATATATATATATAATATAATATATTCTTTTTTACATCAAAGTAAAACTTTTGTATTTTTATAGTTTAGTTTAAAACGAATGTGAAGACAATAAAAATATATCTTAATTATAGTGTTGTGCTACTTATGTCACTTTCTAAAAAATAGTTGTACATAATATCAGCTCTTAAAAGTAATTCTATATACTTTCCTTTTTGTAATGATTTTATTGGAACAAAGTGCCACAATTTTTTTGTAAAAACAAATTGTAAATGACCTGTAGCTCACGTGATATTGCAACACATTCGTGCATTACAGTATACGTCAATGTAACTAATAGAGGATGATAGCATATATAATGTATTCTGATGTGATATCCGGCCACCCTTGACTCCTGTGTTCCTGCCATGCCGAATATTCATTATACGAGCGGCAGGAAAAGAGCATTATAAAAGAAATTTTGTTCGTAACACATATAGTCGAATATGATGTCAAATGGTATGTTTTTTTATTTGGCCAAGTCTGTTACATATACGCATATATATATATATATATATATATATATATATATATATACACACACAAATAATGAAGATTGAGATTAGTTATACATTTCGTTTCATAACAGCTTAATCAATTTTGTATGTAACTAATTATTATCAGTTACATAAGGGAAAAGAACTGAAACAGAACATTTTAATAATTATTATTTTATAAATAAAAATGTTTTTATTCTGTCTTAAAAATTATATTTAAAAAATATATAAACGTTAAATTTACAAACATATTTGTAAAACTTGGTACAGTTTAATAATATTTATTACCTAAATCGAAAATTTCAATTATGAGTAAACTAACTATGGATTTGTAGCTTCTCTGTGTAATGTTATTAGATTCATTGTATCAATAAAATTTGTCATAATTCAATCTGTGTTTTTATAATAATAAAGAACTCTCTTTTGATAAAAAAAATTAACAAGAATGCATGTATTAATTAAAACGTAAATAGTATATAATTTTCATTGCATTATGCACGTACATAAATAATGCTCAAAAGTCCATTGTTATTCTATAATTATTTGTGAAATTTAAGTCTCTTATGATAAATATATAATACTTGAAAGTTAGGTTTTCATAATTTGACTTATTTCTCACTAGTAATGTAAATATTTAAAGGAAGTTCAAAGTAACAATAATGAAATTCATAGAAGGTAGGGATGTACTTCGTTATAAAACTCGCTGTTTTCCTCTGTCTTGTCTTTCAGTTGCGAGTCATCGTTCACAGAATCAGTTGATAAGCTCATTAAGTTGCCTATAATAAAAAAAAATCATAAATTACTGTACGGTGCAAAAATATAAGATAAGAAAATTAATTGTAAATATGTTTTATAATTGATGGATTAATTAAGACATCTCTCAATCAAAATAATATTTTAATAATTTATTTTAGAAATATTGTTTTTTTTTTCTTTAAATTGACGAAATCTGAAGACCTTGGGAACATACGATGACTACAAGGAAATTATTCACGAAAGGTTACAAGACACCTGAACCTGGTGAAGAAATTGTTATTTCTGGTATTGCCGGTAGATTTCCAGAATCAAAAAATGTGGAGGAGTTCAAAAACAATTTACTAAATAAAGTAGATATGGTTACGGATGATGATCGCCGATGGAAATTAGGTAATTAATAAATATAGTTTGTGCATAAAAAAAAATAATACGATGTACATACAGCAGAAAAGTTTGAAAAATTTACGAATTAACTTCAAATGCTTGTGAATAACTATGATACAGAGGTGTTCAAAAAACAAAAATGAAGCTTGAAGTTTGTACTTTGAGAAATTCCTAATGCCGATAGAGTGGTATCAATAATTTTCCAATGACCGATGTTAGAGTGACAACCTGCAAAAGTACAGCCTTCTGTTTCCGGAGTTGCACGAAATAAAGCAGTTGACGCAGCTTAATAATGTGATAAAAAGGGCGTGAAATTTCCAAATCTTCTCTTCAAAATGCACTTTTGCGGAACTCGTACGATAATTTTTCGTCAAGTTATGACAATTTAAAAAAAAAATTTTTTATATGAAATAGTGATGAATTATAAAATGTAATGCTGCTATGTGTGTGTGCGTGTGCGTGCGTGTGTGTGTGCGGAAAATTTTGATTTATGCAAGTCATGCGCACGCATGTACGTGTAAATTATGTATGCGTACGCTTACACACACACACACGCGCGCGCGCGCGTGATTTCAAATAATCAACATTTTATAATCGATATAATTGATATGTAGTTCGAACTGATAATGACATCATTACAATACAATTCACAATTTATCATTATTTCGTACTAAATAATTGTTTTTTTTTTCATATTAATTATCATAACTTGGCGAAAAATTACCGTATCGAGTTCTGCAAAAACGTATTTTGAAGGAAATTTTGAAATTTCGCGCCCTTTTTATCCCATTAAATTGTGTCAATTGTTTTACTCTATACAACTCCGGAAACGGGAAGCTTTACCTGTCAATTTTGCAGGTCCTCACTCTATTATCGGCTATTTATATATATATAATATAAACGTACGTGTATAGATTATTCTATTTTAAATGATGACCTCAAATATCTCTTAAACGATTTTAAAGAAAAAAGTTTTATATAAAAAATATAGTAGTTGCATATTGCAAAATATGTAATTTTTTTTAAGCAATTATATATAATTATATATTTTACAATATGCAACCACTATATTTTTTATATTGAAAATTTTTTCTTTAAAATGCGTTGTTCAAGAAATATGGTAGTATTTAAGGTCGTCATTAAAAATGGGACCCTATATGTGTACTATATATGTTTATTTTTACCCTAATTATATGTTTATTTTTACCCTAATTGCGTAATTAAAAACATCAAGTTGAATATAATGATTTATTATGTTTTTATTAATGTAAACAGATCATCCAGACATCCCTCAGCGTACAGGAAAGATTAACGATGTTAACAAATTCGACGCGTTGTTCTTTGGCGTCCATTTTAAACAGGCCCACACAATGGATCCGATGTGCAGAATCTTATTAGAACACGCTTACGAAGCTATCATTGATGCGGGAGTTAATCCAAAGCAGCTACGTGGATCACGAACTGGCGTTTTCGTGGGTGCATGTTTCTCTGAATCTGAAAAGACTTGGTTTTACGAAAAATTACAGGTAGATTCTCACTATTAATATGTAACAGTAAAAAGGACAGCTAAACGGGTCAAAAGACTCAAGATTCATTTTGTTAACCTAAATGTAGATGCACAAACAATTCCTGAATTGATATTTTCTATATTTTTGAAATTTTTTATTACTCGTTTGTTTATTACTAAAAATGAAATAATAAAGTGTAGGAA
The DNA here is from genome assembly GCF_001594075.2 of Trachymyrmex cornetzi. Taxonomy (NCBI): domain Eukaryota; kingdom Metazoa; phylum Arthropoda; class Insecta; order Hymenoptera; family Formicidae; genus Trachymyrmex; species Trachymyrmex cornetzi. Next base: position 96,048 of record NW_017295631.1, read on the forward strand.
ATATCACACGTAAACTTAAATATTGAAGGCAATATATTAACACGAATTTGACGTAAATGTAAACGATCGTGTGTGTATGGGCGCGCGCGCGTGTGGTGGTGTGTGTGTGTGTGTGTGTGTTGATAAAAAATGATTTTCTATTTTTAATTTTCTTGATTACGATTAGGTAAATGGTTTTGGAATTACCGGATGCAGCAGAGCCATGTTAGCGAATAGAATTTCCTACTGGCTAGGAGCGACTGGACCATCTTACACTTTAGATTCCGCTTGTAGCTCGAGCTTAATTGCGTTGGAACATGCTTATCGATGTTTGCAAGACAATCAATGCGACGCCGCTCTTGTGGGCGGATCAAACCTGTGTCTTCATCCCTATGTATCGCTGCAATTTTCTCGTCTTGGTATATAATCTCTCGTCTTCGATCATATTTTTTCTGCATGAATTTCTGAACATGATACAAAAAAATTAAAAGTCACGTTTCCTTCATTAGAATCCTAATAAAAACAAAGTTATACTTATTATTAATCAAGTAATTATACCGATCAATAATCAAGTTAAATTTATTGCAAAGAAACATTTTATCTATGCTATATCAAAGATAATATATGATATTATATGATAATATATGATAATATATTCATATATGAAGAAAGTTTAAGAAAAGAGAAAGATTAAAATTTTCATTAAAACTTTACAATGTGTTTTCATAATTAGTTACATATATTAACAATATCAACGGATTTGTATTGTAACTGTACATTGTTATGTAACTTTTCAGAAGATTTATTCCTGATAGTTTTCTATTAGAGATGATATGTCGATATAAAAAATACATACTACAGCATATACTACATATATATTTTTAGTATTTATATTATTAATCATACATGTAGGATATGATTCTGTAAGAAATTAATAATTTACAATTATATATGAAACACAATAAGTTAGAAACATAAAGTAACACACACACACACGCGCGCGCGCACACGCACACACAAAATACCAAATATCTAAAGATATAGGCGATTATTTTTGTATATTTTATTATAATAATTACAATTACAGGAGTTTTGTCGCCTGACGGCCGCAGTAAATCATTTGACGCCGACGCGAATGGCTACGCTCGCAGCGAAGCAATTTCCGTTATATATCTACAGAAGGCGAAGAATGCAAAACGAATCTACGCTACAGTGGTCTACGGTAAGACAAATTGTGATGGTTACAAGGAACAAGGCATCACGTTTCCGTCGAGCACTATGCAAGCCAGGTTGCTGGAAGACTGTTACAAGGATTGCAATATACCACTGAACGATGTATACTATATTGAATGTCATGGTACTGGCACCAAAGTCGGCGATCCTGAAGAACTTCACGCAATCGAAAAAGTCTTCTTTGAGAAAGATAGACCTACTCCTTTGCTAATCGGTTCTGTTAAATCAAATATGGGTCATGCCGAGCCAGCTAGCGGCCTATCTCAAATTGCCAAGGTGACTTTTTTTTTTAAAGAAATATTGTATTTATCATTAAGACCTATTGACAACCTTTTGAAACAAGAAAGATAAAGTTAATTTAAAAAAATTTTCAATTTTGATAAAGAAATGTTAATGAGAGAGATTTATACATTTAGATTATAGTTGAAGTAACAAACTATTCCAGTCTACATATTTAAATAATAAGCATTTAGTTCTGTGATCTCTAATTTCTTATAATGGAGATGTTTTTTTTATTTTATTTGGATAAATTTGACTTTTTGAATATTAAGATTCTAATTATTCAAATATCAGTTCGGATATCAATACTCGAATAATAGGATAATTCGGTAGACTATTATCCGAATACTCGAATACTGGAGTCCAGTCAATTAGAATCATTTACATTTATATGTCTAAAATCCTTTTTTCAGATTAAAACCAGATAAAGTGTCTCTGAATAATGCAAGCAATCAGCCAACGTTCCTACCACGCTTAAACTATCAGTTCTCGTCCGATCACTGAAGTCAAGCAGCGTTGGGCACGGTTAGTACTTGAATGCAGTGAAAAACAAAATAGAAATATCTTAAGGTATAAATTAAGATATTTATATTTTATTTTTCACTGTAAAAACGGAAAATGCAAAAAAAAACCTGGCCAACGTTACACGGTGTTCCCAAGCGGTCACCCATCCAAGTACTAACCGTGCCCAACGCTGCTTGACTTCAGTGATCGGACGAGAACTGGTAGTTTAATGCCCATTTCCACCAATATAGATTAACTTTAATCTCGGTTCAACTTACTCTTCGTCTTTTTCTAATCTTTAGAACTAGAAAAAGACAAAGAGTAAGTTGAACCGAGATTAAAGATGATCTGCGTTGGTGGAAACGGACCTAAGCGTGGTATGAACGTTGGCTGATTATTTGCATTATTCAAAGACATTTTCCCCGGTTTTAATCCGAAAAAAGGATTTTAGAAATATAAATATAAATGATTCCAATTGACTGTGCTCCAGTATTCGAGTATTCGGTAATAACAATTATATACATATATCCCCACTTGATTGACACAGCAAAACAATTTGTTAAAAAACGACCAATAAACGAGCAAATTAAGATATTAAATTAACTTAATTAATATATACTTGAGATTCAGCAACAATAAAATTGCATACAAAAAATATTAAAATATAAATCGTTATTTTTATTGTTAATTGAAGATGTGCATAAACGCTCTAAGTCTTGCCGCAGTTTCTGTGGTATGATAGTGTTAAACTGCTTTATGCTGCCACAGAAACTGCGGCAAGACTTAGAGCGTTTATGCACATCTTCAATTAAAAATAACGATTTATATTTTAATATTTTTTGTATGCGATTTTATTGTTGCTGAATCTCAAATATATATTAATTGAGTATTAATTTAACATCTTAATTTGCTCGTTTATTGGTCGTTTTTTGATAAATTGTTTTGCTGTGTCAAACAATCAAGCGGTTATACATATAATTGTTACAACAGAATACTCGAATAATGGAGTCCAGTCAATTGGACTCATTTATATTTATATTCATGTTCTAAAATCTTCTTTTCGGATTAAAACCAGATAAAATGTCTCCGAATAATACAAGCAATCAGCCAACGTTCATACTACGCTTAAACTACCAGTTCTCGTCCGATCACTGAAGTCAAGCAGCGTTGGGCACGGTTAGTACTTGGATGGGTGACCGCTTGGGAACACCGTGTAACGTTGGCCAAATTTTTTTTGCATTTTCCGTTTTTGCAGTGAAAAATAAAATATAAATATCTTAATTTATATCTATATTTATATTATGTTAAGATATTTATATTTTATAAAAAACATTAACAATACAAGGAAAATGAGAGTAAGGCGCGGTGGTGCGCAGATTCAATTATAAAACAATTTGTGACAATTTCTTACATAGATGTATTTAAGAAATTATGTTAAAAATCTGAACGTTTTGGCCAACATTTGGGGCCATCCTCAGCGAAATACAAAAGGTTAAACACATGGAGATTTCCTTGCAAACTCACATAACAGATCGAATGATGTAAATTTAAATCCCTTCAATTTGATTCCATGCCAATGATGAATTGTAAAAATACAAATCCTAAGAGGGATATATTTGTAATTCTTTTTTCCATAGACAAAGAGGTTATTTTTGACATTTATCTAAACAAGAACAAATAAGAAACACCTGACAAAAAATTCAATGGTTACTATCTAAACAAAAAATTGATACCGAGAGTAATATCTTTCCCATACATTATTTTTGCACTTCGAATTCATCCACAATTACACATTCAAAATCTTCACAAAACAATAATTTCTCCTTCACATTTCCTCCTCATTCTTCCTTTCAGGAAGTTGTCCTGAAGTTTCTATAAATCCTTCCTCATTCCTCCATTACAACAATCAAAGATAAGTGGTTCATAAATTTATCATCTATATCCATTTTACCAGATATCCAATGCTTGTTACAGTTGGGAGAAAATTTCTATTTACCCATTTCCAATTCCAAATTGACGCCAACTGAATTTTTAAAGAACACAGAATATATGACTAGCAAAATACATATTGACAAACGTTTGACGATCACGAATCGTTCGATTCCGATTATTAACAGTTTGAACTCATTTTCCAAGAATTCCAATCCATTCATATTCAACTTTCTCATCTCCTACAAATGACAAAAAAATTTATGAGTAAAAATCCTGATATTATCTTTACCACAACTGATAAGGGTAATATAACTATAGCCATTGATAATATTGAATACAAACAAAAAATGAACTGTATATTGAATGATTCTGATACCTATATAATGATCAAGAATGATCCAACCAAATTTCTTACAAAGTTAGGGATACTCCTCACAAGATGGAAAAATACGGAGTTGATCGCTGACAAAGATTATAGAAGGACATATTGTTCTGATGGAAATTTGTCGAGGGCGTATGGACTAGTTAAAGTTCATAAACCGGGTAACCCTTTGAGAATCATAATTTCATCTATTGATAATCCATTGTACTCTCTTGCTGCGTTCTTTCATAATATCATTCACAGTAGTACGCCGAAAGCTTCTTATCATGTTAAAGATAGTTTTGAGTTGGTTAATCGAATGTCTAACATACATACTGACACAAATTACTGTCTTTATCTCATTGGATATCATTTCACTTTTTACTAATGTTCCAATTGAGTTGGTATTGGAGAGCATTAACAATAGATAGTCTTGTATCTCAGAGGCTGTAACATCCCTAAGAATGAATTTATAATATCTCTCCAATTAATTTTTGAGTCTACCTTTTTCATATTTAATGGTGTGATTTATAAGCAAACTTTTGGTCTACCCATGGGGCCCCCTCTCTCTCCAATTTTAACTGACTTGGTTTTGCAGGATTTGGAGATTAGAGAATTGGGGACTTTGAGATTCTCATTACCATTTTATGTCAGATATGTTAATGACATTGCTACAGCTGTTCCATCGGATGCGACTGATGAGATTTTGAATATTTTTAACTCATTTTTTTCCATCCGAGATTCCAGTTACCATTAAAATTGGAGAGTTAAAAAAACAAGTCGTTAAATTTTTTAGATGATAATATCAATATTAATAATGATTGTCTGGAATTTGATTGGTTTCATAAACCAACAGTTTCAGGAAAATATCTCAACTATTTGTCTTCGCATCCACTGTCACAGAAGAGAAGTGTAGTATTTGGAACGGTGATCGAGCATTTCTCTTGTCGCATTCAAGATTCCATCAGAAGAATATTCTTTTTATTATTGAGACGTTATTAAAGCAAATGACTATCCATTAAATTTTATTTTTAAGACAATCAATTTACGTTTAAAGTCACTTTTTTATAACCAAACTGATAAACAGAATAATGCTATTTCTAATAACACACACACACACACACACACACAAAATGAAAGAAAATAAACCTTGAATTATATTTTACCTCACATTCCGTTACTATCGGATAAATTTAGGAATATTATGAGTGACTTGAACGTTAGATTGTCTTCCTACAGTTCTCAACAAATTAGACAAATATATTAAGATCCATAAAGATGTGCTTACGAACAACTCGAAAAGAGATGAGGTATATCAGATTTCTTGCAAAGATTGTGATGCAATCTATGTTGGGCAAACGGGTAGAAAATTACAAACCAAGATTTCTGAACACAAAAATCATATTAACAGAAACATTAGCACACAATCAGTTATGACGGATCATAGATTGCATCACAATCATGAATTTGATTGGTTGAATGCGAAGATTTTAGACACAGAAAGATATTTGGGCAAACGTGTGACTTCGAAAATAATTTTCATAAAATTACAAAGAAATAGTTTAAATTTACAATCTGATACTGATAATCTAAATCATGCGTATACTAAAATTATTAATCAATTGTAATGCGACTTATTCATATATTTATCCTTACGACATGTTTTCAATATGTAGCTTAGTTTCACATATTAGTCAGATTTTAATTTTCTCTCTCTCTTTCCCCCTGGTTTATTTATATCATGTGCGACATGTACATCAGTTTGTGTTACTTCATAACGATTCTGACTTTCATAACGATAACATCTTTTTAATCTAATTATACATTTATGGTCGGATATGTACAATTACTTTAATATTTATCGGACCTTTCTTGCATTCTTGCCTGCAGTGTTTTACTTTATTTTTGAATAACTAGTTTAATTAATAACGTTCAATCCTCTGAGCATTTGTATTTTTACAATTCATCGTTGGCATGAAACCAAATTGAAGGGATTTAAATTTACATCTAAGTAGTACCTCAATCTGTTATGTGAGTTTGCAAAGAAATCTCTATGTGTCTAACCTTTTGTATTTCGCTGAGGATGGCCCCAAATGTTGGCCGAAACGTTCGGAGTTTTAACATAATTTCTTAAGTACATCTATGTAAGAAATTGTCACAAATTGTTTTATTTAATTAAAAAAACGCACCTACAAGACTTACAGCGTCTTACTCTCATTTACATTATAATGTTAATGTTTTTTAAAATTTGAGAGTTATTACTAAGCTTTTTATTTTTTTATATTTGATTATTTACCGCAACGGAAAATGCAAAAAAAAATTTGGCCAACGTTACACGGTGTTCCCAAGCGGTCACCCATCCAAGTACTAATCGTGCCCAACGCTACTTGACTTCAGTGATCGGACGAGAACTGGTAGTTTAAGCGTGTGAACGTTGGCTGATTGCTTGCATTATTCGGAGCCATTTTACCTGATTTTAATCCGAAAAAAGATTTTAGAATAGAAATACAAATTATTCTAATTAAATGGACTCCAATATTCGAGCATTCGGATAATAACAATTATATGTATAATAGCTTGATTGTTTGACACAGCAAAACAATTTATAAAATTAACAATGAATCGAGGGCTACAAGTCAAGCTGGATCTTAATACTATAAATTGCTAAAAAATAAGTTTATTACACAAATGTTTCGACCTCTATTGGGTCATTTTAAATGTTTAAAAAGAATACAAAATAAAATCAACAGCTCATTTAGATAGCAACATGTCAAAACATAATAAAGATTAAGAACGATGAAAGTAATAAACTATATCGTCGTGTGTGTATCATTTCGCAAAACGGGAGCCTTGATTAATATGTATAAAATTAACAATAAATAGCTGATGGAATCTTAACATTACATATACGTTACAGCGCACTGCTCTCTTATTAAATGACCTTAACGCAGTCACAGCGATTCAGAATTGCAATCTCAACCGACAATGATCAACCATGAATCTTGTCTAGAACACAATATGCAACCAATTGTATAAATAAACAATTTTTTATATAAAACAACAAAACATTAATACTAAATCAGTCGCAAGCTATCAAATTTCACATTGTAATTAAACATTTGTGCTAAAAAATTAGAATAACGTGTATCAAATAATAAAACAGTAGTAGATTACATCAATAAAACAATTTATCATTAAACGATCAATAAACGAGCAAATTAAGATATTAAATTAATATATATTTGAGATTTAGCAACAATGAAAAAATCGCATACAAAAAATATTAAAATATAAATCGTCATTTTTATTGTTAAAAATGTGCATAAACGCTCTAAGTCTTGCCGTAGTTTCTGTGGCAGCATCAAGCAGCTCAACAGTATCATGTATCACAGAAATCGCGGCAAGACTTAGGGCGTTTATGTAAATACATCTTCAATTAACAATAAAAATGACGATTTATATTTTAATATTTTTTGTATGCGATTTTATTGTTGCTAAATCTCAAATATATTAATTAAGTATTAATTTAACATCTTAATTTGCTCGTTTACTGGTCGTTTTTTGATAAATTGTTTTGCTGTGTCAAACAATCAAGCGGTTATATACATATAATTGTTATTACCGAATACTCGAATACTGGAATCGAACACTTTGCAGTGAGAAATAAAATATAAATATCTTAATTTATATATCTTAAGATATTTATATTTTATTTTTAGCTGCAAACGGAAAATCCAAAAAAAACTTGGCCAACGTTACACGGTGTTCCCAAGCGGTCACCCATCCAAGTACTAACCGTGCCCAACGCTGCTTGACTTCAGTGATCGGACGAGAACTGGTAGTTTAAGCGTGGTATGAACGTTGGCTGATTACTTGTATAATTCAGAGGTATTTTACCTGGTTTCAATTCGAAAAAAGATTTTAGAATAGAAATATAAATATAAATGATTCTACTTGACTGGACTCTAATATTCGAGCATTCGGATAATAACAATTATATGTAAAACCATTTGATTGTTTGACACAGCAAAACAATTTATAAAATTAACAATGAATCAAGGGCTACAAGCCAAGCTGGATCTTGATTCTATAAATTGCTAAAAAAATAAGTTTATTACACAAACGTTTCGACCCCTATTAGGTCATTTTCAATGTTTAAAAAGAATACAAAATAAAATCAACAGAGTTCATTTAGATAGCAACATGTCAAAACATAATAAAGATTAAGAACGGTGAAAGTAATAAACTATATCGTCGTGTGTGTATCATTTCGCAAAACGGGAGCCTTGATTAATATGTATAAAATTAACAATAAATAGCTGATGAAATCTTAACATTACATATACGTTACAGCACACTGCTCTCTTATTAAATGACCTTAACGTAGTCACAGCGATTCAGAATTGCAATCTCAACCGACAATGATCAACCATGAATCTTGTCTAGAACACAATATGCAACCAATTGTATAAATAAACAATTTTTTATATAAAACAACAAAACATTAATACTAAATCAGTCGCAAGCTATCAAATTTCACATTGTAATTAAACATTTGTGCTAAAAATTAGAATAACGTGTATTGAATAATAAAACAGTAGTAGATTACATCAATAAAACAATTTATCATAAAACGATCAATAAACAAGTAAATTAAGATGTTAAATTAATTTGCTCGTTTATTGATTGTTTTTTGATAAATTGTTTTGCTGTGTCAAACAATCTCAAGTGGTTATACATATAATTGTTGTAACCCAATACTCGAATACTGGAGTCCAGTCAATTGGACTCATTTATATTTATATTCATGTTCTAAAATCTTCTTTTCGGATTAAAACCAGGTAAAATGGCTCCGAATAATGCAAGCAATCAGCCAACGTTCATACCACGCTTAAACTACCAGTTCTCGTCCTGGAACAAATTTGAAAAAACACTACAAGAATTATATACTACAGAAATACCTAATAATAGAAACCTATCTTTACCTGAAATTGATAATTACTTACTGGATTGCAACAAAGCAATATTAGAAGCTGTAGAAAAATCTGTACCTAAAATTAAAGAAATAGATTCGTTAAAATTCTATCTAAACTCGAAGATAATTAAACTACAGAAACAAAAAAAATAAAATACTTACTCAAATACACCGACTCAATAGAAAGTGGCCTAGGATAAATACATACAGAATGAAATCTCTGAAAAAAGAATTAATGAATTTAAAAGAACAACTTAAAATTCAATTCGCTTCTTCCATCAGTGAATATTGGAAAAAGAAAATTATAAATATCTCAAAGAAAGACTCGGCTAAAATGTTTCCTAAAATTAATAAAATCTTTAGAAAAAAAGAAATGCGGAAATAAGTAATTTAAAAGTAGACGTAAACTCGTCCATTCTAGAGAAGGCAAGATTAAATGAAAATAACATTATAACTGATAATAACGGACTCGCAATTATTGATGCTCTGCAGGATAAACTCAATGTAATAGGCACACATTTCGCTAGTATTAACAACAAAGATTTTGATAACGAGAGAGAGACCGCAACTTAATAATGTAATCTCCAAAGAAACAAATGCTTTTAAGGATAAAATTAAGTGTGACCGAGAGCTTAATATTACGATATGTGAATTCAATACTGACAATCCGGCCGATAATCCAAATCCGATCTTAGAAAATAAGCAGTATTTCATTAACACTCAAGAATTAAACGTAAGATTCAAAAAACTAAATAATAAAAAATCCTACGGACTTGACGGAATCCCCAATATAGTACTAAAACATATGCCCATAAATTTAATACATAGTTATACTATTATTTTCAACAATTTGCTAAATTATTCTTTGTTCCCGGAGAAATGGAAAACAGCTAAGGTTGTTGCAATTCTGAAAAAAAATAAAAATAAAGAGTCACCTGCTAGTTATAGACCTATTAGCTTGCTTCCTAATATTAGTAAGGTTTTTGAAATGATCATTAACGACCAACCTCAGTAAGTTTTGCGACGCGAATAAGATCATACCAGAATGTCAATTTGGATTTCGACGTAACTTTTCTACGATTCACGCTCTGAATAGATTGACCTCGGATATTAACTCTCAATGACAACAAGTGCGCTGCTAATTGACCTTGAAAAGGCTTTCGGTTTGGCTGGATGGTTTGTTATTTAAACTAATTAAAAATAAATTCCCTGTATATCTGATTAAATTAGTATGGAGCATGATTTCAGAACGCTCGCTCGTCACTGCGTATGGACACGAGCTGGCCAGAAACACATATAAAATACATAATGGATTACAACAAGGAACGGTTAATTCTCCCATACTCTTTAGTATTTATACTTCTGGTATGTTAAAAATTTTTAATCTAAACCGAACCGAAAATCCGCAAGCGATCGCCTTCGCGGACGACCTGATTATATACCTGGCAGATAGCTGGACATCTGAAATACAAAAAAAATTACAGGAAGTGTTTCACAAATTAGAATATTATTTTAAAACATGGAAACATTGAGTTAATATTGGCAAATGTGAAGCAATATTATTCAGACCTCCTTTGAATGATGCAAATCGAAATATAAGAAAAAATTACAAATTGTTTCAACTAGAAAGTTCTCTAACGAATGGTGAGAAAAAAATTCCGCATAAAAAACAAGTTAGATACTTAGGAATCCTTCTTGATGAGAGATTGCACTATAAAGACCATTTAGTGACTCAACTTAAAAAAGCCACGCAATCATTTATGGGCTTAAAAAGACTCTTTTATTCTAAGTATCTTCATACTGATGTTAAACTGATATGTTACCAACTCTTAATAAGACCTATTATTACTTATGGTTGTCCCATATGGTACAATATTAGTGCATCCCTTATGGAGAAGGTCAGGAAATTTGAAAGAAAATGTTTGCGATCCTGCCTGGACATAAATAGATCGGCCGAATCTAATTATGCCAAATACATAAGCAATTTGACGCTATATGTATAATAAGGCTAAAATACCGCGTATTGATAACTATATGTTAGGATTAATGCATGACCACTTCTTATAAGCTAGTAAACTATTCCAAAATGGTTTAATCTTCGGAGCGTTTTATCCGAATCCCATGTACCATCAAAAAACACTTTCCACGGGTTATATTCCCCCGGAAGCTTTTATATATCTTGATCAAAAGAAATATCTACAAGATAAAAATGGAATTCCCATAATTTATCACTACCCTAGACGTAATAGCAGAAAAAAAATAATATACCCTGAAAATACCGATAGCAATAACACGTCCATTACGTGGCGATATGATGTATCCATCCCTGACCAATCAAATTTGAAAAAAAAAAAAAATAATAGACTTAAGTACTGGTGGAATACTAATGATTCCAAACTTACCTTAATATTGGGTTTATACATATATTTACATATGACACTTTATTTCGAATATAAGATTACTTTTAGTTCTCTAGATAATATTGGCGGCGAGTGTCAGAGTACCGTCCGCCGGACTCAACTATTAATATAAAATGTCGTTTTCCTTTTTGTTTATTAGACATATATTACTTAAAAATGTACTTACCTTTTCAATAAACAAAATACATACACATACATAATACCAGTTCTCGTCCGATCACTGAAGTCAAGTAGCGTTGAGCACGGTTAGTACTTGGATGGGTGACCACTTGGGAACACCGTGTAACGTTGGCCAAGTTTTTTTTTGCGTTTTCTGTTGCAGTTAAAAATAAAATATAAATATCTTAAGATATTAATATTTTATTTCTCACTGCAAAGTGTTCGACTCCAGTATTCGAGTATTCGGATAATAAGAATTATATGTATAACCGTTTGATTGTTTGACACAGCAAAACAATTTATCAAAAAATGACCAATAAACGAACAAATTAAGATGTTAAATTAATACTTAATTAATATAATTCTGTGGTATATATGATAGTGTTGAGTTGCTTTATGCTGCCACAGAAACTACGGCAAGACTTACGGCGTTTATGCACATCTTTAATTAACAATAAAAATGACGATTTGTATTTTAATACTTTTTGTATGCAATTTTAATGTTGCTGAATCTCAAATATATATATTGATTAATTATTAATTTAACTTATGAATTTGCTTTCTTATTGATCGTTTTTTGTAAATTCGGATAATAGTTTACCGACACACATTCACACACACACACGCGCGCGCGCGCGCGCACACACAATATGAAAAGTGGAATTTATCCAAATAAGAATTGTATTGTATTTATCTCTTACTTACTTAATGTTAATTAAAATCGTTGCTAATATTGCAAATATTTAAATGTTTTATTGAAAAAAAAAAAAAAAAAAAAACCATGAGGCAGTCGCGAAATTTATGCTATATTTAGTAATTTATTAAATTGCAACATATATCACAGGTAATAGTAGCAATGGAAAGCGGAATAATCCCATGCAATTTGCATTTCAACCGGCCACGAGAAGGCTTGAAAGCTCTTGAAGATGGCAGGATGAAAGTCGTCACTGAATCAATACCTTGGGAAGGCACTTATTCGGGTATAAGTTCCTTTGGTTTTGGAGGTGCCAATTGCCATATCGTATTAAAATCTCATCCGAAAAATAAAATTAACAATGGAGCACCATCTGATGATTTACCGAGACTCGTAACAGTATCTGGACGTACAGAGGACTCTGTTAAAGTATTCTTAGATGATGTAAGTAAAAATCAATGAAAAACCATATTATGAGACAAAAAATATAAAAATTAACTGAAACACATGTCAGAAAATGAATAAAATATATTTGTCATAGAGATTAATAATGAAATTGGAATAGTTATGCTATCTCTAAGCATATTTCTATACAATGCAATAAGATTTCTTCGGAAAAAAACTAACGCAATGCGAAATGTTTGAGATATTCACCTTCGATTGGATTCGTTATAGATTCATGAGAAATTTAATTTTCGTTTTCGTAGATCGAGAGACATCCAGTAGACACTGAGTATATTCGTCTGTTACATGACATTCACAATGATGATATCCAAGGACATCTGTATAGAGGGTACACAATAGTTGGCTCCAAGGCGGAACATTCCATAAGAGAAGTAGAAAATTATTTGGGAACTGCGAGACCTCTTTGGTTCGTGTTTTCCGGTATGGGATCTCAATGGCCTGGTATGGGTATGTATTGTGTTAATTTCTTTCTAATTTCTAAAAATGAAAATAATTATATTTTTTTATTTATTCGATATATTTGTTGATTTCAAATAGGTATCGAGCTGATGAGATTCCCTGTCTTTGCCGAAGCTGTTAAGAAATGTGATGCCGTCTTACGACCACGTGGTGTAGATATTATTAATATACTAACAAATAAAGATAAAACTATTTTCGACAATATTTTACACTCATTTGTGGGTATCGCGGCAGTACAGGTGAGCTGCATATAATTACGACATTCACATTATTTTTTTAATAATATAAATTATATTCTACGAAAAAACATTAACTAATTGTAAGTATATTCCAAAATGAAAAAAAAACGATTGGCGTAGAAATAAACCTTTTTTAATTAAATAAAAATTAAATTAATTTAATAAATTATATAAGATATATCAATATACTCTTAAATTAAAAATTATATATATTTAATTTAAGTTAGAATTAAATATTACAGTATTTAAATTAAAAATGAATAATTAAGGTTTTAAAGTAGAAAAAAACGTAGAATCATTAAATTTAAAAGATTGCTTACTATTCTTCATTATATTCTGATATAATATGAATTTTATAGATTGGTCTAGTCGATCTCCTTACATCGGTAGGTATTGTGCCGGATAATATTATTGGTCATTCTGTCGGAGAGCTCGGTTGCGCTTACGCAGACGGATGCTTCACCGCCGAACAAATGATCTTGTCATCATACTCGAGGGGTTTGGCGTCTATCGAAACTAAAGTAATTTATGGTTCGATGGCGGCTGTAGGTCTTGGCTACGAGGACATCAAAGATATGTGTCCACCTGACATCGAAGTGGCTTGTCATAACGCTTCTGACAGTAGCACTATTAGTGGACCTGCTGAATCTATGAAAGAATTTGTCGCCCAATTACAGGTTTGTTTAACGAATCATTTTTTGTCAAAAATTTTTCTAAATCGTGTGTAAGTGAGATTTCAACAAGTAAAATGATGTTAAAATAACTTTCAGCTTGTTAGTTATAGCCGTTATAGCAATATATGCGACATTTGTACAGGGCGTCCCAAAATAATCACCAAATATTTCATGGGCAGGTAAAGCGGACTAAACTCAGTCGAAAAGTCCTCTATCATTTTGTAATTTTCGCGATAGTTAACAAGATATTAATTACTAAAAATTGCTGAAAATTGGTCTTCAACAATTTTTTACTCAAATACTATCAACTTTACAGAAAAACTGCAAGAGACAAAGATTGTTTATTTTCTTCTCATACAATTAAGAATTTTTTCAGAATTTTTTAATACTGTATTTTCTCATGTTGGTAAAAATAAGAAAATGCAGTACTAAAAAGTTGATAAAAAATTCTGAAAAAATCTTAGAGCTCTACGAGAAAAAAATAAACAATTTTTGTCTTGCAGTTTTTCTGTAAAGTTAATAGCATTTGAGTAAAAAATTATTGTAGACTAATTTTCGACAATTTTTAGTAATTAATATCTTATTGTTAATAACTATTGCGAAAATTACGAAATAGTAAAGGACTTTTTGACTCAGTTTAGTCCGCTCTACCTGTCCACGAAATATTTAGCGATTATTTTGGGACCCTGTATACTATATATTTCTGTTATTCTGTTACAATTCTTATCATAAATTAATTATTTATTATATTACCAAATTATAAATATTGTCTAAATTGTTTTTCTTGTAATATTTATTTTAACTAAATCTACGTATATCTAAACAGGCTAAGCAAATCTTTGCGAAAGAAGTACCATGCAGCAACATACCCTATCATAGTCGTTATATCGCGTCCGCCGGACCGAAACTTCTGGCTTATTTGAACGAGATAATTCCTCAATCGAAGCCGCGCAGCAGAAAATGGCTGAGCACGTCTGTACCACGCAACAAATGGTCTACCGCGGCCGCCAAGTTGTCATCTGCCGAATACCATACAAATAATCTTCTGAATCCTGTACTATTCGAAGAAACAGCGCGTATGATCCCGAAGGATGCAGTGACCATCGAGATCGCGCCCCATGCTCTTCTACAAGCTATCTTGAGGCGATCTCTTGGTTCGGGAGTCACAAATATCGGGCTTACCCAACGTGGTCACAGAGACAATGTCGAAGTTGTTCTGCAAGGACTCGGCAAGCTCTACAACGCAGGAGTACAACCGGATATTGCAAAACTCTTTCCGCCCGTCGAGTATCCAGTTAGCCGTGGTACCCCAATGATCGCACCTTCTATCAGGTAGGCTTGTTGGAATTTAAATATTTAATTGTCTAAAACAAATCCAAAACTTTTTTTTGCTCAGTGTGCATCAAAATTTAATCATTTGTCATCAATTTAACCGTTTGTCTATCATCAATTTTCTTTTTTGATCATTATTCTTATAAAATGCTAATTAATAAAGAAAATAAAGAAAAATTGCATGAAAATTATTTTAGAATTCCCATCGTGCTTTATTAAAAGAAATTAGGATAATAAATGATTTAATCTCCTTTAAGATGGGAACACACTGACGACTGGTACGTAACAGCATTCAAGTTGCAAAAGAAGGTCACTTCCGGAGAGAGAACTCTTACCATGAATATAACAGACGAAAACTTCGAGTATATGAACGGTCATGTTATTGATGGGAAGAATTTAATACCTGCCATGGGATACCTTGCTATGGTTTGGGAAACTATGGGTACGTTGCAAGAGGAAATGTATACAGAGCTATCAGTTGTCTTCGAAGATGTCATATTCATGCGTGCTACTCATATTCCAAAAGAAGGCAATATTGAGTTAACAGTAATGGTTCAAAAAGGTAATTTCATTGTGTTTTTATTCATACAAAATGTGTATGCTATTGTGATTGACAATTATTGTCACTATTGATATGTTTTAACTTATTACATATTCAGGAAAAAATGTTTATATATAATTATATAAAAAATTGACATATTTTATATACAATTATATATAATTATATATGAAATATGTCCATATATATAACATTTTTTCCTGGATATAATTCAACTGTATTTATAACAATTTATAATTCCAATACAAAATCATCAATTGTGACAACAATCGCAATTATTATTTATTTAGGATGCACATTAATTTTTTTAGATAATGCTTAAAATTTTCAAATTTTAAAATTGAATTTTTTAATTGCTCGAATTGTGTAAAATTGTGTTCAAATATAATTTAATTATTTTAATTTCTGACTCTGATTTATGTTGATTTCTTTGTATTTTGTGCTAAATTTTTATTATTTTAATTAACTGTCTTTTGAACTTTTCTGTTTTTATTATTAATTTTTCAATTTGATTGATTTTATGATTTCTACATTTGAATTGTTTTCTATTTGATGTTACTGTAGTCCTGAGAATATATATATATATATATATATATATATATATGTATATATTCTCTCGAATATTTTAATATTGACGAATATTTTAATTAATCACAATAATTATTTTTGCAGGCACTGGAAGATTCGAAATATCGGAAAGTAGCACTCCGATTGTGACTGGATTGATTCGAGTCGTGAAGAACCCAACGCAAGAAAAGGTACCTGCTAATCTTTTGCCAGAAGATGATGATGAGGAAGAAGTACTGACTACTAAGGACATTTATAAAGAGCTAGGATTACGAGGTTACCAATATTCAGGCATTTTCCGTTCCTTAAAAAGCGCATCCCTATCAGGGAATAAGGGACACATTGCTTGGATGAGTAATTGGGTAACGTTCCTCGACAACATGCTACAGATAATGATTCTTGGAATGAATACGAAAGGTTTATATGTGCCTACGAAAATACGCAAGATCGTGATTGATACTAAGCTTCACCAACAAGAAGTTCGAAATTTCGATCCAGAAAACAATCGTAAGTTTATATTTCTCAAATTCACAAATATTTATTTCGCAAAGTTTGCTTTTATAAAAAGATTAACTATAATATTTCTTAATTTGTATAATGTATATTACGCGAGAGTATTAGAGAGTAACAGATTTTTAATTGTTGATAGAATTTATATGATTTTTATTCATCTTTTTATTTTAGTATAGATCAAAATTAATTTTTGCGCTTCTTAAAAAAAGAAACATTAAAGTAGAGATATTTTGCTCAAATTCTTTTCAATACTGCTAAACTTTCAAAAAACATATCACATAAATTAAAAATAAATGTTTTAAAAGAAGTCATATATGTATATAT
>NW_017295631.1:113909-125932 GCF_001594075.2 Trachymyrmex cornetzi
TATATATATATATATATATATATCATATAAAGATATATAAAGATTATGAGCCCTGTTATTATATTATTATTTTAGAATAAATAAAAATTATGAATTATTCTCTAATACACAAAACTTTTACACTAATAAGTTTGATATAATTATTATAATTATGCATATATAAATAAGAAATATCGCAAATTTCTCGTTGTAGAATTCCCCGTACGCGTGTACAAAGAATGGGAAACTATAATATCAGGTGGAGTTGAAATCCGTGGTGTTCAGGCTACGGCCATACCTCGCCGGTTGAGAACCGACGATGCAATCCTTGAAGAATATAAATTCGTGGCTTATCGCGACAGAGCACAAGTATCCTTGAAGGAGGCGATTAGATTATCCACGCAGATTGCACTCGAATATCATCAAACTGTTCATATAAAAACCATCGAATTGATCGACGATTCTGATAAGGTGACAATGGATGAATTAGCATCACCCATACTCACTGAGATTTTAGGTGATTTGCCCTTGATTCAAGCGAAGGTGCATCTGTCAGCCCCATCTAATCGTTTTGATTATTCATTATTCCCGAATGTTATCGCTTTGGACATTAATAAAGTATCCAAACAAGATAATGTTATGCTTGCTGTCGGTATCGGGCTATTATCGAGAAATAAGGACCACCAATTAGAAAAAATCCTGTTGAAAATGAAAAACAGCGGTTTTGTATTAACACGAGAAAGATCCAAGCTCGAAAATCTTTCAACACTTTCGAAGCAGGGTTTAGATGTGATTCTAGAAAAGAGTATTGGTGAAGAGACTATAGTACTTTTAAAAAAGAAACAGCAGATGGTCAGAAAAACCGAAGTCGTCCATGTTAACAACAATGAGTTCACCTGGCTCGAAAAGTTAAATTCATTCATGAATATTGAAAGCGAAACCAATGATATGAGAATAATACTCGTCAGTGAAGCAGAGTTAGAAAGTGGTTTGCTAGGCTTCGTGAACTGTTTAAGAAAGGAACCAGGTGGAGAAATAATCAGAAGTGTATTGATACAAGATACCGAAGCTCCTAAGTTTTCTCTACAAAACCCATTATATTCAGAACAGCTCCAGCTGGATTTGCCGATCAATATATTGAAACCAGGAAAAGTATGGGGTTCCTATAGACATCAACCGTTGCCGAGTCTACAGCCAAAGCTTGTTCGTCATGCATATGTTGATCAAATGGTATGTAAGAAAATATAATTATGAAACATTCTACATGTATGTGTGTACACACGTAAATTTACATTATTATTGTTATTATTAATATAATTACTTTTAACTATACAGTTATATAACGTGATTATTTTACATTTTTGTACAATATATCTGTGGAAAATAGGTACCTGGTGACTTAAGCTCGCTTCGTTGGATTGAGGGCAGTATACGTCCTGATACCAATCAAAAGAATCTGGTCCATGTAGTGTACTCGGCTCTCAACTTTAAAGATATCATGTTTACCACAGGAAAACTTGTTTTGGATACTACCATGTTGTGGGATGGAATCAACGAGCTCCCGATCGGCTATGAGTATGCTGGTATCGATACCACTGGTCGTCGTGTGATGGGTCTTTGCTATAGAAGGTAATATTCGTATTAAACTTTATATTACAAGCTGTACATTAAAAAGTCGTTTTATTATACTTTCTTTAAAAAAGATACGGTACTACAAACATGGCGTAGTCCTAACTACGTCGCGGCGGCCATGTTGGAATCGTGACGTCAGAAGCGAGGAATGACACGTTAATTTATGCATGATGCCATTTGTAAACAAAGACAATTTGGATGAAACGAAATAACGAGATCTCTTTAAAACACTTGTAAAAATCGATGACAACTGTCCTTTCCTCCCTTGATGGTCAGTAAATGGTCGTAAAAGACTCGTAAAGTGAGCCTATATTCTGGCAGAAACACACGGTTTAACAGCTGTTAAAACGAGTTAAATATACATTTTTACGTATAAAATTCCAAGATAACTTTAGTTGTCATCGAAAATTACTTTGAGAAGTATGAAACAAGTCACATTTTCACAATTAAGCAAATAATAACGAAATGGCATCGTGCACAAATTTCGTCGTCAAAACTGATCAAAATGTCACTTTTCCACACCTATAAGTTCGGCCATCTATCGTGGTGCGGCGCTGTAACACACACATACAAGCAGGAGCCAATGCCCGTGTGCTCGCTGCGAGTACACGGACATGGGCTCGTGCTTGTGTGGCTACCGATTTCGCCAGACCGCCGTCTGATTCTGTGTCGCCACCGTCAACGCAGAGTTCTTGGTTGAATAGTCAGCAGGAGCCTTTTCAAATTATAAGTTTTAACATATTTTCAAAAGTTGATTAACGTATCTATCGTAACATGAAATCTTTCAAAATTTTTTATTGTTTCGTTCTATATGAGCTTTAATTATTAATTTATATTAGTAATCGTAAATAGATTACTATTATATAATAGCTTCTCTAAAAAATATATATATATATATATCTTATCTATGCGTTCTAAGCATCTTACAAATTGAAGTTTTTATGATCAATATATATTTTCAGAGGTTTAACAAACAACATCATTAAATCGGACAATTTGTTCTGGTATGTACCTGATAATTGGTCGTTAGAGGATGCGGCTACTGTGCCATCCGTGTATGCAACATGCTATATGGCGCTCTATCAACGTGGTGAGATGAAGAAAGATGACAAGGTGCTCATTCATTCCGGTACTGGTGGCATCGGCCAAGCAGCGATACATCTAGCTCTTCGCGAAGGCTGTGAGGTGTTTACTACTGTGGGAACACCTGAAAAACGCAAATTCATTCGCGAGATGTTCCCGTCAATTCCGGATGATCATATTTACAGTTCGCGTAACACTAACTTCGAGCAGATGATACTTCAAAGAACCAATGGCGAGGGAGTGGATATCGTTTTAAATTCATTAGCCGAAGAGAAGCTCCAAGCGTCAGTTCGTTGTCTGGCGATAGGAGGTCGTTTCCTAGAAATCGGCAAAGTTGATCTTGCTGCAAATAATTCCTTGGGAATGATGATCTTCTTGAAAGAAGTCAGTTTCCATGGAGTTATGTTTGATCATTTGCTTTCTTCTTCGTTTGGATTGAAAGACGAAAAGTTAGAGGAAGAAAAGGCGGAGTTGCATAATTTGGTAAATGAGGGTCTAAAAAGTGGAGCGATCAAACCACTTGTTAGAAAAGTTTTTGAAAAGGATGAATTGGAAATGGCCTTTAGATATATGACGACCGGAAAGCATATAGGCAAGGTAAAATTTAAAAAAATTTAACAGGGGCTGCGGTCGATTTGGACGCTTCAG
The DNA here is from genome assembly GCF_001594075.2 of Trachymyrmex cornetzi. Classification (NCBI taxonomy): domain Eukaryota; kingdom Metazoa; phylum Arthropoda; class Insecta; order Hymenoptera; family Formicidae; genus Trachymyrmex; species Trachymyrmex cornetzi. The sequence goes on from NW_017295631.1 coordinate 117,252, forward strand.
CGCTTTTCAGTACTTCTATTCTTATTTTATGTCTAATAAACGATTAAGACAAAATGATGATTACAAGCGCTTAAAGTGCGTGAGCGTTCAAATCGATCGTAGCTAGGATATTATATAATTTCGTCAAATTCTGTCAACATTTTGATATAATATAATTATATATAATTACATAAAAACGTACATAATTATACATAATTAAAGTTGAAGAATAGATGTAATTAAAAAGTATTTTAATCAAAATATGTAATTAGGAAATATTTTTTACAAAATGCCAGTAGAAATATAACAGAATCTTCTTCTGTTTCTAACAGAACATAACATAATAGTAGATCGATTAAGCAAAAATGGAATACAGAATTTGCTGTTTTAAAACTGTTTAAATGATACACTCTATTCTGCTGGTATCCTACAATCTTGATTTGTATTAAGCTGGAGAAAAAAAAATGCAAGCTATTAATATAAATCTAGTTAATAATTTATCTGTAATGTTCTGCTAATATTTTGTTTATCGAAAATACTAATTATACACAATCAAACACTATCTATCGTCAACTATCAGGTATTCTATATATTGTTATAGTCACCTAACAATGCTTTAAAGTTTTAAAAGATTATTAAATTTATTGTTAAAGTAAAAATCTGCGAGAAACTAAAAGAAAATTAATAAAACTATGTTGTTTTTTATAGATACTTTTGAAAATCGGCGATGAGAAAAAGATTCTCGAAAAGAAACCTATTCTTGCTGATCCACGATATTACTGCGATAGTAATAAAACCTACCTTATTCTGGGTGGGCTAGGTGGTTTCGGATTGGAATTAGCCGATTGGTTGATACTCCGAGGTGCCAAAAATATAGTGTTGACATCAAGAACGGGAATAAAGAACGGTTACCAACGCAAGAAAGTCGAGTTATGGAAATCTTATGGCGTAAACGTGCTTATCATCACAGGGGCAGACGCTTCGAATCGTAAAGATTGTGAATTTATACTAAATTCTGCAGAGAAACAGGGCTCAGTAGACGCCATCTTCAATCTTGCCGTGGTGCTGAAGGACTACATCTGCAAGAATCAAACATCGGAATCATTCGAGGAGTCTTTCAGAGCGAAAGCTTGGGCCACGAAGATGCTGGACGAATTATCCAGAAAGTTGTGCCCGCATCTTCAGCAGTTCGTAGTTTTCTCCTCGGTTTCTTGCGGGAGAGGGAATGCTGGACAAACGAATTATGGTATGGCTAACTCTATAATGGAGAGAATTTGTGAACGTAGAGCAGCGAACGGTCTGCCGGGACTGGCTATTCAATGGGGCGCAATAGGAGAAGTTGGTCTTGTCGCTGAATGGCATGACAACAACAAGGAACTCGTCATTGGCGGCACTTTGCAGCAAATGGTATCTTCCTGCCTTGAAAAGTTGGAGATCTTCTTGTTGCAGAATCGCCCAGTGGTATCTAGCATGGTGGTAGCGGAGAAGCGTGTAGGTGCTTATGGAGCTGCCGACATTGTAGAGGCCGTGATAAATATAATGAGTAAGATTGTTGTTATTTTATAATAGTTTCCTAGGACAAAATCAAAAAGAGAAATCTACAATTTATATGCATTATGCAAATGAGGATATTAATTTAGTTTTTTAATCTGTTTAAGTATATTGATCGAATTAATATTTTATTTTTAGAATAAAAATCATATTTTATTATTTATTTATATTATTTCCATCAAACATATGTATATCTTAAAAAATTATGAAATTAACGAAGATTTTTCCAAACAAGATTATTGATATGCTGTGTCGTTGTTCAAAAATATAGGCACCGATAATCGAATTTAATTATATCTCTTGATATACTCTTGCAGATATGAAAAATAAAACTGTGGCTCAGAACATATCATTAGCCGAACTCGGCATGGATTCAATGATGGCTGTAGAGATTAAACAAACACTAGAACGTGAATACGATATCTTCCTCACCGCGCAAGATATTCGCAATCTAAACTTCGCTAAATTAATGGAGATGCGCGATAAGGATTTGGAACGACAGAAAGCACAGAATCCAGAGACCAATGAAGAGACAACCGAACTATCTGGCATACAACTGTTGCTTCAGATTTTGTACAACGTAGATTTGCCTACTGAGACCTGTATGGAATTACAAACTAGGATGGATCCGCGCAAAATAAAAGTGTTCCTCTTGCCGAGTATACAGGGTTGTGGACAGATATTTAATGCACTAGCGTCAAAGATCAGACCTTTCGCAACGGTTTTGCAATATGGATTGGAGAATACTATGTCTATACCAGAATACGCCGATCATCTTTTAACAGTACGTATACACGGAAGAATGTAAATGATAAATAAAATGAGATGTTCTGTGTTCATTCAATATTTCTTTTTTACGAATTCTTTCTGAAAGAGATTTGCCTTTACGCAGACTGATACACGTTTCATTGGAATTTTCAGTATGTCTTGCCAAAGGCGGAAGAGCAAAGAGGTTTTGCCATAGTCGGATATTCGTATGGTTCGTTAATTGCTCTCGAATTGGTGAAACGACTGGAAAAACATGGTTTAAGCGGTCGACTAGTGCTAATTGATGGTGCTCCTGAGCTATTGAAAACAATGTTAGAGCAATTCCTTCCAGCTACTACAGAAGAAGAACTTCAAAATAATATCTTGCTTTCTATCATGGATACTGTACAATCAGCTTCAAGCGGAAAGGTAAATTTTACTAACGGTTACTAAAATATTATTTTATCATCACGATCTTCTTAAGTTATCAATATCCTGTTTATTTTTCTTTTGCAGCTACTTTTAGATCTTAATAAATATACAACCTGGGAAGAAAAATTAAATGTTTTCTTTTCGCACGTTCCTGACAAAATATCGATTACCGAAATTCAGAAAAAATTGTATACAAATATTTATATGCACATTCTCGCTTTACGAAAGTACGACTGGTCATCCTTGGGATGGATACGATCGCCTATAACACTTTTGAGACCCACGAAATCATCTGTCGATATGACCGAAGAAGATTATGGCTTATATAAGGTAATATGTCTCTATGTACTTGTTACAAACATTCGGTTTCAATTTCTCATCATCGATGTCTAATAACAGCAATAAAACTTTTCAGATCACGCGAGACAAGATAAATGTACATTATGTTGAAGGCAACCATGTAACAATGTTGGATAGCGACAAGGTCATAGCTGCGATCAATGGAGAATCGTTGCAGGATCCTAAAGAATTCAGGAAACTTTTAACAGAAGATAGACCATTCGAAGAAACAGAACGTACAAGAGTCTGAATTACAGCTTAAAAGTCTGTAATGTATTTAACTTAAAAGAAAAAAAAATATATATATGTATGTATTTTTTGCCAAGTTTAAGCTGTAAATATAATTTGGATTTGCCAATATTCGAATATTCGAATATTAATTCATCGAATTAACCATTACTCAAATTCGGAATTATTTTAATCCTTGATCTAAAGTATCCACAGCCGATTCTATACACACACACAAATTTTAAAATTAATTTAGATTTATTTCCTTTCCCCTCCTCCCTCATTTTAAGAAATAGAAATCTAATTGCAAAATTAGATAATTATTTGGATTAACAGACATCGCGCCGATGACTTCGACTTTGACATATGTTGTTAAGATCATAACCCTGAGTGCCTTTCAAAAGGCTGGACCTCCCTTCGCATGGAAAATCATATGTCCGTCAGTACAATATATAGAAATTGTACTGACAATTTTTAAACTTGTTAAAGTTTAAAAAGACATTATTTTTTAAACTTTATTTGTTAATAGCTTTTGAACGAATAGTGACCGCTACCTAAAACCTTTTGAAGGTCATTCCTTTTGAGGTTTCATCATATGTCAAGATCAAGGTTATTGGTGCGGTGTCCTTTAATTCAAATAATTATCAAAAATTAATACGCAAAACTTGATTGAAGTTATGTATAACAAAAATATAATTAAAAAATAGAAAAAATATTGTATATTATATTTTTTATTCCAAAGATTCGAGTTTTGCTCGAAAGTTAACTCGAATTTATTTATTTCTATTTAGTTATATAGTTTTAAAAAGAACGTTTTCTATGACGAAAGATACTATTATAACCAAAAGAAGTACTTTTTAATTTAAGCTTACAATAAAAAAATATTTAATTGTTTACGCTTTTCTTATTCGTTAAAATTTTTAATATGTATTTATTTTCACTAGGATTATAAAACATACACAATGTACAAAAGAATCTTTATGTGTGCGTGCGTGTAAAATTGCATCAAATTTCAATTTTGGCTTATTGTATTTTGCATATAATTTTCTCTATCGAATATTTTATAGATTAAATTCAAATTTTCAAATGTAATTCTTTGGATATTAATATTTAGATTACATAGCTCATTCAAACCGGATTTGAGTAAAAATAGATAATAATTAGTTTGGATAATTCAGATATTATATTTATCGGATATTTATAATCCTAATTTAGATATACTTAAAATTGACGAATATCTGTAGGCGATACAATTTTTTTATTTTGCAGAATAAAATTACTGTTACAAAGTTAAACACACAAAATTAAATTTTAAAAAATAGATAAAAAATTCATATAAAATTTACTAATGTAATCGTCTCTCCAATTAATTTCTGGAATTTCTAATTTTGAATCTTTTCTTTCTTCTCTCGAGAAATACAATCAGTAAACTGTGTTGCTAAATATATTTTTTTAGATATTTTTACTGATTTAATACTACTATAAATTAACAAAAAAAAAAAAGTTAAATTTTAGTAAAAAAGAATCTAATCCTAATATTTAGTGAACTCATTACCGTTGGCAAAAGTTAATAAACTATACAAACATGTTTTTTCAACGAACAATTAATAATTACCAAAAGTAAAGCATTTATTTAAACTTTGTTTATAAAGCTTAACAAATAAAGTAATTAATAAATATGAACTTGTGACAATAATTTTTTTATTCTGATATTAGACAAAGGTATCAAAACTCTGGTGCAATTTTATTATCATAATCGTAATTTAATGCAAAACTAATACATACATCGTATCATTTTATACCAGTCATTCATAATAAACGCTCGTTACATGTTATCATTTTACCTCGCTTTATACATAATCGTTATCTTTCATTCGCTCAATACTACATGCAAAATACAAATTGAAAAAATTAATGATATTTAACTAATTTCCTCTATTCTAAGAATCTTTATTCAATCATCGATTTTTCTTTAAATTAAGATTCTTTTCTTGCATTGTTCTCTTATTACTAACATTTGCTGTGTAATAAAAGTCAATGTATGGATATAAAAGATAAAATGTAAAAAGATATTTTTATTTTATGCTTGTGTTATTAGAAAAAAAACCGAAAAATTTTTGAATAAAGAAAATACTCAGACCCAATATATATATTTCTTCATAATAATAATTTCTTTCATATATTAATTACATAAATGATATAAATAAGAAATTGTAACAAAATAATATACAATAAAGAATATATATAATAAAAAAGGTACATGCCGTATTTAAGGCTCCTGAGTAGTTATTACAGCCATATAGAATCGTGATGTCAAAAGCAAGAAATGACATGTTAATTTTATGTGCCATTTGTAAATAAAGACGATTTGAATAAAACAAAATGCTGAGATTATTTTAAAATAGTTGTAAAAGTGGATGAAAGCTATCCTTATTCTTCCTGACAATCAGTAAATAATCGTAAAAAATGATGAAAGACATGTGAAAGTACTTTTACTCAATACACATACGTAGTCTATTTTCACTTTCACGCATGGTGGAATGAGAAAGGTAAGCTATTCCCATGGATATAAAGTAGCTTAAAAATAGTGGGGAGCTAACAGTCAATCACATAGGACCTCAATCATTTAATTTCTGATCAGTATTGTGTGCGTTTGAAATTAGCGCGCTTCGCTGGGGTCCAAAGTGATTGGCTGCGTTCAGTAGAGAAAGCAGCTTTGCAACTGTTGTAAAATTCTTTAATATGTATTGGTCTTGTCCGTAGTTCCTCATTGGATCTAAATGTGTAAACCAATCATATTCAAGAATTTTACAACAGTTGAAAAGCTGCTTTCTCTGCTGAACGCAGCCATTGGTTGTCGTTTTGTGTCCCTCACTCTTTTTCCGCCATTATACACAATAGCTTACTTTTCTTATTCCACCATGCTTTCATGTGCCTTTTATCACTTTTTACGATCATTTACTGACTGTCTGGAAGAGAAATAAACATAGTTTTTATCCATTTTTACGGTTATTTTAAAGCGATATCATCATTTGGTTTTATCCAAATAGTCTTTATTTACAAATGGCACGTAACAAAAATTAACATGTCATTTTTGATGTCACAATTCAATATGACTGTGGTGACTATTCAAGAACCTTAAATAGCGAAATTATAAGATGTATTAAAATGATGTAAAATCCATCATTATCAAATGAAAATAATATATTAGAGATGTGTTTCAAACTCACTCAGATACATCACTCAAATGATTATTATACAGTAGGAGAAACCGCAAAACACATTTTATCCCTTATCTTACTCTAGTTTACATTTTGCAGATTATTGAAACCTTTTTCCAATTTAAAGTACAATATACTTTTTCGTTTTCAACGTATTTGGAGATAAAATATGCAGTACTAACCAAAGAGTCTCATAACTCCATTGGCTCGAATGCTGATCTGGCACTGGATAATATGTTATTTAGATCGGGAATAGTAACATTATTGTTGTTATTATTGTCGTCGGATGTATTCGGAATTGGCGTTGGAGTATCTCTCGTTGGTAGGATACGGAGATGCCTATTTGGTGGTTCCCAAAGAACCAGAGCCATAGAAGGCCTCTCTCTATAAGAGAAAAAAATAAACAAGGCTTAGAAAACACAGTACATTTTTTCTTTTCAGTGCTCGCTCGCTCGCTCTCTCTCTCTCTCTCTCTCTCTCTCTCTCTCATTCATTCATTCTTTTTCAAAAAGCGTTGTATTTTTATATGTCATATTTTTAAATCATATATAACCAGTGTATACTTAGATATAATTACAATTTAGATATAAGAGTCGATGGCAAAATAGGTTCCTCTTGCATTCGCTTGAGTTCCTCTGAAAGGACCAATCTTGGATGTAGATCGCTTGTTTGTTCGTTATTCAATGCATTCGTTGCATCAACATCCAAATCCATATTTAATGGCTTATAACAGGAAGATGACGTATGAACAGTAGAAGTTGATGGCACCGGATTCTCGGATTCATAATTAGAACTAATGTGCAGATCTTTAAAATGTGCAGCTATTTTTTCTTCTGTTATAAACTGCTTTGTTTGACGCCTATTTGAATAATATGTTATCAAGATTTTGCCATATAATTAATCAGTAGACGATATGTATAAAGCAAATTGCACTCACGTATCTACATCTGTTGCTTCTAATTTTCTTTTCTGATGAAGTATTGGTCCAGAGCTGGTCTCTCCAGTAAATCTAACCAATTCCGACTGATGTAACGCTGGTACGCTCCAGGGAATAGTTATTGGTGGTACTTGCGGTGTTTGCATCCATGGTCCAATCTGCTGTAGATTCTGTTGCTGCTGTAGATTCTGTTGGTTCATCATCTGTTGTAAGATGGACTGTGGTGTATATAAGTGCGCTCCACCCATAGTATTCTGAAAAATAAACATATAAATAAAAAAAGATGTACAGAATATAGAATTTTTTTTAGAATATCATATATAGCAAATTTAGTTATTTATGTTTTTTTTTTAAGATTGCAATTTTTTGAAGATGCAAAGTTGTTAAAAGTAACAGCCCTAATTTGGACTACTTTGCATTGATGCATATTAAAATTATTACATATATGAAATTAGTTTTTAATAAAAATATTATATATATATATATAGAAATGGGAAGTAACTCGTTACTTGTAACAAAGTTTCAGTTAGAGTTACTTTTTTTTTCAGTAACTGTAACTTAACTTAGTTACATCTTTTAAGTAACTAGTAACTAATTTAATATAGCCTTCATTGTAAATTACCTTCATAGTTATTTTACATATTTTAAACTTATTTGTCAATTTAGTGTGCGGTAGTATTCACTTGGCGCTACAAATACTTCGAAACATTTGATTAATCAGAAGAAAGAAATTTAATTAAAACGTTCAATGAACTCTTGTACCTGTTTGGTCTATATTTTTGGATCTAACGGAATCCGCCAATCAAATGCAAGAGCGCTCAGTGAACGGTTGTAGACCATTTTGGATTAGTGCTGAAATTTATTTGCAACTTTTAGCCGAATATAAAAATAATCTTTTTAAAAAACATTGTATATGTGTGCTATTTCATATTCATATTCATATGTGTTTATATTACTTTAACGAAAAACATCTTTGCCATACAATTTTTTTATCTTTTTGAATAAAATTGTATAATATGTAAATGTAAGCCAGTCTTTTTTTTTTTAATTGTCCTAGGCTGCATTACTCTGACAACCCCGTGTATCATCCTTGTTTAATATTAGGTGAAAAACAAGGGTAAAACGATATATGAAGGTAGTTGGATAACGTTTCTGAATACAGCCCTAATGGTATCGATACTACTAGTAAAAATTCCGATGAAAAAAGTAACTTAAAAGTAACTTGAAGTTACTTTTTCAGTAACTGT
>NW_017295631.1:126000-137895 GCF_001594075.2 Trachymyrmex cornetzi
AAATAAAATGATTTTTTTTTAACCGACACAGAATAGTAATTGCGAGTGATTTCCGTTTCTCAGCAAAGCATCTCACTGGCGATCATTACTTTATGTATAATTTTTTTCTATCTTTTCGACTGCTTTCATCTAATGTAACATCTCTTGTATGTATATCTGAAGAAGGCTCAATCATGAGATCGAAACATGTCATATTTTAATCGATTATAGAATATTATATTAATCATATTTTCTTTTGATTTTTCATGTTTTAATATACTTTATTATATTTGACTCTTATGTGCCCTTTATTCTCTCATTACAGAATAGTAATGTGTATAAATAATTTTTATTTTTTTTCTATTATATTTTTAATGGAACAAAGTACTCATATTATGTTTTTACACACACATACATTTTTATATGAAGTATCCTTTGTAGTATTAGAATAGTCAGTATATATTTGTTAAAATAAATTATAAAATCGGTATATTACTGTCATCTCAAATTTGCCAAAATGAACTGAAGTCACTAAAGTCAATGAAGTATATTATGTCACAAAGCGTCGTCTATAATAAAATTTTAAGGCGTAAAACTTAAGCTTCAAACTCTAAGTCATAAGAAATTGGCCAATTATAGTCGAATATAAGGAGAATAATTAGCTATGGTTGGTCAATTTCTTATGGCTTAAAACTTAAAACTTAAGTTTTACGTCTTAAAATATCATTGTAAATTCTGCTGAAGTTAAGATTTTGGATCTGTTTTTTTGTAGCTAAGTGTACATTTTTGGAATTTAAAGTGAGATAGGTATGTGTTTAATATTTGACGAAAGCAAGAAAGAGAATTCTAGTGCAGTCTAGTGCAAGAATAAAAAACAAACATTATATTTCCAGATTAAGTGGTATAGCAAAGAGCATAAACATGCATTATATAAAATTCACAGAAATTATCAGATTTAATGAAAAAATATTAATAATTAATAATTATTTATTCTTTAGTCAAGTATTATTTCACTTACTGTCATTTGAAATGTATTCGGCTGTACGCGTTTAGAAAAGAATTTCGTGGATCTGGGATATCCCTCGGCCACCTGCAGAAATGTTGTGTGTATGTATAAGTGGTATGTGCCGATGTGTATGTATGTGTGTGGGTGTGCGTGTGCGTGCGTGACGTCTGTTCTTTATTTATAGAACTCCAAGGTAAATAAACATTATGTTAAATGATTATAAATCCCCTTATTGATTAGACGCTAACCTATACGTCTCAGATCACAGGCGAGCGTCGCATCAATCACAATGTTGAGTGTGTCGTACTCATAGTCAGTATTATCGATATATATTATTATTTACCGAATTTAAACCATTTCTTGTCTCTATAATCGCCACGCCATGAACTACGAAAATTCAAAACTCTGAAATTCGCGACGTTTTTAGACGTTTCACAAACTCCACTACTCGATCTATTTCCTCTGATTCCCCTCGTCATCCCTTTCCCATGTTGTAATGTTTATAGTGTTTATACAGCCGAATATGGCTGCATTCGGGGAGATGTTATTCGGGAAGACCACTGACTTAAAGATAGCAGACAAATTGAATATTTATGATTTTATTTATGTTTATATAACTTGGGAATCGTTTAGGGAAATTTAGGAAAAGTATTTAAACATTTGGATAATGGCACCGACGAGATACTAATAAAGATGGTTGGTGCATATAGAAGTCGCGTGCTTGTTAAAATTCAAGATTAAAGAGTAAGGAACTAATAGTACGGTAATAATTTCATAATTTATTAATTTCGTAGAATGTCCATGTATATGTATACATTAAAAACTTAGTAATACTCGATTTTTATTTAAAACTGTGATTTAATGTTATCATCCGAGTTTGATTATCGATAGAGACGATAACTGCAGAGAAAAAATTATAATTTTTCAGCAATATATAGGTAAGATATTATTTATTATAGCATTGAAAGTATGAATACTTACAATATTAAGAATCTTTATTTTAAACCGCATATGTGAGAAACACAATCAATACTAGAAATTAAAAATTCCTATTATGGTCGAAGCTGGATCTTCATTTATTAATCATTCATTTATACATTTATATTAACAGTTTCAACATATTAACATCTTTATAATATGATGACTTGATGGTAGCATCAAATTATTAAATTGCTTGTTAATTTAATTTACTATAGTAGTTTTAATTGCGTTTATGCGGGGTCTACAATAGAAGTCGTAGCAGTCGTAGGGTCTTAAGTCGTAGAAAATTGACCAATCATAGTCGATTATTCTTCTCATATTCTATTGTGATTGGTTAATTTTCTACGCCTTAAGACTCTACGACTGCTACGACTTCTATTGTAGACCCCGCTTATAGTTCAGAAAAACAATTCGGCGTGCAGTTTGAAGACTACAATATGGTATATATGCAAGTACATATATAGGATGCGATCCACTTCACGCTGTAAATGTTTTGAAGCATTCTTTGATTGGTCAATTCGAAAAATTCTTTCTTCTGATTGGTCAACGAAGTGTTTGCAGCGTTAAGTGGATCACACCTATAGTGTATATAGAAATTTAAAATTGAATTATTTAAAGCAATAAAGAGCCAGCTTCGACCGTAATAGGCATTTTAAATTTTTAGTATGCATACTTATTTGTACAGGATTTATGTAATAAAAAATCACGAATTTAATAATGTATCATCGAAGTATTTATGTTAATATAAAATCATAATTTTTTATTAATTGTCGGTAATATTATCGTTCTTTAATTATCCCTGGACCTCTCCCGGGCCCCATTGGGTGCGTTCGGAAATCCTATTCTGAGTAGAAATGTTACCAACCGCTGTTCGAAAATTGACTCGGGTTTTGCAAAATTGACATATTATTTACGTTTGAGTAATATTACTAGATCATACTCTAAAGGTGCAGACACATGGAGCCGTCAAGCGTCAAGCAGCGGAAGCAGCAACCAATCAGCTGGACGATACTGGTAGTGGTGTAAAAAATATTTTTTACGCCACTGCATTTATCGCCTCGCTGATTGGTTGCAGCTTCCGCTGCTTGACGCTTGAAGCTTACATGCGAATGCATCTTAAGGTACATTTGCGTGCAAGCGTCAAGCAGCGGAAGCAGCAACCAATCAGCTGGGCAATTTTTATTGGTATATCCACACGAACTTGCATAAATATATGCATAAAGAAAATTATCCAATTGCAGTTCTCTTTTAAAGTCGTTCATAAAATGTGATTGGATACTTTTCTTTATGCATACGTTTATGCGGCTATGCAAGTTTGTGTTGATATACCTTTACAGTGGCCATCCGACGAGATATTAGGTCTGTTTTTTATTGCCGCACTTTCTGAACAAGTACACACAGTGCAATAAGTTGAAGTGAAACAAATATACGTTTGTTAAACTTTAACTTATTGCACTGGTTCAAAGTGCAGCTATAAAAAACAGACCTATTATTAAAGACCGTCAACCCTGGGCAAATTTTCGGCGGTATAAAAAGGGCCCCAAGGGCCCGGAGATAATTCAAGAACGCTGACATTACCGACAATTGATATAAATTTACTATTATTAACATAAATATTTGGCTCATGCATTATTAAATTCATGATTTTTTTATTACATAAATGTCCCATAAGTAAATATACATACTTGTAAAGCTGTAATATCCTATATATTGCAAAAAAATCACAATTTTTTCTCTGCAATTATCATCTGTATTGATAATCAAACTTTGATGATAACACTGAAATCTCAATTTTAAAGAAAAATCGAGTTATAAATGCATAAATACATCTACTAAACTAATAAATCATAAAATTAGTACAATATTATCAGTTTTTAACTCTTAATCACTTCAATATTCACAAGGACGCGAACTCCCGTAAGGATGTCGGTCTTTAATAGTATCTCGTCGGTGCAGTGGCGTAAAAAATAATTTTATATTACTGCCCGTATCGCTCAGCTGATTGGTTGCTGCTTTCGATGCTTGACGCTTGACGCTTACATGTGAATGCACCTTAAGACGTAAACTTAAGCCGATGAGCCAATCTTAAAGGCCCGTCTACAATTTTATTCTTCTCACATTCGACTGTGATTGGTCAATTTCTTACTCTTACTTCTTACTCCGTGTATTGTAGACGACGCCTAAGATATAAATTAAAATATTTATATTTTATTTTTCACTGCAACGGAAAATGCAAAAAAAAGTTGGCCAACGTTACACGGTGTTCCCAAGCGGTCACCCATCCAAGTACTAACCGTGCCCAACGCTGCTTGACTTCAGTGATCGGACGAGAACTGGTAGTTTAAGCGTGGTATGAACGTTGGCTGGTTGCTTGTATTATTCAGAGTCATTTTACTTGGTTTTAATCCGAAAATAAGATTTTAGAATAGAAATATAAATATCAATAATTCTAATTGAGTGGACTCCAATATTCGAGTACTTGGATAATAACAATTATATATATAACCGCTTGATTGTTTGACACAGTAAAACGGTTATACATATAATTATTATTACCGAATAATACTCGAATACTGGAGTCCAATAAATTGGAATCATTTATATTTATATTTCTAAAATCCTTTTTTCCGATTAAAACCAGGTAAAATGTCTCTGAATAATGCAAATAATCAGCCAACGTTCATACCACGCTTAAACTACCAGTTCTCGTCCGATCACTGAAGTCAAACAGCGTTGGGCACGGTTAGTACTTGGATGGGTGACCGCTTGGGAACACCGTGTAACGTTGGCCAAGTTTTTTTTGCATTTTCCGTTGTAGTAAAAAATAAAATTTAAATATCTTAAGATGTAAATTAAGATATTTATATTTTATTTTTTACTGCAAAAACGGAAAATGCAAATAAAATCTTGATCAACGTTACACGGTGTTCCCAAGCCGCGGTTACCCATCCAAATACTAATGCTGAATTCACACTGCATCCGATGTGCGTCGTACGATGCTCTGCCACCATTCAGAAAACAGGATTCCGATGGATTTTGCTTCGTATCTTCGGAATCCTGTTTTTTAATTGGTTGCAGACCATTGTACGACGCAAGTCGGATACAGTGTGAATCCAGCATAAACGGTTATGCATAAACGGTTATGCCCAACGGTTGGGCACGGGCCCAATGTTGCTTGACTTCAATGATCGGACGAGAACTGGTAGTTTAATCTCGGATTTACAATGGGTGCTTTCCAATTATTTAATACATCTTAACACAAACGTACACAGAATGCACAAAGTGTAACGTTGTGCACGATTCAATTGGAACAGAATGTGTACGCTGTGCACGGTTGAGATCCGTTTCGGTTAGATTAAATGAATGCTTTCCATTTGATGACACAAGTCGAACGATGACACAAGTGTCGTTCTATCTTTGTCACTCTCTGAATATCAACAAGGATAAAACGACGCTTGTGTCGACTTGTGTCATTAAATGGAAAGCACCCAATATAGCTTTTTTTCGCCTATATTAATTAACGAAAGTAAATAAAAACGCCGACCACTCACGTCTTCCAACTTCATTTAGGATCTTTTTCACCAATACCAATTCACTTAATCAACTGATTAGTCCATTAGAATTGACCAATCGAATCTATCGTCAAACAAAATGACAAATGAGATTGGTCAATTCCGATGGACTAATCGATCGATTAAGTTAATTGGAGTTGGTAAAAGAAACCCTTATAGCCACTGTAGTTAGTAATATGTAATTGTCACTAGAAAACACAAGTTTACCTAGCCCTCGGCTGAGTACAAAGGGTTGATTCTATAGGTCTGTTCTTTTTGGCTGAACTTTTGCACCAGTTCATCTTTCTTCCTTTTCTCTCCAGGAAGAAAGAAGAGGAAGAAAGATGAACTGGTGCAAAAGTTCAACCAAAAAGAACAGGCCTTATATCTTTAATCAAGGTGAAAATTACAAAAGTGAGCAAATTTACTAGGTGTTGACCAATGAAATTATCAGTATTCTAATAAATTCACTAACTTTTGTAATTTTCACCTCGTTTCAAGATACAAAATCGACCCCCAGATGTAGTGTTGTGTCGACGATAACTTACAATTAGAACGCAATTTGTGTCGCCGCGTGCACGAAAGTGTCTAAGGACATTGCAAAGCACTCAATACGTGTTCTAAGCTTTAAGCTGTAAGAAATTGACCAATTAGTTCGGATTTACAATATCTGTTCTTATCTAACATATGCCAGCAACATTTATCGGGTGGCACTCAGTTGGATACGGCTCAATTGGACATGAGCCACTCACAGCGCTTGAGACTACAATACTCCTAAGCACCGGTCGCTGTGATTGGTGGTGTCCAATCGAGCCGTGATCAATCTGGATCACCCCCATTTATCGTAAGACCGCGCAACTACTGCTACTCCGAATTTCGGCTCTGTTGACAGTCCCAGTCTTCGCAAAGCACCTGTATACACGTATTTTCTATTTGGTGGTAATATTTCTTTTCTAGACTTTCAATCTTATAATGTTTTCGGCCCGATCAGGTTTACACCAACCTGGGTTGGAATAATGGAGTTTTGTGCTCTCCTATTGGTAAGTTTATAGAACTAATAGCGTTTTCGGCCCGATCGAGTTTGCACCAACCTTGGTTGGATTAATCTTTTCTATTGGTTGACGTCACCCGCTCTACCAATAGGAGAGCACAAAACGCTATTAATCCAACCCAGGTTGGTGCAAACCTGGCCGGGCCGAAAACGCTATCAGTATCGTTCGTTTCAATAATGTGATTTCAGCTGCACGCTTATTTTCAAGATATGGGGGAGGGCTCCGATTGCACACATCGCATATTATACACATGTATCGCTGATTGGCCAATTTAAAAATAAAATTATCTCGTTGGCAAAATAGTGAAAAATTACTAGGCACCAGTTGATATTAGTGGTGTGTACAATCAGAACTGTAGGCAAACGGGATCCTCCCGAATTTTTAACGAATTTTAAACTTTTTTTGTATTTTTTCGTGAAATCCAGTGCAGCTGAGGTCCTGTTTGTACGTATTTTAATTTAAGTAATAATACTTTTGCAATCCGTACATCCAATATGGAGATTTTTCACCGAATGGAAATGTGATAAAACAGGAGGCTTTAGCATCACCTTAAACGCCGCTCTCTATTAGCCGATCGCGCGCGCGACGTCAATTGGTGGAGCAAAAGTAGAGGGGTAGATTCTCGATCATTCTCGATGTGTCTGAGCCGAATGTGCATCTCTGGCATCTCTGCATTCTCTGTTCCAGAAAAGTATTGTCTATGGTCTATGCTAGTTACTCTGGTTGTTTGGTGTGTACTGTATGTCTGTATAGCAATCTGTGGTTTTGACAAGAGATAAACTTTTTTATTTTACATGAAAACTGTATTACAGTTACGTAACTTCTTTTATCAATTTTTTCTCAACATATCAGATTAGGTAAGTGAAAAATTGTCACATAATTGACAAATCAGCATCACAACTTCATTTTTTTAAACGATAATTCACCTAACCTCTAAAACCACGTGGTACAATATGTAGTACAATATGTAGTATTGTTATTTTAATCAAGGATTTATCAAGTTATTTTCGCATATATGACGCTTTGTTTGTTATCACGATCTTTTTTATGATTTTGATTAAGTTAACACAATAGACTTTTTATATACAACGAAATATACATATATAAATATAAATTTTGTATTGATTTCTATGTATCTTTTGGCAAAAAATGTTCGTTAAAAGAAATAAAATTGTTTATTTTATTTGAAAGCTAAATTGCAATTATGTAACTTTTTTTTATTGTTTACTAATAATTTTATCTTTTTTTTATATGGCAGAAATTTCATAAAAGATTAATTAGAATTATTTAAAAAAAAAGTAAAAGAAATATAATACATACAATGGAGAATCTGCATCAAGAACACTTTACATGCTGTACATGCAAAGTAAAGTTTACAGATTTGGCAATATTTAAACATCATTATCGTAGTGAATGGCATAGATATAATATGAGTACAATAGTAAATGGATTACCTTCGATCACTCTTGAAAACTTTGAAAAGAAAGAAGCGATGCATCGTGAGAATAACGCAAACCAGATTAAGAAAAAGCAGGTTTGTGAAGTCTGTCGAAAGAAGTTCAACAATCAGAAACAGTACGAGAATCATTTGGCCTCGAAAACTCACAAAAAGAATTTGGAGCAAAAAGACAATACAACTGTAGCTTACAGCAAAAAGTCGTCAAGCATACAGGATTCATCCAATAAGAATACGGACGACATTGAAACAGATTCGGATGTAGAATCCTTGGATTCAGACGAGTGGTTCGAAGACTTGAAGTATCAAATTATTTATGATAATTGTTTATTCTGCGATTATCATAATAAATCCATAGAGTGCATTATGATACACATGGAGAAGAAACATTCGTTTTTCGTACCTGATCTTGAATACTGCGTGGATCTAGGTGGCCTGTTAAAATACTTGGAATATAAGATATGTACTGAATTTAAGTGTATTTGGTGCAATGATTCAGGTAAATAAATCATTCTTTTTTTGTTAGTTACTTTCTCCATTATTTATATATATTATATTTGATTAAAATAAAAGAATTAAAAATTTGAATCGAACAAAAAGAATCACAATTATAAAAAGTTTAATAATAAAGTAAAAATCAAGTAAAAATTTGTATATTTTTACAGGAAGAAAAATGCGAAGCACACAAGCAGTAAGGATGCATATGATCGACAAGGGCCACTGTAAAATGTTGTTCGAAGGGGAGACAATACGCGAGTATTCATCTTTTTATAATTACTTATCCAGCTATCCAGATGCCGAAAATGCCGATCCAGATGAAGAAGTGTTGGATCTAGAGGTTTTAGACGACGAGGGTTACATGATGAAGCTACCGTCTGGCAAGTCGATCGTCCACCGTGATTTGGCACTTTATTATAAACAGAATGTACCTGTGGGAATCACAGCGATGATAAAGGACTCAGATTATTGTCGACGCAAGCGAATACATAAGCAAATATCGTTTGGGTCTGAGGAAAGAAAACTTGAAGTCGCCCGGATTACAGCACGAGACATTCAAAGCTTCCAACGAGTTCAAGCCAAGTACTTAATGCAGCTGCAAGTCAAACAAAACAAGCTACAGAAATATTTCAGACAACAAACGAACTTTTAACTATATTTAATGACTAAGTATAATTAGATATGCATAATTTTTAGAAAGTTGTAAGTTATAAAAAATAAAATATGCATTTAATAATATAAAGTTGATTATCCCTGCACCATTACATTTTATTATCACATTATTTATAAGTACAACAAAAAACGCAACTTATATAACTTAATTACTCATCTAAATGGATTTTATTCTAGTTTTAATCATTTAATTCTCATTTAAAATCAGATTTAAATATTAGACACGCCATAACTTCGCGTCCTTTCGATTGCTAAGAAATCGAAATTTATTATTTTTGAAGGATACATCACGTAATACAAATTATTATAAATCACTTTATAATTCGCATTTTACGGATGTTCTTATAAAATAACTCGTGTATATTTTATAAATACTCTTTTGTAACACGTTTCACCGACAAAAATATCTTCTATTTTTTTCTCGAATTTTTTTTTAAATTTATATGGACTCGTTATATCTAGAGCAATATCTCCATATTACGACCGAAGTCGCCGCTTTCGATAGAACGTAACAAATATATATATAAGTTAGAAAAAGATCTTATACATCATCGCATTTCGCTGATGTTCATATGAGAAAGAAAGAGTGAGGAAAAAGATATAATTGGATGTTCACCTCATGACTACAATTCACGGTGACTTCAGCGAATCACGAAATGTAAAGACATTTAATAGTATTTGGTACTTTGATATTTTATGACTTTCTTTTTGTTTCTTTCTATTAGAAATTCATCAGATCAATACTTTGTTGTAATTCATGCTTTCCTTTTAACCTTCAGATATCTTCTCTGAATTCCTGTTAC
Organism: Trachymyrmex cornetzi; assembly: GCF_001594075.2. Lineage (NCBI taxonomy): Eukaryota > Metazoa > Arthropoda > Insecta > Hymenoptera > Formicidae > Trachymyrmex > Trachymyrmex cornetzi. The sequence continues at coordinate 135,999 of NW_017295631.1, forward strand.
ATACATGCATATATAGATACTCCATTCTTTTTTAAAATTAATTATGAAAAATATATATATGTATATAATTAAAAATATAATATTGCTAATAATAGAAATGATAATATTAAAGTGTTTTGTTTTCTTAGAAAATGTTCCAAAATTACTTGTTCCAAGATTGTTGTAATACCTATAACGGGATTTTTAGAAAGAAGATTCTTATATATACATATATATTTTATCGTTCAATTAGATTTGATCATTGGTATTTACGTTTGTTTTAAATCTTTATGATTTTTAATAATATGTATATAAGAATTGAATGATATACACGATTTTACATTTCGTATTATATCTTTTTTACTATAATAGATTTGACTTTTAGAGTCGTGTTGACTTCCGTGTAGAACAGAAATAAAAGATCCGAATGTGAGACGTCTATCAAACGTCTAAATGGACGTCTAAACATTTGATAGACTTTATAGCTGATTCGCCCATTCGCTGTGTTAAATTATTCAATTTCATTGAATAATTGTTCTTTGTTTCCGTTTCTCTTAACAACGAACATTCCTTCTTTAGAACACACAGGGGCAGTAATACCGGATACCATTCGGATACGTTTCGACACGTATTACGTGAAACGCATAATACACACATTTCTCTTTTGTTTTTAGATAAATATTCTATGAGAAGATGTCACGTCATTCGTGACATCGAGACATACATTAAGTGCTGTTATTGTCACGACACGACGATGATACATATATCTTTTATCTACTTTACGCTTTACGGTTTCGTGTGTGTTGACGGTTTAATTTAATTATAAGCTCTCCAAGCGAGCGGACTTTCTCATTTTATCTTCAATCTAACAACTTCACCATCAGTTTTAACGCCTGATGGGGCGGCGCCGGTCTGATAGACTTGTCCAATTCCGTGTACGGGATTTCTGCTTCCACCTGGTAGCCGTGCTTCAGATAGACTTTCAGTGAGAATGCACTGGTTGCATCAGCCTTACACACCTGTGGTGATATGCTGTATCAGATTTGTTTTTCATTCTTCTTTTATTAAATTTTATTTTGAATAAAATTAAAAGATCTCATTGAAGGTCTTTTGGAAAAGTTCCTAAAATAAGTGGATTGAAACAAGAAGTCCCTTTGATAGATAAAAATGTTTTTGAGAATTGTGTATCTCGTTATCAATTTTATTTGATTTTTACGATAAGCCTTTTTTCCTTGTAATCAGCTTAATAATATAGATAAACAATCTGATGAACAAATCCATTTAGTTTTCATTTTTCTAACTTGTAAATATTGAGAGATAAGAAACGGAAATAATAATTAACATTGCCGATTTTATGGTATAGATATTATCTATATATCAGTTACTTTCCTAGAATTATATATAAATAGTTAAGATACTTCTAGAACTGACGTCATTCGATAAATTAATAAATAATTTGACTACTAAATTTTGAAAATTAAAAATAAAAATAATTATTGATAAATTAATAGATACATATAATATTCATTTTTTTTATATTGATTTATATATTATCTACTCTATCACATTTATTCATATTATTTATTAGTTCATATTAATTTATTTATCATGTTAATCTGATCCTTTACTGTGAAAGGGAATGTACATATGAAAATGCAAAAAATACCTTTTAAGAAAAATGTGCGAGCGATAGATTGTAATTATACCTTGTGAAGAAGTAAACAAAAATTATCCCATGCATATTAACTGAAGAGCATGCTGAAACAAAAGGAAAGGGTGTGCTGTATATGCAAACCAGTGATCACGCCAACGCAACAATTTTAAATTAATGAAATAAAAATAAAAAACGCGAAATTTCTTTATAACATGTAAAATCGATAAAATAACTTCATAAATATATATTATATATATATATATA
>NW_017295631.1:137911-151252 GCF_001594075.2 Trachymyrmex cornetzi
TCTATAAAAAATCGAGAAAGAAGTAATTCTTATTAGAAACACTCCGTATATAAATAGGTAAACAAATTCATATAAATAAATTGAAATAAAAAATTAAAAAGTAAATTAATTTCGATTTTATATGATTAAGATAAAATGAAAAAAGACAAATTTAAATGGGCATACAATTATATAGATATAAAAAATGAATTAAGAGATAAATATATTACACATAAGTTAAAATCCAGTTTAATCTACCTTAAACCCGGCATTTTTGGCGACTTTCTCACTATCGTCCATAAGAATACTGGCCAAACCTTTACCGCGATAATCTGCGTCAACGCTAAGGATTCGGCACTCGAACAGCTCATCCACATCATACTTGGCGAACAAATCGACCTTATCATTCACTTTGTAGAGTAGTTTCTTGATCATCTTGAACTTTTCGTCATCTAACTCATCGAAACGTCGCTCTTCTTCCTCACGTTCACCTTTCTTTAGGATACCGTTTAGTGCCATTCCCGCTATCTGTTGAAAACCAATAATAATAATATTTTAATATTATCTTAAAATCGACAGACATTAAAACTTTCCAAAATAAACAAAACTCAACTCTTTATGATTAATTGGTTATAATGGTAATTAAAAAATTTTAACATTATAAAGAAACTATAGTTATAAGAATAAATAAAGTAATTAATTTAAAAAATATGAAATTAATTAAAAAATTCCTTCGGCTTCTTATTTTGCAAATAAATAATTTCTAAATAATTAAAAAAATAAATCCGAATAAATTGTGGTTTTTTTATATTTTTATGTGGGAAAAGTCTTTTTACAAATTGGTAAAAAAACCTTTCTCCATTAACATCTTTTTTTAAAAATGATCAAAATTTAAATTTAAAGAAGGTTTTAAAGCTTGAAATCTCTATTTTCGAATGGTTACTATATTTTTTGAATTTATGTGAGTTTTGTCATTTTTACATATAGAAAAGTACGAGTTGAAAAAAATGAAAAATTTTCTTTTCACTTTTTAGGTCTGTAACGTACTTCAAAAAAATTTGAACAAATTTTTCGATTATCTATCGTAAAAGCTTGAAGCTTCTTCTACAAAATCATTTTCTAAAAACGTTCCTACGACTTTTTGGTCCTGAATTACTCGCGGATTAAATAAAGAAGAACATTCTGACTTTATTGTTCGTAACTGTTAAAAATCATCGTATCGCAATTAAAAATACAAATTCTTAAAGCTAAAACGTTGCTCTATCAAGTGGTTCTATTTTTTTTTTAAATAGAATATATGGGTTGGCAAAAGTCTTTGTACCAACTTGTAAAGAGACTTTTTCTCTAACCCAATATAAAGAAAATAGTGAACATTAGGCCGGAATCAGACTACGCATTGAAGAATAAGATTGAAGACCGAAAGATTGAAGTTTGACCAAACAGAACAAAAGGAGCCAAAATTTCTTTATCCTCATTGGTGAAATTTCAATCTTTAATCTTCAAGGGGAACAAAAAAATCTTAATACCATTTTGAGATATTCGCTGTAGTTTTCGAATTAAAAAAGGAAACGTACAAGCCAATGTGCGTTGAAGTCGCGTCGCGCAAATTCGTAGCACAGCCCATCGCGCCTCACTCAACAGCGACGACGGTGGCATCTCTAATATCTATTAATTAAAACTTAATAATATTTTCTGATATAAAAGAATATTATTAAGTGAAAATTATTGTGTTACAGACCAATGTTTGGCAATAAACCCGGGAAAAAAGTTATATATATATAATTATATAAAATTATATAATTAGTTATCTTCAGGAATATTATCAAATACTTTGAGAAATTTTATTGCTTTATTAATTATTTATATTATTATGTTATTTATATTATATATTGTATTATAGATTGATAATATACAATTTCACTATAATTGATTATTTTATTCTTATGAGTTATATTCAGAGAAGTCCACAATCTATTGATTGTAAGATATAAGTCTCTTATGTGCATTGAAAGAAAAATATGTTTGGTATTTGTGACCATAATTGTAAAATAATTTTCCTTTCGGTGTACGTACGAGTTGCTGCAAGTTTATGCCTATTTATATATAAAACAAATATTTTTATAGTAATTATAAAAAATACATTTGTAAGTCATTCTTAATTTATTTCTGCCAATATCATACCAATTAATCATAAAACATTTTTTTTACTTAATTTTTTAATAGATGTATTTTTTGTACTTATATTTTTTATTAATTATCTTTAAATTTTTAATAAATATTTATAACAATCTATTTTGTTCTTATTTCTGCAAATGCATAAAGTAACAATAAGTCAGATCATAGTAACTCTAGTACAAACAATTTAAATAAAACAACAAAATTAATTATAAAAAAATAATTAAGAATATATAAAAAATATTAAATTATTAAAACTTTTATAAGTAATAACGAACAAATAAAAACGAAAAGAATTGAAACAAGTTAATTTTTATTATTTCTAAAAATAAATAACGAAGCAATTGAGTAAGAAATGTTATATATATATATATATTGTGATGTGAGAGATCTCGCTCACCGCTCCCTTCTTATTCACTAGCATCCTGGAGTAACCCTGCTTCAAGGTGAGAAGGCAGTGTCGCTCAAGTGCGCGCTGAGATTCCCCCCTCGCGCAAAGCCCTATAGCGTTATTAAGCGGCTCATCGGCGAAAAAGTTCCATCTCAGATGGTGGATTGCCTCGTCATAGCGATTCTCCGGCACATCCACGATCGTGAAACAATCCTCGCTAGAAGACGACGACATGTTTTGGGTGGACGAATTTTCCGCCGCGCACTGAAAGCAATTTCCACACGCGCATCTCCTCTTAGTGAAGAAGGGTGGTCACCACCACTCGTATGAGAAATCTACCACCTGCCTATCCCTTCCACCCCTATAATATTGATCGACCTAGTTCGCTGACGAGTACACTGGGTCAGTTGTACACGCCAATTGTGCCATGTTAATTGGGAAATCAATTCATTTAAAGAGATTAATCAAAGTTAAATTAAAATAATCTGATTAATCTGATACACAATTTGCAAAACAAAACCGTCAGTTTGTATTGTAGTCAATTTTTTATAAGTATTACCTTATTTGCCATGTCGCAGTTATGTAAATGTAAAAATTATTAGTGGATAGCGATTGTGTTTTATAGCAAGTAAATTTTAATTTTGGTAAAAATTCTATCGATTTCAATTTAAAAATAGCGAATTCGTTCAAGCAGATCGTGATCAATTTTGAAATCGATTTTACTGAATAAATCAAATACAAATTGCAAGATTGCACTTGATCAATAACCCGGTATTTTCTTCTATTTAAAATATCTCGTTCACGTTCTTATAAAAATTTGAAAAAAACAGAGTAAAAACGATGAAGTAAACCATAGTGACTGAGATAATTGGTAAAAAATCGTAGAAAAATACATATATACATATTTATTACATTTATAATCGTTATATTTATAATCATTACTATATTATCGGATCGTACAATTATCTCGCATCATAAAAGCTGAAAATGATATAAATGATCATGGAATGATTTGTGTATATAGAATTAAATACTTTTTGTTATTTAGAATTAAAATACTCAAAATACTTTTAAAAAATAGGTCTGTTTTTTATTGCCGCACTTTCTGAACTAGTACACACAGTGCAATAAGTTAAAGTGAAACAAACGTATATTTGTTTCACTTCAACTTATTGCACTGGTTCAGAGTGCAGCAATAAAAAACAGACCTCATAAGTGGTACTGTTGCATACTACATGATCTACATGACATATAATTATTCATTTATACAAATTGTTGCCCAACAAATACTGTAAAATGTATTTTTCAAGAGATACACAAAAATAGTAACAATGATTTTTTTAAGCAGAAAAGGGATTTCCAACGACATTCTCTAAAATGTACAAACGAGACTGTCGTAACGCCGACATAAATTTATGTTCTTTCTATTAGATATATTAACACCTTAATATTTATAATAATATTATTTACAGTATTTAAAACAGCACATCATCGTCGCTTTCGTCGAGCAAATTTGTAGCATCCAAATTGTGCCCGGCTGCAATTAATACTGCTCTTTCCGCTTCAGCCTAAGCAGAAGAAAATTTAGATAATATACAAATTATTAATTAGTAAGATATGAATAATCTTCTTAGAAATTTTGTTAATCAATAAAAACAAAAATATTAGTAAAATTAAATATTACTATAAATATAATAAATATAATTATAAATATAATAGAATAAAATATTAGTAGAATAAGATCTAATCGTACCCTTGCTTTGGCAATCTTCTTCTTGTCCTGAATCTTCTTCAACCGATAGAATTCTTCTCTTTCAAGCTCGTCAAGCTCTGAAATAATATAAGCTAACGTTCTCTCAATTCGTGGGATAATAACGTGCTCGATTGCATTGACACGTCGATTCGTGATCTTAATAACTTCATCCAGAGTGACAAAACTTGTTTGTAGCGACGCCAACTCTACGAGCAATTTCACTGCTCGCTGATAGTTTTTCTTCAGTTTAGCCAATTGCTGACCGCCTCTAGCCAGACCTGCTAATTCGTAAGTATCTGTCCCATCTTGATATGATTCAAATATAGGTAGATTTACACCGGCGACATTGTCTTTCTTAGAACGGATCTTGATCTGTGCTTTCGTCACGTTTTGCAATACCACCTGATTGAAGTCTCCTGTAGCAAATTTTGCTTCGGCCAATGAAAAGGCCGCCTCCTTCATCACTTCACCCATCAAAGTTTTGGTCTAAAAGTAAGAAAAGAATGATACATGATTTAAATATGCATGATATACGTACATACATAAATAAATAATATGTATAAAGTTAGATATAGTCCAACTAAAAAAAACTAAATAACAGAATATGATAGTGTATAATAGTGTACAATAAAGATATAAAATTAACAATAAAAAATTAATCATACTTCTATGATTTTTCCCAGTATCAATCTGAAACGCATTTGCAGTGCATCTGCCTTCTTCTTCAGCAATCCATGTCCCTTTTGTGCTCCTTGTAAGCGAGACTTCATTAACATTTGGGCCCTAAATATATATACAGATTTAATAATGTGTACAGTTTACAATAAATAAATACTTAATATTAATAAAACACTATAAATTCCTAAAACATACTAGTATCTTCAGTTTTTAATCGTTAAAATATACTAGTCTTTTGTACTTAAAATATATGACTATTACTATTTATAAATTTTGGATTATGTCATTAAATATACAAATTCGTACATTACGTATATTTATCACAAAAGATATTTTTGCAAAATAGGAAAATATAGAAAATATTCAATCTCATCCTTAAATTAATAATTTTGACGAATGTCTCTTAAAAAGATAACAAACTGTGCAATAAACATTTGGAAATTAACATTCTTTCCATATAAAACACATTCTAGCAAAATAAAAGAGAATTAGAATATTTAAGTACAAATTCACATTCTTTTAACAGTTGAATGCTGGAGTTACACCCAGTGCTGAGATATGTTTTAATTAAGACGGAATTCTATTCAAGGATAAATAATGATATATAATATATAAGTGAAATCATCGAGATTTTGCAATTATTAGTTTGTTAAAGTAAGAAACTTACCCCCGAGAGGGGAAAATTGGTAGTTTGTCTTTGCCCGACATTGTCGACCACTGTGCATCAGCAGACAGGAACGGGATTGATCAGCTGACATGAGAGACCGGAAATCTAGTGATTACGTTTCCAATGGCGCGTGATTTAAAAAATGCATGGTACACATATGTGCATGATTAAAAATCAAAGCAGTTAAAAACAAATAAAAATTAAGTAACGTAACAAATAATGCGAAATATAAACTTTAAAAATATATTATTTACTTAATCTATTTATTTATAGTTAATTTAATGTGTATAATTTATAACTTATGTTTTCTTACATAATTTTGTTTAATTTATATATATACAAATTATGCATATAATTATTGTTATATATTAATATATATATACATTTTAATCTAATATTCATCTTGACATAAAATCATAAATGTAATTGGAACTAAAAGTAATTAAATATATAAGGCGATATTCAAATATGGGACATAAATCTTGTATTTTTGTCAAAATAAATATCTTTAATACTTATGTACAAAAAATTACAATGTAGTTTAGTATAATACAATCTGCCCAGGTTTCAAAACCTGTCTTACATTCATATTAATTCTGGCTTCGGCAATGTAAGTCCGTGCTTTGTGCCAATCATCCAGATTGTACGCGAGGCTTTCGCAATTGTCTTCGTAATTATCGTCCCAAGATGCTTTCGACGCTTCTAAAATCCGCGGCACCCCGTGATACCTTAGACGGGAGCTTTCCGACATTACAACTACATCTCCACTCCGCAAAAAAATAGCGTTAGCCGGATCTTCCTGTTTAAGACCACCAATCAGAAAGATTGCCGTCTGCCCGAAACTTATAGAAAAAAGCGGCGCAGTAATATTCATCTCTGAATGATCTGTATGCCCTGCTAAAGTCGAGTTCATTCGATAATAATTTACAATCGCAGCTTCTGCTTTGAAATCTGAGAAACCTAATGCTTTTGCCAAAACGGATGTTAGGCCAGATAATTCTGTCGGCATGTTGCTTCTCGAGTTTTCAGAGTATAATTTCGTATCCCAATTGTGATGATATCCTAGTGTCGCCCATCGCAACTTTGGTAGGAGAGTTTTTGCTTTCTCTGTTCTATACATAACAAATAAATATCTTAATATACATATCTTAATACCTATTTACCTATACACATCAAATCTTAATATGCATATGAATACAGATTTTTCATAGACAGCTATAATTAGTACAAAAATCTATATTCACTAAAAATATTACTTTTAAGGGAGGCACTTTATGTAACGCGGTGAAAACAAGGTGTTCCGAAATTTCTTTTTAGGGAACTATATGACCAATTCTTTTAAAATTTTCAGGATATGTGATTGTAATATTGAACTACTAAAAAATTTTTTTTACTGAAGAACAATGTGTATTTAAGATATAATAATAACGTTATTCCGATACGTCGGCGTTGAAGTCGTTTGTCCGCGTGCAATGTATCGCTGCTTGTATTCATCTGAAATAAAAAAAATCAAAACGATTTCTTTTTTTTTTGTAGGGTTTACGTTCTCAAACAACACAAAGTATCCAAAAGAGACATACATAAGACGTCTTTAAAAGACATTTTAAAGACGTGTTATGTCTCAATGTGCTGTCTGGATTATTAATTGAACCTATTGAGAGAATAATGTGAAATTGTAAAAATGGCGACATATAAAAGAAAAAATATCGATTTTTATGAAAAATTTTCGTATTCATTATGTAAAAAATAAAAGTAATTTATATAAACAAATACAATTATAAATAAAGATTCAATTCAAGAGGAATGTATTTATCTATATGTGTGCAAAGGGAGGGCTCAAATGGATGAACAGTTTTCGATCAATTGCGTTTATAAGTCAGGAAAACCAATTCGGCGCGCAGTTCAAATGACTACAAATATGGTATATATGTATATACATATATAGTATATATATTCACATTGAATTATTTAAGCATTAAAGATCCAGCTTCGACCGGTATAGGCATTTAATTTCTAGTTCGTATTAGTTTTGGAGTAATCCTGCACGCCAGTTTTAAAAAAAGTAGTTTCGAGAAAAACGCGTTTGAAGCTTTAGGTATAGATAAACAACAATTTTCGGGTACTTACAGCTAATCTGCTATGTCAGATCCATAAAGTAAACTTTCTGTTTCTTCAAAAAAATCTTGTAAGGCCGCATTTTGTTTTCGATGAGTCGATCAAGCCTCTCTAGTGCTGTTTAAGCTGTGGCGCTCCTGCCTCCGTTATCGTGCATCGTATTGATCAGCAAATATTTTGTATTGCTAACTAATAACAATATCTGTGTTGTGCATTATTTGCAAAATGGAGCTGTAACCTTCATTAAAAACGCTAATAGCTATAAAAGCGACAGTTTCGATCGTTTTGTGATCACAATTAAGATATTTAGGAGCCAAACGCCACACTGTCGAATTGAAATTTTCGTTTGCATTCTGCATGTGCCCGCCTAAATATCTTTCCAAAAGATCTCTTCTGGAAAGCTCTTTATATAACCGCAATAAGTTTTTCTACACATCTCGATGAAGTACAGGTGGGTGCTCAAAATTTTCCACAGTACTAGTAGCCTCTGTGATACGTCACTTACATCATTTATCTAATCCTGGTGAACAATTATTATGCTGTAGCTTTTCATTTGTGGAACTTAGATGACAAGTCGCCATTACAGCTTTTTTCATTTCATTAACAGATTTAAGATTCCTTCTTATTGCCAATCTATAATACTTTATAAGTTTTTTTTATTAGCACATCCATCAATTTTCCCTTTCCTTCAAGTTTTACAGTTTTCTTCATATTTCGAAGTCTATTGCTCCTTTTTTTTCCATATGACCAACGTTTTCACTTTTTATAGCTTTGAAATTATCGTCATAAAGTTTTAAATTCAAAATTGCTTTAAACATTTTAGTATCACCATCGCTGATGTAATTACCGTATTTTACTCCAAACTTTTCTTCAGATCTTATGAACATTTCTTTCATAGAATCTATCCTCATTTTTCTCGCAGAATCGGTATAGTTTTTAACACATTCTTGTTCATGTCGTACTATAGGACTATAGGAGATAATCTTCAGTATTTGTTATCTTTCCAATATCTGCATGATTGGGAATAGCTCTCCTTTACAATGAGGTCTATTATCTTGACAGTGTAATTCTCTATTAGAGGACCAGAGTTGATTGGTGTTTGACCACATCAGCATCTAATTATGATTTTAAAATCAAGGCCACGATATTCTGATTCGCCAATGTTATATTTTGTTTACAATATCTGCAAATATTTTCGCAAATCCGCCAAAAACAGTTAAAAATTCAATGATATGTTAATAATGAGTTGATAACAATTATGCCTTTTGTACTTGCAAAACTTAATTTTTTTACTAAAGCACTCGTTCCTTCCATAGAATCTTTATTAGTAAATTGATTGCCTGCAAATCTTCTTTTTCGTGGCTTACTCAGATGATATAAGTATTGTCTATATTTACTTTGGAAGCATCTTTACACTATTGTATTTCATTCGAAATTTGAAAAATAAAACTGTGCCTCAAAAACGGAACTGTTTCAAGATGGCCATTATACCTATATAAAGGAACATGAATGTACGCACTATAATGTTTCTACAAAGGAAATATTCCAGTTGTGTTCAAAGGGTCGACAGAGGAGACGCACCATGTGCTTGGCGCTTTACCTGCTTGACAGTCAGCAATAAAATTGTTTGTAACTACGTTAATTCTTCAAATTTCGTTTTAAAACTCAAGGGACATATTTTTTATGGAATATACTATTAAATTATGCCAAAAAAGTCGTTTTTTTTTACCTGTTACATGAGGTGCCTCCCTTAATCACACATCTAAATTCTACTATTATACAAAAAATAACATCAATACTAATTTAATCATTCTCTTACTGAAAACATATGTCCCACCACGTTTTGTTATTTAAAACGTTATGAGCATCTATGTTCAACTTGTATGGTTCCTTAGAGTAATCTTTCAAGCATTTTGTAATCCAGTATCGTTGGCCATTTGGGGTAAATGGATTCTGAATAAAGATAAGACCTGAAAGTGTTAAAATAAGTAAGTAGGATTAGCAAGTACATAGAGTTGAATACATTAATTATAATTTCCTACAAAACAATATTAGCTACAGTAAACAATGTGTTTAAAAGTGATATTATATAAGCAAAAGATTAAACAAGTCTTGATATGACATTCCGAGAGAGAGAAGCAATATTATTTTTTATATAGAATTATTTAAGAATGATTTTAATCATTATTGCTATTTCATAGAAAATTTACGTACCGGGAATATCCAGCAATTCATAAATGCTCCATTTCTTCGTTGATTTAAGACCAAAACTGTTCTCTGTCTGTTCGCCAGTTATGTGCGCCTCAATCTTTCTAACCTAAAAACGACATTCGCAATTAATTTTCGAAAGGACATATGAATGATAACATCACATACTCTGATGCAATCCGGATTTTCGAGATCGATCACGTCGCCGAAATCCGGTGTGGAATTTCGGCTCTTGTAATATTTAAAACTATCCCGAAACATTTCTCATCAATCGTGCGGGGCGCCATATTTTCTTCATGCTTTGTTGACGGTACGCGAGATGGCGTTGTCGTCAAATTTTAAGACAATTTCAAATACGCGGGATACGTTGAAACAGATTGAAACTGCATTGAAATCATATCAAAAAAGTCGAAAAAATATACATATATAGAAATTATGCAAGTAGTATAACGTTTATATTTTATGTAATCAAATATATAAAAACTATATATTCTATACTATTACAAGTATTGTACAAAAAAATCAATAAATAAAAGATAAATAAAATATAAGTATAAGCATTTTGTTTAAATATCGAAGCTGATCGAGATAGCAAAATGTAATATAAATATAAGACTTATATTTTAGAATCTGATAAAATTTTGATTGTTGCGTATGTTGTAAATTCTAGGATAATTCGATTCTCTTGTAAACTAGGCGTGTTGGAGCATATATACTTGTGGACATATCATATCTGACTAAGAGCAGAAAAACGTGCCCGAACCAGGTGGACACGTAAACTACACACCACCCACTTTATTACTCAATATACTTTGCATATCTTCATCTAGCCGGGAGATTACATCGAGAAAGTACGGAGATTTTTCTTGCAGTGGTATATCCAAAGCCTCAGAGATCTTATGAGTCAACATTTAGAAGCTTCTTCATCAAGTTTCCTTAATCACAAAATAAAAAATGAACAATAAATCTATCTACCTTGTAAGTTACATGATATAATATAATTTATTTGTATTAACTATATGTTATTAACTTATATTTCTAAAAATGAACAAGTGATACATAATTTCGAATAACTCTCTTTATCCTGCTCGCTTTTAATTAACTTAGTATATAAATATACTAAAATAATCTCACTTAGAAATTAATGTCCTTTAAAAATGTTATTCGTCATTTATTGTTAGTGTATATGCATATATAATGTAACTTGTATTATATTATTTATTACAGTTTTATTTAAGCAAATGGTATCAAAAGTAATGATGTTACAAAGGATTGATAAATAATTAATAAGAGATTAATACGTTATTTATTTTCTATTTATTAAAAAAATATTGGTTTATTGTAGTAATATTAAATGAATTTAATTATAACTGAATATGGGAGAAAGAGAGAGAGAGAGAGAGAGAGAGAGAGAGAGACAGAGAGAGAGAGAGAAAGATTAAACTAAAATTAAATTATTTATAAATAATAAGTAAGACGAAATTTATAGAAGAACTTCAGGATAAGTTATTAATTAACAGTAATTCTAATTAATTTAATTATATTTGCAAAATTACTGCAAAATTTGAACTATATAATTTATTACTCTTAATCTATGATATCTATGTGTTAAAAATAAAAAGAATTAACTCGATAAATTAATTGCCAACTAATGTCCATTTCTACCAATTTAATTTTAATCTCGGTTTAACTGTTACTTCTTATTTTTTTTAATTCCGAAAATGAGAAAAAGATAAAGAGTAAATTAAAGCCACGCGCGTTTAAAGTTAATCTTTCCATTGATGGAAATGGACATAAATTGATCAAAGTTTGATCGAAGGCATCTTAAATCCATCTCTTGTTCTCACGGCGCGTGCAATAATTGTCTGTGACTAATTTTAGCGCGCGATTTTCGCATAATACGGCATTGCCGAGGAACGGCGTGATTTCATAGGATAGTTGCGAGCAGGGCAGGGCACTGTGCAGCAGCGCCTCTCAAGGCTTTTCGAAAGCCTCTACCGCGAGTAAATTAATAGACTCGGCAGGCCGCGGTAATAATGATCGTCCATTACCGTCGCGCTTCTATTCGCCATAAATCTCGCCCACCCACCCAACCTGACCACATGCTAAATCTGTGTTGTTCACCCGCACACCTGCGACGATCGCCGTGGTATATTCGATCCTGTTCGATCGACCTAAATCGACTGTCGCGATCAAAAAAAGAAGCTAACGATCGCAAAAATTGTTATTAGTTGACAAAAAGAAAATTAATTGCAATACGCGGTAAAAGAATTAATTATATAAAATAAATTAAAAAGAGAAAAAGTTATTAATTAAGTTATCAATTAATAAAAATTCACAAGAATTAATTTCTGTACATTCATCATCAGGTCATCGAATGACCTTTTTATTTTTCAAAAAAATTTTAACTTCCCATTTTTTATTTGTCTACCTGTGTTTTATTTAACGCATGTGCATTGTCTGAAATCAAATATACTCTCTGTGAAGCGCTAATTATATTTGTTTTAATTGTAAACACTGCAGCTGTAATTGTCATCAAGCGATTTTTAATTCTGTAAACTAGAACATGAAGTTTGCGTAAATACTTTCCAAAAAGTTTGTTTGTCTATTTTTCTTCGAGGTGGGTTAGTAAAAATCTAAAAATCCTTCGTATTATCAGGAGACTGAGGTTTCTATGTATTTTATTCAACGCTTGCGTTTTGTCTGAAATTAAACCTATTCTCTATAGGGCTGTTCTTTTTGACTGAACTTTTGCACCAGTTCATCTTTCTTCTTCTTCTTTCTTCCTAGAACCAAAAAGAACTGGTCTTATGAAATACACACTAATAACATCTTCATTAATTGCGTATTATAACGAAGCTGTAATCAACATAACATTAAGCGGTTTTTAATTTTGTAAATTAGAATGTAAAGTACGCGTAAATACTTTTCACAGACCTTGCTTGTCTATTTTTCTTCGCGAGATGGTCGTTCATCATTAACTGTGTAATAATAAAATTGCAATATTGTTATCAAGCAATTATTAATTCCGTAAATTAGAACGTAAAGGTTTTGCAAATACTTTCCACAGAATTTTGTTCGTCTATTTTTTTGCAAGTGGCTGCGGGAGCCGCGTCAGCAAGAATCTAAAGATCCTTCATGTTGTCAGGAGACTGACGTTTCTGGCAGAATAGAGCGCTCTAGGAGTGCCTAGAGAGGAGCGCGACACGCACGCGGATCGAATGTGCCGGCGTGGCGCGGTAAGGGAGCGGTGCGCGTACTCTCCCTGACAGTTTCATGTCAACAAATGTCGCGGCCGAGGCGTCGCGCCCAGTCAGCCTGCCAGCCTGCTAGCCAGCCAGCCCCGGCCCTCCTTGGCATGGACGGCCAGGACGG
>NW_017295631.1:151766-152647 GCF_001594075.2 Trachymyrmex cornetzi
GGCGGCCGACGGAGGAGGTTAAGTGGATTATCTCGAACGGCGAGCGGATTTAAGTGCGTGCGCAGTGCGCGAAGTGCGAACACGGCTTCCGGATACGGGACGCTGCGAAGGTAGGAATCCGATACGCAGTGTTATCGCGCTTTTAAAATTGGAATGTCTATATCCCTTTCTTAGTCTGTAAAATAAATGCAATAAAACTTCCGTCGGAATAAACCGACCGCGAGAGGAGGTAACTGCGGAAGGAAGGAAAATTATTCTTGCGTCAAATTCGGAGCACGTGTTTGCCGTAATAAACACGATTCTGTTCGCAATAAACACAGATATATTCTCGGGTCGCGACTGAAATTGGTGGACAGATTGCGAATTGTTTCGCGACTTTTGGCCAGATGCGGATTTGGTCGAAGTGCGCCGCCGAGAACGGCGTGAAGTACGCAACGTACGACGTGACGTTGCGCACGCGAAACGATCGAAGTGCGCGTGTTCGATAACATCGCGCGATCCGTTCAATGTAATCGCACTATTTGTGTTTTTTTTTTTCGATTTCCTAATATTATCGGAAGCTCTAATCTTTCTCTAACTCCGCGTAGAAATAAAGATGCTGAGATAATCTATTACTATAGTCTTGGCCGTGTCATATACGACATCCTTATTACATTTTCTTGGATAAGTTGGTAATAAAAGCTAAAAGAGGAAAATATATTGAAATTGTTATAAAAATAAATATTATTTTTTAATCAAATTGTTTTTTTTTTTCATTTCATGTAAAATATTTACGTCAATTTGTAGGAATAAATTATATTATATATATTATACTATACATTGAAAAAAATGTGCTAAATTTTGTACCATATTTCTTTGAATAGTATTTACAATAAATAAAT
>NW_017295631.1:152670-166582 GCF_001594075.2 Trachymyrmex cornetzi
ATATATATATATATATATATATATATTTACTATCATATATTATTGTCGAAGGAGTGTTTCCGTAAAAAGTAAGTAAATGAAGCTTACAATTTTAAGTACGACAAACGGATGTATTAATAATTTTTAAAATCGGTTCGCGAGATATCGAGATCAAAGTCGCATTCGATATATCGAGGGCATTACGCGGGATCGAAGGGAGTGATTGCAGCGGTATGTTACGTCTTGACGTTACATCCGATAAGGTTATTACGTGTCGGATTGACATAATATCTTGTACTTAGTTTATAGTCACGCTTGATCAGCCGCGGCCAAGTGCGATCGATTCTTCTCACGGAGAATTTTTCGATATTGCGGCTCGCGTATACGCATAAGATTCAAATCGCTACGCCGCGATGCTCTGAAGTTAGACGTCAGACCGATCGCGAGCGCGATTTGGATTGATTTACGTGGGTTTTATAGCCACGGGCTCGCAATTGCTCAAGGTCGCGACGCCACGAAGTAGAACTTCGCTGCCATCATAGTTGCAATGTTGCCACAAGAGCTCGGGGGAATATACGTTAAATGCGCCTCGTGTATGCTCGCTCTTATTCGCTGAGAAAATATTTAATGTACGAGAGAGAGGGAGGATTTAAAACTTGTTTGTTTCATTCTCGATGTATGTTTTAGAAGCGTTTATTCAGGTATCTACTCATATTTTAAATATCTCACAATGTCATTCATTAATTATTATTATTGAAGTGTTAACTATTTTTAATAATTTTTTTAATGAACATTACGTACCGTAAATCATAATAAACATATTCTTGTAATTAATATTATTGTTGACTTTTCGTAATTATTATCGCATTGTACACACATTGCTAATATTTTTCTTTATTTTTCTTCTAAATCTTTTAATTTTGTTATTGGAGATTAATAATGAATTCTCGAACTATTTTAGAGAATAATTTTTATATTGGTTTTATGAATATATTATTATTTTCCTCGTTTTATCTTATTGAAAAATATTATTCGATATTCTCTTTATATAATTTTATTTTATTGTATCTATATTCGCTTGTCACGTTTTATTTTCTTACTCCTACATTTTATCTCACATTTATCTCTCAATGCTCTGAACTTTCGAGCAAGTTCTTTCCTCGAAACTGGTGTTCGCGAGAAGGAATAAATGGGACGAGGCACTCGCGTATTGTGCGCTTCTCTCATGAATATGAATGCAATCGTTCGTGTCTAAGCGCGTGTCTTTGAAGTTGGCTATCTATTATCGCGTTTACGAGATACACAACTTGCAGCACACGGACGAACGAACGTGAGTAGTGGCCGCCGCGATTTATATGTAGTTAGCTCGGAATAAATTATTTCGGAATTTAGAACGTGCACCCGAAAATAATTTGTTTCTCAGAGAGCTGCCGATCTTTCGTTCGCGTGATTGCACGACGTACCTTCGATATATTGATGCCGCTCCGATAAATCCCTTCATTTTAAATGTCCATCCTTCACTATTTTGACAGTAGAATAGAGAAGGGCAAGATTTAAACGCGATGAATACTTTAGGGGTTAATCAATGCCTTTTCTAGATCCTTTTTTTATCCCAAATAGAGAGTTGAGAAGAAGGAAATTATAATTATTCTTTAAATTCTTTAGAGTAGAATCTCAGTCTAAAGAGCGAAAATTGAATCAATCTTGAAAAAGAGTAGTTTAATTTTTAATCGAGATTTCACTCTACAGAGATTTGCTTTAAAAGTTTTAAAAAATAATGAAATATAATATTAGCGATATCAATATAATAATAACTGTAATAGACAATTAATATTATGAGATACAAAATTATACAAAAATATAGTTATTAATGTAAAACACCATTCGTTGTTATTTATTGAAAAACAATTGTTTATTTCATACATGTGTGCATATATCTGCATATATACATGTATAAATACGAAATTCTTATTCATTAAGAAATTATGATTATGAATAGCATTTATATTTTTGCAAACTGAAGTTGATAGTTATAGATGGTAAAAATGATTGATGGTAAAAATTAAATAAATTATAAAAGACAGTTCATGTTTCATGCTATTTTTGTTTTCTGAATTTTAAATATTCACATGCATAAATTTCGTACTTTGTACGTTTTCTTAGAGTAATGTGATAACATTATCGTATATTTTTCTTTCGATGAGATGAATGAATCGGGTATCACAGGATATACATGTGTAAAAATTATCATTATTAAATTATACACATATGATGCATAACAGAGTATCATTCTGCATACGATACTTATATAATGATCGGTTAAAATCGCGTGGGTGAAAAAAAAGAATTCTAAAAGTGCTTAGGGAAAAAGAAAGAATATTTAATTGAAATAATTGTAACTTTAAATAAATTACAGACAGCAGGAATCTAAATTAAAATAAGGAAATTTATTTTAGAAAAAAAAATATATATATATAATGTAAATTTACATTTATAACATAAAATTATATAATAATTTCGCAAGAATGCAATGTGAGAAAAGTATACATACATGTTAATTAAATTTTTCACGAAAAATATTCTAAATCTATATAACATCGAAAGGAATTATTATTAAAATTAGAATTTCGCTGGCAAACTTCCTCCGACGTTGATAACCTTTGCAGAATAATAATCTTATCTCACGCATTTGCTATGCAAAGTTACGAAGGTAATCACCTCGATGTTATCTGCTCCATAATTATTGTTAGAAGGTTAAAGCCAAAAACGTGTGATGTGACAATCAATTTTTTTTTTCATTAAACCTTAAAAATATTCCAGTTTATTTAAAAATTAAAATAAATGTTAAGTCTACGGCACATGAGTCATTTTTTCATGCTGGACTGCTTGCACGTTAGTAAATTACTAGAATTGCATCACACAGAACATAAAATTTCTAGTAAAATGTGCAAACAATCCCACAGGAAAACTGCATCGTGTGCCACAGGCTTTAACTCTCGAAATATTGAAAGTTGTACGATCGTCTTTTTTTTTTCATATAGTTTCGGTATCATGTTACTTACGAATGAATGCCAACTTGGCATTGACTGTATTAATATCATATCGATGTGTGTGTTGTAAACTGGTTATTTTATAGTGATAATAAACGAGATTATCATCGCTATTAGATTGCGACATAAATCTTTGTTGCGTTAAATATAAACAAGTATAGCTCTAGTATATTATAAAATACGATTTTATATACAATATGATTAAATATATGTGTATAACGTAGATGTAACGTGAATGTAACGACATAATTTTTGAAAAAATTCTTGTAGAATTATGAAGGATAATAAGAGGAATAAAATGAATTTGTCATTTGCCGAGAATAATCAAATTGAATATCCATATTAAATATTTTTTTTAACTAATTCCTTATTTGTAACTCTCCGTCAAAGTCTCAAATCTAACTTAGATGAACAATGATTTTGTTATAATTGTCATTTGCCGAGAATAATCAAATTGAATATCCATATTAAATATTTTTATTTAACTAATTTGTAACTCCTTATTTGTAACTCTCCGTCAAAGTCTCAAATCTAACTTAGATGAACAATGATTTTGTTATATGCTTGCCTTTTTAAAGTTTAATCGGTGTTATTTAAAATTAATGATCACCATTATACGACATCACTAAATGTTTCTGCGTTGAGTGTTTTTTTTTAACATTTAATAATACTTATATATTATTTGAAGACGAATTTGAGCATTAAAAAGTGATGTTGAATCTGAGGAAACATTTTCATATGGAATGTGCCTTTCGGAACAGGCGGGAAAATTTTTTACGCTATTTTATGTGAAGCGTGGATAATCATCGGGTAACCTAAATCACACGCTTCGCTTTTGCTAATGAACGGTTATTCTCTCTCGTACTCCGTAATTTTTGTCGCCTGAATAAGACGTTAGACATGCCGTAAATGTGGATACGCGAATATCTGTTTATTTTGGAGCGAGTCCCTTAAGAACGGTGTTGTGACAAACAACTGTTTTTAAGCTTTACTTTAGAGAGAATTATATTTTTCACTTTAATATTACGTAAGCAGCACGTGCATATAATAATTTAATACGTATATTATATAATTCGTATATTTTATAATGTTTTAAATTAATAATTTGAATTAATTCCGAGGAATATGCAAGTAAAAAACATGCTTCATTTTCTCCCTTTTATTTTAATTGAAGTGCAATCTTTGATTTTGCCACAAAGTAGCTTAGAAAATGGACTTATGTGTAGTATACGAAATAAATTGATTACATATTTATCAGTCATTGCAATAATAAGATCAGTATCGTCTAATGGCGTATACGAATAATTCCGCTTGATAATATCGCTATCGTAACAATATACGCGTCAATATGTTTGTTTAACGCAGCGGAATCGTTTATCTGTGAGCACGTAAGGTAAATCTCCCTTCCTCACCCGTATCCTTTCTCGAAAGAGCCATACTGTCATTTCTCTCTCTCTGCGTTGTATTAGCATTTTAAATTCAATCGCGAGACATTGACGCCCTTGAGCGGTAATGGACTCTTTCTTTCTCCCCTTACTCCCTTTCTGCCTCTCTCTCCTCTCTCCCCCTGTTGTCGTATCGTTTCCTCTCTCTTTCTCTTGCAAATCCAATTATATCATCTCTCAGCTTTGCTGTAAACCAAGTAGCTCATCGTTGATAAATTGGCTGCTTCGTCTTTATTCCTTATTTTTTTTTTAGTATGTTGTGCAACCGTAAATTTGGCTTTACTCCGCTTTTTAACGACGTCGCGATTGACACGCGGAACAAAAATATACGCCACAATTTGAGGAATCAAGCAGAAATATTGGGATATTTGAGAGTCGTCTTTCGTAAATTTTTCAATAAATTTTTGATGTTTAGAAATAAGTAAATTGGAAAGAACTGCATTTTTAGCGAAAAATAATTAAATTTTGTGTTTAGTACAAATTTCGAGAAAGGAGAATTTTATATTATTTTATATTAGTTTTACTTTTTATTACTTTTCTGATTGTTTAGTTTCTGTAGAAACTCTTGATTAATAATTTTCTTATTGTTTACTCTAATGAAAATTTGTACTAAAGGCGTGTCATTATAAGTACCAGATTCAAACTACACGTGTTAATTTCTTTGTATTTCTCTATATGATATATGCACATATTTCTTATTTAAATGTTATTTAATTTATAAAAACGATAAATTTGTATATATGGATATTTATATCGTATATAAACAGATTCATATCGCTTTTATAGATTTATAAATATACATGTATATATGTGTATATAGATTTATTTAATATTTAATTTTTGAAAATATTTTAACTTTATATAATTTCTTAACTTACATTTATTTCTTTAACTGCTACAGAGAGAGAGAGAGAGAGAGAGAGAGAGAGAGAAAGAGTTTTGTATTTTTTTATCTCTTATTATTTATTTTTTCACTTTAATTTTTGTCAAGAATAATTTAGTGTGTCTATAAACGCGCAATTTCATTTAATTAGAAATAAAATTGCAAATTAGAACTGCATTCTTGTCGTTTTGCTATTAACTAAGAATCACATAGAGTCATAAAAATACTTTTAAGCTTTACGATTCTTTGAAAATCCATAAAATCTTTTCTCCGTGTTCCTTAGAATCGAGTTATCTTACAAATTCACGCCCGTATGTCAGCTTCTTATGAAGAGGGAGAAGATGCGGGCTTAGGGAGGTCTCGATCCCCATTAATCGTTCGTCTCCATTAAGGTTTCGTCTCTCATTTTCTTCGAAACGCCAACGGCAATCGTTCTCTCTATCTAGAACTGTCGTCGATATATCAGGCCCAGCGAGAAGTTCGCCTGTCGTTTGCAGAATGATCTTCACGGCGTATGCAGCAGAGAGAAGGTCGATTATCCAATTATTTAACCAAATGTTTGACTATCCTCGTGCCGTGTGAAACGCTCGATTATGTAGGAATAACATTGTTCTGTAATGATACTCTAATAGAGCAGTCGGTTAAATAATACAATCAAGGCTCTGTTATTTTACTGTGTTTAAAACCAGAAAGAAGCGTAAAATGTGATCCTCACGTTGGCGAATTATTCGATTTGCTCGAAGAACATTAAGCCTGCACTCTGCACCTATGGCATTTTCTACCTACGCAACATTCCCAAATCGCTTCATTTTCGCCTTTATGTATACAAAGTAGCCCAGCCTCGTATCGCCGCGAATGCAATTTCCTTTCAGCTTTTTAAAAAACAATTTTTTACATGCAGTTTCGTCGAGTGGATAAAATTTTACTTTTTATCGCAATTTTTAAGTTATTTAGACATAAAAGTGCAGTATAACTTGATACTATTCCTTCGTCGGCTATGTGGAATTTTGTACCTTCCGTCAGCATCCTAAGCCTTTGAGCTTCAATCCATTTTATATTGATCTGGACTGTATAAAAATTTATGGAAATTTTTACAAACTTATGAAAGTTTTACCAACGAGTTTTTACTGTCATATTGTAGAAGTCATGAGGTTTTTTTACTCTTTTTTTTGCAGATTAAATTTATCTATCAGAATTTATACTAAAAATATCGACAATGTGCTTTCAAAGTTCTATTTATATCGTTATTAATTTTTACTTTATATGAGACTATGTATATAAAATATACAAAAAATATGTAAATTTATTATATAAATGGTATTTACGTCTATTTTCTAACACATTTAATGGATTAGCAATAAAACTGGAAAACGGGTGAAGGACGTCCCGCAAATCAGTGAAAATCTCTGAAAGTATTATACGTTATACGTTTTCGTGCTATAAAAAGATTTTACGAACGTGCGTGCACCCACAATACTTGCGGCAGCGTAAACATAAACTTGTTTTGGTAATTTTTCTCTATCTCTCGGTTAGCAACATTAGATCTGTTTAAGAAAGGCTAAGAGAAGTTATTTTACACGATAAAAATTTTTTAAACGATAACAATACCACGTCGCGAAAGCGGACAATACGCTTGTTAAAGGACTTAAATCATTTGCATTTATAGTAATTGTGTCAAATTCATTGTAGAAGAAATACGTGAATATACCATGTAGATATTTATATATATATATATATAACAGACGTTTGCATATTCAACTATGATATTCTGTATACGTAATCTCGAATAAAGTCAAAATAAAATTCTTTTGTGAAGTTGCGAATGATAGATCGTCTAGAATGAGTTTTATAGGCGAGACACGAACGCGCTCGGTTATAAGGACACAAGGACGCGCACACATATATATATACGATACGTACACACAGACATGAGACGTACGCAGGACGATTCGCGAATTACACGTGTGTGTCGTTCACGGCGCGACAGGAAGCATAAATTTTGTCGTGAACTCCAAACAGCTAGAATGAGAGAACACAATGTGCGTGCTGTTTTCTACGTTCCTAGCTTCATAAAAAATAAAGGATCCGCGCGAGTCTTCGAGCCGTTACTCGGTAAGAAGAAATAAAATCAATGTTATCGTTCGTAAAACTACCTTATTCTATGTAGGTCTTACTTTTATTAATGACGAAGCTATGTGCAATTGGGAATACCATATGTTAGAATATACGAAGAGTATAAAATTATATACAGGTTGCGAATTCTGTTACCAATTTTGTGAAAAATTATAGAGCTAGTGGATTTTAAAATGAGGCTTTAAAGCCTCAGATTTTCCATTATTTTCTGAAAATTTGAAATTAAATGTTTCATAAAAATTTTACTTTGGATTATTGCTCAAATAAATAGCTTTATGTATTTTCAATTAATAATTATCTAAATTCAAATTCTTTTTAAAGAATTTAACTCGTGATATTACTGCGATAGTTTAGTAGAGTTTGCGTTTCAAGATCGACAAATCATTTCGGTGCGCATTTTAAAGGACTACGTAGTATATAAATTCACACAGAATCATACAAACACTTAAAATCCAGCTAGATCGTTCAAGGTATTGATTTCTATAGGTTGTATTTTTCACATATACTATCCTATAAAATATAATATAATTTAAATTTAAATAATTAGACATTGTCAAACTATCGCATACAGTTAAAAAGATTTAATTTTCAATTTTAGTAAACATTTTAATAAACAAATTTGAATTCTTATTCTCTTCTTTTCTCACATAAATATATTCACAAATTTTTAATTAATAAGCATTTTATGCGGGATAAAAGTTAGTCTGTCAAGGTAAACTTCTTGATATCTAAAATTCAATTAAACACAAGATTCAAATTTGCGAATTTCAGAAATCTTACGGGTTTTACGGGTGTCACGGTGAAAAAGATAGAAAAAGAACGATAATTCGCTGTAATTAAAGCCATATAATTGAGATAGAGATAACGTCACGCCACCGCGTCCCTTGTCTCCCGTCGGGCCTTTGTGTCTGCTCTTCTTTTCGTCCCATTCGGAGGCGGAGCGAAAATAATCCTGTCCTCTTTAAAGTACAACATAAATTCATAGTGTGCGTTGCAAATTTTCATCGACTCACATCACGACGGATCACAGACATAATAAAAATAGACTACGCACTCCTACGAAGTTATCACTATCGATTTAGAAAAAGTCAGATAGTTTGAACCATCTTTCTCTCTCTAAATGTTGAGTTAAAGAGAGATGTTGATGGAGTTGAAGAGAGAAATGCTGAAAAGTTCATTCTTTCTAACGGAGCACAGAAACTAAGATCAAGGAGTGCGCAGTTTACACCTATTATAGTGGCGTTTTTAGGGCTGTTAAAGATTCGGTGCAAAGATAAAGTTGAGAGAGGGTCCGGGCATTATCATTAATTCAAAGCAATGCCTACATACAGCATAGATATGTAATATTGCAGCAAAAAATTCATAAATGTTTACCACGCACCGGAGTCTGCAGGAGCCCGCGGATCCTGAAGCTTACGAGGATCGGCGGATTCTGGGACCCGTCAGTGCGTCGCGCCGATGTTAAAAACGTCCCTGACCTATTACGTTTAAGCGTTGAACATTTTAAAAAAAGATTGAGAAAATATGATGTGTAGTTTCTTATTTTACAATTATTTTTTCCATTGGCTTCCAGAAGAAATTAAATCTCTTGTACGTTTGTTAATTTCACGTCGTTTTAACTTCAATGAAATTACACCATGAGGCCGATTCGTCATGTGTGCAGTCGACATCGCAAATCGAAAGTTCTCTCTTGTCTGCCTGTGTTGCAATCGCGAATTTTCGAGCGCAACATATTCTGAAAAGAGTCGCCTATCTGCCGAAACGGGATTCGTATTTTTAGAAAGTACACTTTGCAGTACCGGATAAGACTTGCTGTAATCCCCCGAGGGGAGACATTGACCTTTCGAACTCTTTTCTCTTGCTGAAATTCTCGCGTGAGAATATTGTTCTCATCGACAGGCTCGTGGTTTATCGCTTTTCCCCGCCGCGGGATGAGACATTACTTCTCTCTTAGCGACAGAAATCATGGATCTCCATCGCTTGGTATATCACTATATTGGCTACATTTTGTTAAAAATGTTTTGCAATTATTTTATTTATAGATTTGTTTTTACCTTACTTTTTATTTTTACATTTATTTCTATATTTTTATGTTATTTTTTATTACCATTTTCATATTATAATTGATGTTACGTTTTATCTTTCACTGTGATTATGAGTTTTTATATATGTATATTTAATGTTTTTAAGGTTTTATCGATGATACAATAATAATAATAATAATAATAACGACAATGATTTCGATTTGTTATAAATCGACGAAATTTTAATAAACTTTATATATTTTTTGTGGACTTCTACAATGACAAATATTACGATAAAAATTCTGGGGGAAAATTATATCAATAGATCATGTCACATGTGTATAAAATACATAGTCTGTTTGCTCGTATATAAGGGGATAGATCTATTCTATAAATCTATTTTATCTTAATCCTTTCATCTCTGCTATAAATCCAGCGAATATCCATCTCGTTTACTGTAGCAAATTTTAAACAATAAACTGGAATAAATTCTAATCTGTCCTTTTTTTCTTTTTGACTTTTATTTTTACTACGAAATATTGTCTCGTTTGTTTCTAAAAACCATTCTTTTCTGAATTATATTATCTATTATATATATTTACATGATTATATTTTTTATTGTTTTTTTTCCTTGAAAATATAGGTTTGAGTTAATCTAACAAATTTTTTATTTGTATTTTTTACCGTTTTGGCAACTTTATGGTTATTCCGGTGGATTTTTAACATTCTGGAGGTGGCAAAGTACCTTTCTCGTGCTGAACAAAGGCAAAACTCCATTGGGATTGTCGATTTTTACATATTCATTTTTGGATAAAGATCTCTAAAACAGAGAACAGGCGGAAATTTGCCGTAGCTCACATCCGCGCTTTTTACACAAGAGAGGCAAAAAGATGTTGGTCGTCATCGTAAATTGACGCTCGTAAAACCGTTCGACTTTAATGCGGCTTTCATGGAGTTTCGATGTGTAATTGAATTCGCCTCCTCCGCAGGATTACTATTTTTTCTTGATTCTGCTTCAATAGTTCGATATATCTATTATTTTCAGTAATTCATGAAATTAATCAAAGATATAAAAATAAAACGTGTTCCATGAAAAAAAGAAATTTTATAAAATCTGCACGTATAAGAATAAAATAAAGAGCGTAACATAAAGAACGAGTACATAAAATCAAATTTTTATAGTTTATATATATCATTATAGTACACATATATATATATATATTATTTGGAATGTCTAAATAATAATATATTTTTTAAATAATACGTTTAAAAATAAGTTTTTGGTATTTATTACATATATTAATTTTTTATTTTGATCCTTTGTTTTACCAATGTTATTGATTAAATTTTGAACTTTTTCAGTGCAACGAATATAGGGTAAATGCGGGTAATAACGCCAGTGTGGGGAATATGCCACACGTTTTGTTTTATAATGATACCGATTAGCAGCGCTTGCGTCAGTGTTACAACATTGTGTATAATTGTGTGTTTAACATATTGCATAAGTAGCAACAATTTTCTGGCAACAGTATTGTTTTTATGAGGTAAATATGACAGCATGGTATACGAAAATGTGCTTCTTATAACTTTTATAGTGCTTTATGTAAGTTATTATTTAAACATTACACAATATAAAGCTCGATTAGCTTGTTAATCTATTAGAGTAGGTTAAAATGAAAATATTCAGTACATCGTTGATTCATTTTCTTAACAGTCGTACTGTACAGGCTCATCATAAGATGAAATGACGTCTTGGGGCAATGTGCCACTACTTTTGTTGGGGTTAAATGCCAGTAGGCATTTTCTCTAATATATAGGTATATATAAGGATGAAAGAAGAATATCAGTATGTATAAAATTACTTTAAATTGAACAAATAATTACTCCAAAATCTAATTTCGCTTAAGTGTGGCATATTCACCTCACTTACCCTAATATTTTTAATTTAAAAATATTCTAGTCTTTCTAAATCGTAAATAAGTTTATAAATCCTATAGTAGGCGGAAAATATAACGATGCTCTTGGATCGCAAGTTGATCGGTTCACTAACCTCTGTCGTCCGAAATATGCGGTCGGTTCCGCGTTCTACATATATCGCGATATGTAATTATTCTGAAGTCTACACTCGAGATAGCATGCGTTACACGCTGTACGATCTTGTCGGAATTAGGCCGCCCACGTTCGTTCGTCGTCGACACGTCGAAAAAGCGCTATAAAAGCTTTCAGTGGCCAGATGGGCACCGGTTGCGCAAGCTCTCTCTCGTGTCCCCACTCTCCTTGTTCTTTCTCTTCTTTTAGTCTTCATTTTTTTAGTCACAATATATCTTCCCGTTTCTGTGAGAAATGCGAAAGCAGTTTTAGTTCGCGACGACATATATGTATAATATCATTTACTAAGTAATATTTATATAACAAAATATTTCTGATACCAAAATACATAGATGGATATGTTTATCTAAATTTGAAAGAGGAATAGCAGAAAAAGATGTAATTTTACATCGTATACGCGGAATTCGGAGTTAGAAATGTGAAACACATATGTTCTTTTGGGAAGATCTCTTCTAAATATCTTTCTCTCCTCTCTCTCTTTCTCTCTTTCTAATTAGGGAAAGATTAATTACCATCTACTCAATAATGTAAGAAGGGGAAGAATACTGGAATCGAGATCGAGCAATGCAGGGATTCCAAGAATTAGATACTGCTTCCTAGAAACGAGGCAAGACATGTTGTATAATATCATATGTATATAATATATGTATATGTTGTTTTTTCATAAATATAACATGAACGATTTCACTGATGTGTCGGTCGGAATAATTTCCAAGAAATATTTAAGAGTAGAACCGATATTTGAGTTCACAAATATTGTTTGAGATAATCATTTCTTTTGATCTCGTTTAAAAAAATTAAATTTATTTTTATAACAACAAGCTTATTAAAATGAAAAAGGGACACAATCAGGTGTCCCTTTTTCATTTTAATAAGCTTCAAATATGTCAAAATATAGACAAGAATAAAAGACACCTATTCTTTATAAATCCTTTTCGGCACGTAAAAGTGATAACACCCTCTTTTGAAAAAAATCGGTTTTTTCTTCTTGAAAGAATTTATATAGAAAAATATACAAAATTATGTAATAAACAAAACATATGTATGTTATAATATTTACATTATATTATTTCAATTTTTGCCTGCTTTTAAAATATCCTCGAATACATAATGTTATATAAAAAATACTGTATGATAATCGTGATATTAATATGCAGATAAAATTAATCGAAATACATATTTATACATATTTATACTTAACTAGATGGAATATCTTTTGATTCTCTTTCTCATTCGATTCACGAAAATCTTTTTAACTCAAAAGTATGTATTCTCGTTCTTCTGGGTTGAACACATTTTGTGCACTCTGTTTCGGGGAAAGATCTTGGGTAGAGAAAATCGGTCGAATACCGGAGTCCGAA
The DNA here is from genome assembly GCF_001594075.2 of Trachymyrmex cornetzi. Classification (NCBI taxonomy): domain Eukaryota; kingdom Metazoa; phylum Arthropoda; class Insecta; order Hymenoptera; family Formicidae; genus Trachymyrmex; species Trachymyrmex cornetzi. The sequence continues at coordinate 165,655 of NW_017295631.1, forward strand.
TGTGCCATACGTCAAAATCAAACGATTCCTATTTATAAGTTTAACGGCGCGGTAAGCCAGCGGCGGCTTCGATCAGACACCTGTTCTCATTCAAACAAACGTGAAAAGGCGATTCAATTATTATTTCAAACTGCAATGCTGCCAGTAAATCTTAGACATTGCCGCCTGCAAATTCGCGAGTAATTTACTATCTTGTATCATCTTTCAACCAAAAATGTACAAATATTAAAGAAACACTAGAGTTTGTAACACAAATTTAATTTTGATTTTAAAACTAAAATTAATAATATTTTACCAGAAATATCATTTAATCGAACTTAAGTTATGAAGTTACGTTTATTATTTTTTCTTTTTTTTTCTATATTCGTAAAATATATTTTTGTATATTCTGCTTTAAGATTTTTATATCAAATGGCTTAAATAAAAAGAGTCTCTTAAATGTGTATATAGAACTTATGCATAAAAATAAAATTAATGTATTTATAAACTCTTAATGTATTTATAAATATGAGAAATATATATTTCTAATTTTGAGATATAATTTTATACACAAATCAAGATTTTTTTCTTCTTCAGTTTTGAAATCAAAGTGCAATTGCTAGAATATCTGAGCATCCAAAGCAAGAAGAAAAAGAGAAAACACATAAAAGTGTGTTTGCTTAAACTCTCTTTCGTTTCGAGCTCATCCCACGTCTTCCACCTCGGCGCATATAGGTCACTGAGTGCCGAGAGGACCCTTTGTCACGCGCGAGCATGTGGGCCCCGAAAGATCTCAAGCCTGAGGAAGTCGTTTCTTCTTTTTCATTCTCCTTTTTTTGCTCGCGAGCAAAAGAAACGAGCGAAGGAGGAAGAGGAGGAGAAGGAGGAGAAGGAGGAGGAGGAGGAGGAGGAGGAGGAGGAGGAGAAGGAGGAGAAGGAGGAGAAGGAG
>NW_017295631.1:166676-174513 GCF_001594075.2 Trachymyrmex cornetzi
AGGAGGAGGAGGAAGAGGAGAAGGAACCGAGTGGAAGGCCGAGAAAGAGGAGGAGTTACAAGGGCATTAGGCCCCCCGAATACGAAACGACAAAATTCTTACGAAACACCCGTATGTGCAGAAAGCGAAAGGGAAAAGAGGTCCTCCTCTGCTATTGAGCAATTTCGCGACTAGCTGGAGAATTTTGTGTCTCCGATAAAAGGTTTAACCTTCGAGGATGTGTTCGCCATTAATCATAAATATTTTCTAAATTTTTGATACTTCTATTTTTTTTTCAAAAATAAAATTCGTATTCAAGTGCTAATTCTTAATTAATTTAGATTTTTAGAATATTCTAGTTTACTCTAATGTATATTTCACAATTATTGATTTTAAATTGAAGTTCAAATTGATTCACAATATTCTATGCTAATATTATAATGTTTAATTTGCTTGTATAAATGTACGAAATAAATGCAAGAAGAGCGAAATAACCGGCCGGAAGTTGAAACCTCTCTCCGAGAGGATTGTCAGCGAACGCAGTGATGAGCCATGTCGCAGAATCTCAACGCGCTTCGAAGAAAATATGTATCTTAATGCTATCTTTAATGATTTATTCACGGAGATAAAACAGCGCCATGAGTGCCAGCGCGATTGAGAGGAATGTAGCGAATTGAGGTCGAAGCGAAGTGGAAGACGCGAGAAGCGCGAGATGTAAGAGTGTCGAGAGCTTGAAGATGCTGAAGAACGACATGTACATATGTAAGCATTAATTGAATCGCGCATTATGTAATTCAAGGAGAAATTTTGACAAAGTACCTTCTTTTATAAAACAATTACAGATATTTTTTTTACGATTGTAGAAAATTTTCTACAGTCCAAGAAGTATATGTCGAGTGAAATACGTCCTTTAAAATGTAGCGAATTCTTTAACATAATAGTTTAATTTTTTGAGAAAATTGGACATGAAATATGAACGGAATGAAATTCCATCGAGACCACATGTAATCAATACGTACAGATCAATACTCGAAGGCTATATAAATCGGATTTAAATTTATTCATGATCAATATATCTCTGTGCGAAGTCGCTGATCACGATTCATTACCGTTATCTGATAGGGTAATGTTAATCGATGATTTATAAGACGTGAAAGACTGTGAAAGTAGCAGAGCGACGAGTTGTTAAATATGAAAGTCGATAGCAATTGAAATAAATTTCTTGAATTGAACGCAACTGTATATGTATGCATATTTTCATAATTACAATAGTAAAATAAGATTTAATGTGACTTTCTTTTTATTTAGAATTCATATTTTTTTATCGCATACGATTTTATAATGTAATATAATAGATATGTAACCGTAGTTATATATTATAATGTTGATGTTTAAAATTGATATATTCAGAGATATTCTAAACTCTTTATTTTAATAGCGATCTAAATTTATCGGTAAAACGCTATGATTTTTCTACACATTTCCGGCGTTATGTAATCCTTTCATTAATAGTCTGCGCTTGTAAAAATATTGAAAGCATAATGAATATCCGGTGTATCTGGTGCATGAAAAATGTGCGAGAAAATTCGTCGTGGGTGGGCCGAGCAAGCAAGCGGGCGAGCAAGAACTAAAAGGTTGTCAATCCCTGTCAAAAGTAATTTTGATAGGCACGTCCACCAGAGATCGGTCAAACACGACTAGACAGATAATAATCAGCCCATTTTTTAACGACTAACCGCAATATAGCGTCGATAGAGAAATAGCATACGGAAATTCTTGAATTTAATTGAAAACAATGAAAAATAAAATTGTCCGATATTTTGATTTTTCTATGCATTTTAAAAAGTATGCGTTATGTAATTTTCGAATTCGCGCAAAATGTGAAAGTGTAATGAATATTAGTTTATTTATAATCGTATAGGGTAGGATCGGGTATTATGAGCATCTTAAGGAAATATTTTGATATATCTAGCATACTGAAGAATAAAAAAATCTTATGCATACCATTTGTTGATGTTATTGTATATGCTAATTATGGCAATACAACTCACTTTGTTGCTAGCATTGCTATTGTATTGTTAACTAGGAAGTCAAACATGGGTACAATGTACCCTATGCGATTTTTTACATTGCTGTAACTTTTTTATAATATAATTTGAAGACCCGGATTGAGGCTGAAAAAAAACTTTAACTGTCCACAGATATGATAACCTGCAAGGATATTTTTTTAAGTTATTCTTGACGTAAGAATGCACGAAATTTCAAAGAGGGTACATGGGATCTACACGTGATTAGCTCGAAAGTTTGCGGCGTTCTGAGTACCTATTTATTTTATATATATTTAAATATACGTTTACTGAGTTTCGGATAGTGTAAAAATAATATACGAAAGTGTAGAACTAAAAAGAATTATATTTCAATATAATAAATAGTAGAAATTTTATAATTTCTGTTAGTCTTCGGAGACCGCTCGGCCGGGGTGGATTTATTGCTTTAGAGCGAGTGTTGCATCATCGTCTAAACTAAATACTAATAAACTCAATTATACGTATACTATAATAATATTTATACGTGTATAATCCTTTATCTACTTATATTATTACTCTTTTATATTATTTAAATAATAAAATTTTATTTATTAGCTGTAAATTAAAAATATGTAGATTCTCCAAACATGTCGATTTTCGATAGTTCAAATAATTATACTTTTTTGAGTGATTCATATCGTACTATTTTTTTTTATTAGTCCAAAGGATCAACTAAAAAAATCCTACGGAATTTTGCTTGAACATAAAATTAAAAAATTTGGGAATTTTTTATCCAAAGTAGGCATTTTTTGCGAATTTTTCCGATAAAATTTTTTTGAAAAATTTTGATTAATTGAAGATAAAATATTGTTTATTTGATCCATATTTCTATGTCTTTGTCTGACTTCGAGGTATAAATTTCACATGTTTTGAGCTAAAAAATAAGTATTCAGTTCAGAGATATAGCGTGTTAAAGTTGCAAGGTTTCACATATCCTGGTTAGGCCGGGAAGGTAACCAAAAATAAGTCCGGCTTTCTAGGGTTAATATTGTTATCCTATGTATTGCCACATATTGCCAAGTATTGTTAATGTATTGCTATGTATTACTATGTATTACTATGTATTGCTAGCATATTGCTATACTGTTAGGATTGCCTATTTTATTACTGTACTGTCGCAATATATTTCTAAAGAAATGTACACTGATTGCCATAGTGATTGACCCTTCGCCAGACTCTTTTTTTAATGTACGATAAGGAATAATGAAGATGCTCATAATACACGACCATCCATACCTACCCGAAAAACTCTCGTGTCTAATAAATCAATAATAGTCTCCAGACTTTATAAAGTTAGTTTACTTAACAAATATTAACATAGGCACAACAAAATATCTTATCTCAATGTTTGAGGACCTTATGAAGTTAGAGGAAAAACATAAGAAATAAAACAATAGCGTATTATGTATTCATTATATAAATAATTAATTTATTTAGCGTCTGTATTTAAAACTCATACCATACTTGTATTACGCAAAAACTTAATAATTTATATTAAATTTTTTATTATCATTTTTGTTAATAGTTGATTCATATATTTTATAATACATATATAGGGATGCCGCAAGACGAGACAAGATGAGATTTTAGAGAATATCGTCTTGTTTTGAAAAAATCTTGAAATGTACATTCTTGTCTTGATCTCGAACTCGAAAATATTGTCTTGTCTCGAAATTCTTGACAATTTAAATAATGTGTTGTCTACAATACACGAAGTATATAAAGAAGTAAGAGTAAGAAATTGACCAATTACAATCGATTATTCTTTTCAGATTTGATTGTAATTAGTCAATTTTTTACTCTTCTCTTACTCCGTGGTATTGTAGACGACGCTTAAATATTTGCGCAACGTCCGTTCCATCGGAAAGGTTATTCTCTACAGTAGGATTAATTATAACAAAACATAGAAATAGATTATGCGAGAAATTAGCAAGATCCCTACTTTGTTTAAATTCATGGGCGACATGTTCAACATCTAAAATCTTATTTGACGAATAATAATTATAATTGGTGCAATAAAATGTTTGAATAATAAAAAAATGTGATTCGTGTGTTATTTGATTTACAATACAATTAGTATTATATTAGATACAGTTTAATGTGATCTAGGCATAGCAATATTGCACACATTTGGTATTATTAATCATGTTTGTATTATTTGTTTAGGAAAACAATTACAGTAATTCCGGTATATACGGTATACATCATTTTATGTTGTGGTATATGATTGCGCTACTACACATTGACAAATCGATTTTGGACTCCTGCGACATAAATCCTATATAATTTCTATAATTTTTTGAGACTCGAGGTTTTCAAGAGTCTAAAATCTCGTCTTGTCTTTAAACTCTCCGCGAAAATCTTGTCTCGATCTCGTCTTGAAATTCGAGACGAGACAAGACAAGATTCTCGAAATCTCGAATCTTGCGGCATCCCTGATAATGTATATGAATATATGTATATATATATATGTATATATATATATGTATATATGCATATATGTATAGCTACTTATTTAACGACTTAATTTTCCTTTTTTTTTGATTTTAACCATTTCTATATCATGAATTTACATTTATATTTTAATTTACTGTTATTAAATAGAATTAAAAATTATACTTGATGCATCCCATTTAAATACTTCCATTTGCATATCTCTTAAATTATACTTAAGTTAATATTTATTCATCTCATGTCACATGTCGAATAAATACCACTTAACACCTAATTTAGATAATATGTTAATACAAAATATTTACAAAATTAAACCTAGAAGAATTATAATAGTATCTTCTGTGTAATATTACACAAGTCACAGAATAGATTTAAACTAGAAGTTAAACCTTTTACAATATTCAGCTCGTTTATACATAAGCAATAATTAATAAAATGTAACACAACAGTAACTTACATAATATACTGTAAGTTATTATACTACATAAAAAGATCGAAGTTTTCTTCGCAAAATTCAATATCATATAATGCTGCAGGTGATGATTGGCTTGGAAATGATAATCATTCTGCTATATCTTTACGGATTGAAAGATCCAAAGCACGTTCTTGTACATCTCTGCGTAGAGAAAGATCCAAAATTTGGTCTGTCTCATTTCTAGGGAAAGAAAGAGCCAAAATATGATCTGTTAATATTAAAGTGATTAATGGATCTTTATTCGTATATAGCATAAAAAAAATTGAAAATTTGTAAAATGTTTATTTATATTTAATGTTACATTTATATTACTCGTAATTATATGAAAACCATTATTTTTGAATGGAATATATATGAATGTATATTTTTTTTACACTGATGGAAAGTAAGTAATGCTATTACTTTTATTATCCTTCATATGCCAATTATTGCGAAGAATATTACTAAGGCCTCGGTAGTCTAAAGGCTCAGGACGCTCGCACGGATTGCAAGAGATCCGGGTTCGACTCCCGGCCGAGGTAATATTTTTTCGCAATAAGAATTAATTATTTACAGATTTTAATATATTATTCATCATTATTAAGATCGTTTCGAAGATGCGAATAAGCATCAAAAATTTGTTAAATTGCTAGTCAATTTAACTCGTGATATTACTGCGGTAGTTTAGTAGAGTTAGGCGTTTCAAGACCGGAAATTTTTCGGCGCGCGTTTCTGTGGGACTACATACGTAGTATATAAATTCACATAAGAATCATACAAGCATTAAGATCCAGCTAGACCGTGTAAGGCTTCGATTCTATAGTTTGTATTACTTTTATTGTTTCTTTTTACGATAACAATTTGATAATGACGGTGCAATTTTTTATGATTAATTAAAAACTAAGTATTAGGAAAAAGATATTTTTTTAAATAACTCGTTATCATAACGCATTATTTATTGAAAAGGGTATTTCACTATTTATAACGAGTTAAAATAACAATTAAAAGTAACGATTCAACGCGTTACAACACAAATAGTAAGTTACTTGTTTCATATAAACAATCCGTAGTGACCAGTTATTTTTTAAAAGTAATTTTCCCAATCTTAGCTTTTAATTAGTTATTATTACCAACATAAAAAGTTGCAATGTCATTGCCAAATCATTATAATAGATTATAGGAAGTAAGGATTTCCATCCTTGATATTTATATTGCATATAGCTATATATGTTTCAGGTTCAACAATTTTACTACTAAACATAAAATACTAAATTTTATTACTTATTACAAACACAACATTTAATTATTCTTTGATTAACATGACTGTTTCCCCTATTTTCTACTTGTTCTTCATTAATATTACCTATATTTACTTGTAATAAACGTAATAAATGTATAGTAAATAATTACTTATCAAGAACTCCTGTCTGTTCCATGTATTTAGATGAAGTCGCTGAGTGTATTTGATCTTTTCTTATAGTTGTATTTGTGTTTGCATCTCTACTCACATTATCCATATCATCTATATAAGGAGGTAATATCCTACATTTAAATATAATGATTAACGCAAGTAAAAAAACGCATAGAAGTTAGTTTCAATTATATTATGTATATTATTCCGTTATGTGGTCAAATGTATCATTTTATAATTTTTAACTTATTATTTAGATATTGAGATGCGATGTAGTATAGCAATATGGAAAATATATATCTTAGAACCGATTATTCTTGTACGAAAGTTAAAAAAGTGAATATATTATTAATTTGTACTTTTTTGGGTACTAAACGTAGTAATAGTACACATATTTCGATAAGTGTCTTGTTCAATACTTATTTTAACCAATATATTTTTTAAGTGTTATTTATTTATTACTATCAATTTTATATTCTTCAGTATCAATTTTTGATAATCTTTACAGTACTTACCCGTGCGTATTTTTTAAGTGTCTATATAAGCTATCCAGTCTTGTATCGTATTTAAGTTCTGAGCCACATATGTTACATGTCGCATTCTGTGTGTCTTTTTTTTTAAAATGATCCCATACCCAATGTATAAGTTCATATTTCTTTTCTTCTTCTGTTAATTCGTTTAAATGTTCCTGTACCAAGTGACTGAGTAAGAAAAACGAGGGTTGCATTCGTATTTGTTTCTGACAATGATTGCAATTCGCCCAAAGTATTCCTCGTATTTTTGTATAATGTCTACGTATGTACCGACGAACCGGGAACACATCACGGAAATATATTGCTTCTTGCTCTGCCATTATAACCGTTTTGTGTTACGGAATATTCGTGACTAAACACAGAAAGTATAGAAATGATACTAGACGCTTTTGTAGAAACTGTTTATAGAAAGTTCAAAACAGAGGTACGGTTCTTTGACCGAATATAAATATTGATACATGTGTGTAATTTGGATCTGCTTAACTGCCAAATCATGCAGCGCTACTCAATAATCAATACAGTTCCATCTATAATATTTATATTTTTTTTAAATAATTACAAATTTTCTTGTTTTTCTTTACATTTATAGTAGTATTATATAGTAGTATTATAGTAGTATTATATAATTATAGCTTTAATTGAATCTCACTTACTATCAATAGCGTTATCTGTTAGTATTATATGGAGGGCCGCCGCTGACATACCATAAAATAAAGCATTTTTGTGCGAAGAGGATTTTGGTGCTCTTCTCAGTATTTTTATTTTTTAAATAAATTATATTTTGAATAATTAGGCCCTCAATAATTCCTGCTTCTGATTGAAAGAACCTCCGCAAGCTCCATGCAAAAAATGCCCGTTTTCGGTACCTCGATTTTTGAAACTTTTATTATGCCAAATAGTTACATATAATGACCCAATA
>NW_017295631.1:174741-200233 GCF_001594075.2 Trachymyrmex cornetzi
TTTACATGTTGTTTTCGATATGGGAAATATAAAGTGTGCGTAGTCCCAATTCCGGCAGATATAAAAAATTTATTTTAGTGATTGGAGTTATCGATTGAAATTTATTCCCCCATAAGAATAAGAACTTATGTCAACATTTTAATGTATTAATTTTTCATGAATTTCATTAACGTTAATCCATCTTATATTTTATAAATGTGATTGTAATATTATTTAGTAATATAATATTTGCAAATCTTTAAAAAATAATTTAATAATATAAATTACTAATATATAGGGAAGGAGTGGGTAAATCGGACTTGCAGTTTTTGCTCTCTATAAGGCGTAAATAAAGTCCGATCATAAAACCGAAGATGTCGTTGGAAAGATTATTTAATTCGCTTCATTTTTGTTTAAGATGTATCTCTCACCTGTGTTGAACTATAATGGAAAATGTAAAAAAGCTTTTTCCGGTCTATTGGTTCCAAATCGATCCATTTCCTGATCCAAATCGGACATTTCAATTTTTATGGACATTTAGACAGAATATCATAACATTTTAATGTATTTTTGTTAATATTGAGCAAAAATGATCAATTTGACAGTCAAAGATAAAAATTTTATTGAGAAAAAAAATTATTAACAGTTTATATATTTTATTAGAATTAAAATCAATAAGACTCTATTAATTTGAATCTGATGACTCACGATACTTTACTGATTTAATTCCTTGGATTAGATCTGATCGGCCAGTACTACAAATAGATCTGTAAGTTATATACTATACTGTAGGTCCGATTTGAACACCCAAAAAGAGATTCCATTTGGACACGAGTCCTTTCGAACTTTGGAAAAAAATTTTTCAATAAACTGTAAAAGTGATCACAAAACGCTTGATATTTTTGAATTCTACACTTTTTAATTGTCTAAAATCAATTTCAAATTTTTTATAATTATTTTTAATTAATGATTAAATAATGATTTACAAGGATTTTCTTTTTTAAAAAAATTTTCGCACGATGGCTAAAAATACATATTTGCGTCTATTCTGTGAATGTAATGACAGAGAACTCTCAAATTGCTATCACATATTCGGTGTCTTATAACTTTACATTATAAATAGCACCCAAGTCTGCTTAACCGCATCCATTTAAATTAAAATGGTCCTATTTGGAACGGTCCGATTTAGGCCACTCCTTTTATATTTCACATACATACATTTTGTAATTTTATCACTTTGAGAGCACGTTACTGAGAGATGCATTGTTAAATGTTGATGTATGAAAGGTTTTTGAACGTTTTAAATCATTTTGTCTTATCATTTCTGAGTGACGTGAAAAGAGTTTATACTTTACACATTTTACACTTTTTAGAAAAAATGATAATTTGGGGTCTGAAGAAAGAGGGGATATATTTTTTGTGTTAAATGTAACTGTTCAATAAAATAAAATTTTTAGAACATAATTTTTATTAATACAACTTCGTAAATATGAAATGTCAATTAGTGATAAGAATTTTTTGATATTAACAGAAAAATAAAATTAAAGAAAGAAAATTATAGTTATCGCGAATACTATGTACATGCAAGTACGTTACTGCAACAAATGTTCATAAGAAATCACTAGTGATAGGGACGCTAAGGTAGCCTGTTTTTCCGATTAATCGCAATAATGTTTGTAGATTGTTTATATTACCTTTACAGATGCTTTACCTTTATGATTACCTTTACTTTGGAAATTCTTTTTCGGGATTAAAGTACACGTACTAATGCTAACCTATAGTGTACAGAAATTTAGCCCAGGTGAAAATTTTTCTCAGAATTTTTCGGTAATTTTTCAGAATTTCTATATAATTTTTCAGAATTTCTCTATAATTTTATAACTTTTTGAATCGGAACATTTCTCAGAAAATCTACTTCTTTTCTCAGAATTTTTCATATACTATGTTTATTATGAAATATTGTGAGATTTTTGAGATTTTTTTGTGAGTATAATTTCTGAAGAAATGTTACAAAATCCAAAAAATTTTTAAATACTTTTTAAAAATTATTGTATGAGAAATTTCAGAATATTTCAGGATGAAAAATTTTCATATTCAGAATGAAACATTTATGAAAAATTCAGAGAGAAGATGTAAACTTTCCGAATATTTCTGAGTATTTCTAAAAAATATTCCAATTTGTATAAAAATTATGAGAAAAATTTTCACCACGGAGGTTATGAACGACAAAAGCTTTTCAAACTGAAATCTTTCTTATCATTTTATAGTTTAATTCATATTGGTCATCGTCTAGAATTGTCAAGTTGTGATAGTGTTTGCTTAATAAGTAGATATATGTAAGTTCTGCAATCTGTATATACTTACGAAGTTGGAGGTTAACTAGTTATAGAATACACCCTAAACTATCACTATGTTCTTGAAATTAAATTTACACATCTATTATTCTATACGTTATTATTTTACAAAAATTTATGTTTATTTGTGTGTGAAATATTGATGTAGTGGTATGTAATGATGCATCGATGACACTTAAATTGTGTGTATGAAAATCCTATTGAACAGTAGACGGGGATCCCATCGCAATTCGGTCTTCATTTTAGGATCCCCATATCAGACTACTGACTGTTCCGACTGCCAATTCTGACTGCTGATCCATAGTGAATCAATCATATCAGTTTTGTTATTTGTAATTAGGTCATTTTGATCCGTTTTTAATTGGGAGTCGAATTCGTCTGTAGAATCGGTAGTCTGATACGGGCTTAAAGCTCTTTACCAAATCTCTGATATCTTCACAAAATCTATGTAGAATCGGATATTATGAGCACCTTAAGGAAACATTTTGATATATCTAACATATTGAAAAATAAAAAATCTTATGCTTACCGCGTTTGATTGATTTGTTGATGTTTTATGTATCTCAGTATTGAAATTGATTATTTTAATGCAAATGTTGAAATGGTGGCGGATGCTGTTATTACCCACTCAGTGCTCATATTACCTTCTGGGTAGGCTAATATGAGCATTCTTAAGGGTAATATTAGCAGAGGAAATTTTTTGTAAGAAAGTATGCAGAAATGAAAGATTAAAAAATATATATACATATGAAACATTTTATTAGAACAAATGCCAATCAATTGTTTGTTAAATATAACCAAAAAGTAATGTTACATTTACAAATATTTAATAAGTATTACCAAATGGTAACAATTTGGTAATACTTATTAAATATTTGTAAAAGTAACATTATTTTTTTATTTTATTAACCAAACATTTAATAGCTATTATCAGACTCTCGGGAGTTAACCACTGCCAAAAAGATATACACTAATGTACAGTGATTGTTAATTATAGCAATATAACCCACTTTATTGCTAGCTTTGCTTTATATTGTTAATACTGTTATCCTATGTATTTCCACCTATTGCGCGCAATATTGCCAAGTATTGTTAATGTATTGCTTTGTATTACTATGTATTGCTAATGTATTGCTAGTACTGCTATTGTTAGTATTGCCTATTTTATTACTGTACTGTCGCAATATATTTCTAAAAAAATGTACACTGATTGCCATAGTGGTTGACCCCTCGCCAGGCTCTTTTTTAAATGTACGATAAGGAATAATGAAGATGCTCATAATACACGACCATGCATACCTATCCGAAAAATTCCCGTGTCTAATAAATCAATAATAGTCTCGGGACTTTATGAAGTTAGAATGGCGTGTTTACTTAAGGAATATTAACATGCACAACAAAATATCTTATCTCAATGTAGAGATTTTATGAAATTAGAGGAAAAAACGCAAGAAATAAAAAAATAATGTATCTACTTATTTAATATAATAAATATCCGAAGTACGTAAATGTAGCTCAAACTTCGCAGCATATCGGAATATCGAGACGATAGATGCATCTTTTTACAACAATTGACACTACTAATACCAACCGTTACAGAAATATAAAGGGATCTTATATTACTTGCAGTGTTCATAATATCCTATCCTACCGTATATTATTATTCATGTAATTTCTAATTTTTATGTAAATTATCGTGATTTACATGTATTTTGAATATCATTTGTAACTTAATTTACACCAAAAATATGTATATACGCGTCGGAAAAGAAAGGAAGGCAAACAGAAGGAAAGCGCTCATTAAGTTTTGTTTTTTTTTTGTACCTTTGCTTGGATATGAACAAATATTTTAGTTTATTTAATTATTAATTAAGGATTAACATTATAAAACATGAATTATTAATGGATATTAAATGGAATTAGCGGAATTTTTACGAAACTGCTCGACGAGATTGTCTTTCCGGTCATACCTCGTTATCGGCAATTCAATTGTACATACAGGTGCTGTTGACTCGGCGCGTAGGCGCGTGCATGTATCGATCACTGATAGATCACGAAGGTCGCGATCGCATCGATAAGAATCTGTTGTTTCTGACGCGGCTACGATCGCGTCCTACGATTTCTTAAGAAAAAGACAAGGATAAATAGTTACATTCAAGTATAGTTTTAGTATTTTTGTATTTGGCATTTTCTAAATGTAATGGTTCAATATTTAAGTTATATAATATTTAAAAGGGTATTATCTACTATATATGTATATATATATATATATAAAACAAGAAATTGTAATTGTACTATGAAGATATCTTTTTTGCAATTTTACGTATATCTATATGTATGTATTTTTTTCTCGGCAATGTGAAATTTTCATTCTTTGTTCGCAATCTTCGAACGTCAGTACAGATTTGTATATTCTGAAGTTTTTGAATTATAAGTATTTAATGTTGTACTGTCTAAAGTTCGCGCGTTTAGGTGCGGTTAGATTTTCTGTTGTATCACATCCAAATACGCGAACTTTAGGCGATATGATTCGATAATTTTAAGTGCTAATAATTCAAAAATTATTAAAACCTCGACATTTTGAAATTAGAATTTTTGTCTCAAAATGATCTCAGGAATCTATCATTAAGCGTTGTTACAATTTTTACCATACACCCGGTATATATAATTATAGTACTTTTAATGTAATAAGCAAGCATGTTACAATTATTACGAATCTATTTACTGCGGTCAACAATTCTGTTTCTCCTGTTGCGTCGTCATGATTATGAAATGATTTGTACATATATGATGTGAATATTTTAATGAAAAGCTCGAAAGCAAGTATTACAACTTTCTAGATAATCGTATTATTCATTTTCGCGATAATGTGATATCACATAATTATTTCTATGTTTTAACGCAACGCAATAATAAGCGTTCGTCAGTCTTTTTCGAGAATTCCGGAAAGCGATAGAAAGCGATATCCCTGTTTGCGGTTTTCGCAAGATAATTTACTATGAGAATTTCGCGTGGGTTTTCGACTTAATTATAGGCTATACTGGAAGGCCCGAAAACTTTAGGCTCGCCTTCGACTTTTATCAATAGACACATGTTTTGTTCTAAGTGCAATTATTGTTTCAATCTTTGATCTTCTCTGCTTTATATCCACCTAATAAAGACAAGTATGAGCCAAATTGCCTTTATTACTATTTAGTTTCGAATTTTTATTCATCGACCTAATAGGCCTGTTCTTTTCAACTGAACTTCTTGCACGGTTCAGCATTCCTCTTTTACTCTCCACATTGAATAAAAAAAAAAAGAGAAAGATGAATAGTGTAAAAAGATTTAATATTTTTTTCTTTTTTTTTATCTCAATTTCCTCCAATCTCTAATTTATTACGCATTTTCAATCTTCTTTACTGTTGTAATTTATCGAAATTAACTTTAAGATCAAGCTGCATCTTGGAAATGCTTAATTATATCCAGAATGTTATCAGTTTTAATTAATTTTAATTAAGCTTATGTAAATACGTATAATGAGAGAGAGAGAGAGAGAGAGAGATAGAAGAAATATATAAATAGCATAGGCCACCAAACGTATACGTTCCAACATTCTCAATCTTCAATCCTCTTCAAACTTTAATTTTCTTTCATTTCTTTTCATTTGCTTTACTGAAGGATTAATAAATTAAAAGTTAAAGCTAAACTTCTTTTTTATTCTCTTAAAACATTCAATTACGCTTAACGCGCTTTCAGGCTTAATTAGTTTCACGCGACGACCTTTTGCTCGTGTTTCCAGGTTAGATAAATGGTAAGAGCCAAGCGCAAGCCATGTATAATCTGAACGTGAATGTGAATCCCAGCCCAACTGGGGCCGCGGGTCTTCTCGGTGTCACGGTGGCGGCGGCAGAGGTCACGCCAAGGACACCGGAAATCGTAAATTCGCTGATCGCCATGACCAATCCCTTCGAGGGCTATGGCAGCGGCAACGAAAAGGGCACACGGGATCGCACGGACTCGACCAGCAGTGGCGAACCGAGCCCGCCAAGCGTCCAGCACACCTGTAGTCAGCTTATCAAGGAAGGTAAATGAAGATCACATTTTACGCTCATTTATATCTACATATTAAAGACTACACCTAAATAGTGTACGATAGTACACTGTAAAAAAAGATGGAGGAATTCAACTTGAATTGAGGTAAACCAACTCAATCTCAGAGTCCAATACGGCGAACTAACCGTCGGGTTACACCAAGAAAAATTTTAACTTCCTTTAATATCTTCCTTGTGTTAAATAAACATTAAATTTAGTTCTATAAAATATTTAAGTAGTTGACTAAACTATTATTCATAGTAACGGAACTAATGGTATCATCAATTAAAATAATTTTATGAGCGCGATGAAATAAATCTGCAATAGAATAGATTGATTTTAACATTTGATTGGACTATTTTATAAAGTAACGAGAACTCAATAAATTGTTGATAATAACAATTTTGAGGTAATCTCTACTTTATCTTCGAGTGAAGTAGATTTAATAATTTATCTAATAGGACAATTCATAAAATTTATTCGATCTTGTTATTTTGTAAAATGATTTAATTTATAATTAAAACTTATTATATAGAGATCGATTGAACTGCCTTGAACAAAATGTTTGTCACCATGATGTGGCAAGAAGTGTACGAAAAGATCATTTGACCATCCTCGCTTTATACAGGTAGACGTCGAATCTTTCTTATGAGTACACGCGTTATCTGTTAATAGCTCCCTCGTTCTAAATCAAAGTGAAGTTAATATTTTATTAAATTCCTATTACTTTTAAGTTGTGTTACTTTTACGTTATATTCATTTTATTTACTACCAATAATGGTTTATTCAACTTTATAAATACGCTTATGATTATGCCGTCCTATAATTGAATTACATAAATAATTAGTTCAATTTACTTTTCTGTATGATTGATTTGATCTTCATGAAGAGGCAGATGTATTAGAATTACGCAGTTAAATCACCCTTGTAGTAGTTGAATGAATTTCGAATATTATTACATTAACCTTATTTCAGATTGGTTAATCATATACTTTGATTAAATTTTTGAGTTCAATTAACTATGTGAAGTTATTCATCTAACTAGTGTAATTATATATCTAACTAGGCTTTTATTCTTCTTGACTTGATTATATTTCACTTAACTCAAATCGCGCAACCCTCAGATTTAGTTGTGTAGATTCTGAGTATTTTTCACAGTGTAAGTATATCATAGACCTGTTCTTTTTAGCTGAACTTGCACGGTTCATCTTTTCTCTTTTTCTGTCCAACGTGGAGAGAAAAGGAAGAACCGTGCAATAACTTTAGTTAAAAAGAACAAACCTTATATGTGATCAACAAAAATGAGAGGCAAAAAGTGTGAAGTCGGCCAAAATCTTCCTCTCTTTCTGCAATATTGCAATTGGATAAATAGAAAGGAATGGAGGTTGAGCGTCTTTCTCATTTTTATTGATCAATTTTATATACGGATGGCGCAGTCCATGCTCTATGTTTTTAATATATATAATATATCTACACATAGTTTCAGTAAGCAAAATTTGCGAAGTATTCTTTAAAACTGAAGAAGTCGATTTTCTTTTAAATAATAAAGATGACAACGAATGAAAATCAATAAGATGCTTATTTTGTAAAGCATAGATTAAAAAATAATGAGATTGACAGATCCTTTCGTATAAAATTCTTTTTCAAGAGATTTCAAACATACTTAAATATGTATGTTATGATATTTTTCAGACTATTAATTTATTATATATACTGAGAGATATTCGTTACTTTTAAAAAGTTAAAGTACACGTGTAAATGTACATGTATGAAGATGTGTCGAATATTTCAAATTCTTATACTTATCGACCAAATCAAGAACTACAATTCTATTTTATAATAAAAATATTAGTAATATTAAATTAACAAAAGTACTATATTTAATTAATATTTTTTAATTTTTTAAAAATGTCTGTTTAAAAAAAAATTTTTTCTTTTTATTTTTATATTTGTAAATATCAGATTGCGATAATATTAATTGCTTTATATTTCTTATAAAACATACAAACTGCAAGAAGTATAAGTTGAAATCTAAGCGATATTTGCATTTATTCCACCCACTTTAGCCACATTTAACAAATGTCAATGACAATATAGTGGTTCGTTCTACTATATACATATAACGTACTTCTCTTTCTTTCCCTTTTTATTTCTTTACTTTTTTACCTTCACTCTATGCACAGCATTAAATTGCAAATCTTGTTCCTTTCAAATTACGGATTACATAACATACGCACACACGCAATCGCAAAGGAGGATTATTATCGTAATTGCCTTTGCGGTTTTGTGTTCGCTCTGGTTATCCCGATCTATTACATCAACCGCCAAATTAATTAATTAAAATTTTTTTAATTCACTCTCGATATGCGGAAATGTAGAGTACGTGGGTTTAGAGTGATACGCTTTGATAATAAATTGTATATCGCGACATTACTGACACAATAATCCTTAATTATCGCGATTTAATCTTTCGAAGGTCACGAGAATGTCCTTGTATCGCGTGGAAATGTTAGCGATCACTGGCATTTTCTATGGCATTAATACATTGTGCGTTGCAACATTTTCAAATATACACTTTCCGGCGGAAGTCTATAATTTATTGCGACGTTAAACAATTATATTCGCGCAATCTGATCTTTTTATTCTTTGTAATAAATATTGTTCTCGAATTATCATTGTAATATGTAATTATACTTACATATTACACAATTATAGTTACATTTAAAGTTTTACTAATGCTATTAATATTTGAACTATTATGACTAATTTCTATTATTCAATAATAAATATAAATATATACGGGTTATTCCACCTAATGTGACTACTCCTTAAATCTTTGCAAGGTAAGGTCGAATAAAAAACCTGTTCAGATAAAAGTTAGTCTAATAAATGAATTTTTTCGAAAATCGATGTTACCATTATTTATGGCATTACCATACAACTTTTGTATGAACGTATTTTTTATTCAATCTTACCTTGCAAAGATAAAATGGGGTTCACATTAGATGGACACTCTGTATGATATATACATAGATGATCACTGTGATCAAAAATAAAATTAATAAAGGTATTATATGTATGTAATATTTTTTAAAAGAAATGAAGAAACAAACTAAATTGATTAATTCAATTAATATTTTATATTATGACTTTTAGTTTATAAAAGTCATGAAAAAAAACTAAAAAATGCGCTGTTATAAACTTGAATTTTTATAAAAAAAATTGCAAACCAATTATTTTGGTTACTAATAGCATTTCCAGTTGTTAATACTTTCGATGATAAAAATGAAAAATCTTGCTGCTTTAAAATTAAAATTAAAGTTATTATAACTTAAACTAAAAAAATCGGAATTTATTACATAATATTTTAGTGAAAAGTAACAAGGAAAGAGTTCCTCCTTTTTATCACAGAATCTAATTACAATCTAACTACTTTTCTGGGTAATCCTAATGAATTTGCATTACGCACATATTGCAAGTGATGACTGTTATGGCCTCGGCGATGTACCTGCGAGCGAAATTAATTAATGAGAATTAATTAAACTCTCCTTTGGACAGGGCTGAAACTAACGCTACAGACGAAGAGGCGGGCGAACAGTAGTGGCGACGATGGTAAGAAGAAAACGAAAAAGGAGGACAGCGGCGCTGACGATGAGGAAGAAGATGAGATGTGCATTAACAACACCAAGAGTGGTGTAAGTAAATCTTTGTATTTTTTGAATACTATTTTCCTCAGAATCAACTTCACGCAGACTTTTTCCGAGAGCTTTTTAATAAGAATTGTCACTTTTTATATTCTTCCTTAATCCTTTGTGTGTTTTCATTAATTTTTCAGTTTGATTATACAAATCATATTAATTATCTTGAAAGTAAGGAATTGTCATAATTTTGTGTTAGGAAAAGAAGTATCAATAATATTAAAATTGTAAAATTTATAATTTTATTGGAAATATTTAATAAAATGACAATAATTTAGATTACAGAGAGTTAAAATTGAAGATTTTGTCAAAGATAATTTCTTATTTTTATGTAATTAGTAATGTATAAACAATAAATAAAAATTATAATTATCTCTCTTTCGAATTATTTTCCTATTTTTTTATTAATTCTAATATGAATATTCAAGGAGTAAGAATAAAATAAGAAAAAGATGTTACCATTGCGTTCTAATTTGTAATAAAAAATTAATAGACATTATAAGTATCTTTGATATAAAATTAGAAGAAATTGTATATAAAATTTTAACAATTTGTTAAAAATTTTTTTCGTATTTTTTTTATTGCAAAAGAGAATCCCTGAATCTTTCCAGTAGTTTTAATTTACCAGAAAAATGATAATTCTGGTCATTAAAAACGGAATAGATTACATATCTTACACGTATTAAAAAATCTTTTGACTATGTGTGTGTGTGTGTGTGTGTGTGTGTGTGTGTGTGTGTGTGTGTGTGTGTGTATTGTGTATACTATTCAATTTCGATGAAAAGCATTCTACAGAGTGTTTTTTTTAACTTAATCATCTAAATTATCTAAAATATTTCCGTTGTTTTTGTAATGAGAAAACACCAAAAGAGAAAGCTGTTCGATTTGAAGGGGCATATATTATGAGGAGCAAAAAATTTTTCTCAAAGTCATATTTTTTGAGATTTCAAGGTCATCACTTTTTTTATGGAATTGTACAATTTTTTACATAATATGATTCCTTTAATTATTCTGCATATAAAAGTATTAAGGTAGTGGTACTAAAAAACCAATAGTTTACGAGATATTTTATACTTTATAATTCCGACACATATTGAGATAAAATATTAAATAAACTATTTGTAAACTATTAATTTTTTGATAATCGTACCTTAATACTTTTATGAACAGAATATTAAGATGAATCAATTGATGAAAAAAAACACAAAAAAATATGTGAGCAAAATGGATAATTTTTTAAGCAAGCAACTATATGTTTTCCTTATACTAATTAATTAATTTTATTATTCTGTTCATAAAGTATTAAGGTACGATTATAAAAAAGAATTAACAGTTTACGAATTATTTAACATTTTGTATCAATATATACTAGAATAAGGTATACAATATCTCGTAAATTATTGATTTTTTGATATCACTACCTTAATATTTTTATATTCAGAATAATTAGAAGAATCATATTGTGTAAAAAAATCATACAACTTCGTTTAAAAAGTGGAGATGACCTTGAAGTCTCAAAAAATATGACCTTGAGAAAAATTTTTTGCTCATCGTAATATGTGCCTCTTCAAATCAAACAACTTTCTCCTTTGGTATTTTCTCGTATCATTAAAAACGACGGAGATATTTTAGATGATCAAGTTAGAGGGAACATCCTGTATATTAGATTGCTGTTTTAATTATATTTTTTACGTTCTGTAGAGTGGGTCACAGAAAGGTTGCAATACTTTTTTTCGATGGGTTTCGGAATGCAGTCTGTTCATCGGAGGGATCTCTCTTACTTATAGATCTAACCATTTACGTTCAACCGCTCTACGAGCAAGACTGAAACCCATTGAAAAAAGTATTGCAACTTTTCTGTTACCCACTGTACTTTTTTTACTTCTTTTAAAATCTAAATGTAAAAATTCGTTATTTTTCAATTTTTATTATTTATGTAAATGACGAAATAAATTAATTATAAGAAATATATATTACATATCATTAACTATGAATGAGAAAATGCAAAAAATGCAATTAAAACGAGCAATCTAAATGTTTTGAATGAAACACGCATGAATACATAGCGACTCAATTCCATTCTAGTAAATCTGGCGATAGCTTAGAGACATTTCTCGATTCCAGATCAGACGATGAATCCTTTCGATACTTCTTGTGTCCTTGACTGCTGTTGCGACTATTCGCGTGCGCGAATAAATTAATTCCAACAGACGCTGTGTCATTTCAGCAATTTAGGTATTCGCGAATTTGCATATCGTTTGTTTAAAACTAGTCACACACACTTTCCATAACAGTAACAATAAGGTTTTCGACCAATCGTGTTGCTCGATTGTTACAGTTACGGTTACGGACCAAATCGAGCAACGCGGTTGGTCAAAAACCTACGTTACGTTTACGGTTACGGTTACAGAAAGTGTGTGTAACTAGCTTATAGCACGAAGTGTAAACAGCTATAAAATTAGCGAAATTTTGAAAGCGCGAAGAAGTAACGCGCTTATATTTCGGTATGGATCACACGCTTTTGTAATTAAGATACAATAAAAAACATAAGTATATTTTTAATTCTTCCACTGTTTTTTATTTCGATTTTGTCATATTTTTTTATCAGAGCTAACGTTATTTCAATATTAATATTGTTATGGCCGCAGCACAGACTCTTGCATAACGCATAATGCATAATGCACAAGGAATCAACCAATTGAAATTCTTCTTTTCCATGGAATGAGAGGAAAGGAAAGCTTCTGATTAGTTGATTCGCTTATGCACTATGCGTTATGCAAAAGTCTATGCTGCGGCCATTACTGTAAATAAAATAATGAATATCGCATAAGGATCTGTGATGAAATTTTGCAAGATAGGTTTTGTGTTTTACTTTGAGTAACATATAGGTATATAATACTAAAATTTATTAATCTGTGAAGAACTCCATTGTATATTTTACAAGTCGAATTTTTCAAATCAAATCTTTATCATAATTATAATGTTAAAAGAAATGTCAAAGTATATATGTTTTGTCATATATAATAAATAAACTAATAAAAATGAATAAAATATAATAAGAGTGCGTGGCATATACATGCAAATATATATATATATGTATACGTGTGTGTGTGTGTGGGGGGGGGGGGGGGAAAATATATGTTTTGGAAATGCATTTTAATACATTATAACATTTATAACTCATGTATTTCGTTATCCAAAAATCATGCCGACCTTCATTCGTATTCATCATTAATTAACACCTTTATATCTTTATCTTGTTAATTCTTGCTAATGCGCGCGAAAGTGCAACAAGTTGCAAACAATTAGCATGCATCTTCTCTCGAAATATATATCTGTCGTTTTTATTCAACAGAAAACCGATTTGTACATAAAGTATTTATGTAAATTGAATCATCGGTTTTTGTTGATTAAAATTACAAAAACTTCAAAATAGGAATGCAACAACGAGATTTGGAATATCTACGAATTTTACCTTTCTTTTAAGATTTTTTTAAGAATTCCTGTTCACATCTCAAAATCAGGTTATTAAATGTTTTGAATCTTAAAGGTATAAACCTATAAACCAATAAAATCTTCTAACGATAAAATTGAAAATTCAAGAAATCTTCTTGCTTTTCTAAAATAGAAGACGCCAGAAATAAAAATGTCCAGAGTTTTTGTGTTTTGTATAAATTAGAGAAATTCAGAACTGTATATAATTTCTTTAAGGCCTTCTTTCAATATCTCGAAACCTTAGGACTTCAACGTCTCAGCTTTTTACACCTTAAAATCGGGATTTCAAAAATTTAAATAATATCTTTATTTTAGACCGTATATGTGAGAAACACAATCAATACTAGAAATTTAAAATGCCTATTACGGTCGAAGCTGGATCTTCGGTGCTTAAATAATTCAATCTTGAATTACTAATATGTACTATATATGTACTTGCATATATACTATATTGTAGTCTTTTTCAAACTGTGCGCGCCGAATTATTTTTCCGGACTAAATAAACGCAATTAAAACTACTCTAGTAATCGCGAATTAAATTGACAAGCAATTTAATAATTTGATGCTACTATCAAGCATTATATATTATAAAGATGTTAATATGTTAAAACTGTTAATAAATTTATTGCGAAAAATATTACCTCGGCCGGGACTTGAACCCGGATTTCTTGTATTTCGTACGAGCGTCCTAAGCCCTTACTATGTCCTTAGACCACCGAGGCCTTCAAAAATTTAATTCAAACTCAACAAATCGAAATAATTGCAATTTCCTAAAAGAAGTTGAAGATACCCAAGAAATTTCTTTATGCTCCTAAAAGAAAATGGAAAATATCAGAATAAAAAAATGTGAAATTTTTTGTCGTTTGCAGCTGACGCCGGAGGACGAGGAACGACGCCGGCGACGACGCGAGCGCAACAAGATTGCAGCGACCAAATGCCGACTGAAAAAGCGCGAGAAAACGGTGATCCTTGTGCAGGAATCTGAAATTCTTGAGACCCAAAACCTGGACCTGAAGTCACAAATCCAAGAATTGGAGACTCAGAGGCGCAGGCTAGTCGACATGCTGAGTCTCCACAGTCCGACCTGTTTGAAGCAGGGCGTGGACGCAACGTCGTACCAGCAGTTCGCTGAGCCCGTTCATCTGCCTAGTTATCAGGAAAATTTTGTGCCACAACCCCCGCCGGCCCTTAATCAGCCACAGAACTGCGTCACCGATTACCCGGTGAAGGTCGAGGAGTACGAGACCGATTTCTACCGACAGGGTAGTCCGTTCGTACCGACAACATCGGATGCCGGTTGCACGGTTTAGCAAAACGGCGAAAATCGTTCTTCTTCTTCGTCTCGAGGGAGGAAGGATCGTTGAGAAGCTCGGAACGCGTATATAATAATTGAAGGTTCTTGGAGTGTTAGAGAGTCTCATCAACATTATTTTAATTTCGTCAAGATACAAAACTTCAAAAAATATATCTAAGAAACACACACACACGTACTTTTATAAAATATATATTTTTTTTGTTCCACAGACACATGATAAAATTAATAAAGATCGAAAATTATGGTAAATATTAATTGACGCTAGTGAAAGTAACTCTTCTTGAATTTAATTTTAAAGATTTGTAATTTTTATACACACACAACTCGGTTATTTATCACCTACGTGTTCGCAGATTAAATCCTTGTATAAAATTTCACTGAGTTGAAAACTATGAGGAATATTTAAAAGAAATTTTATTTAATATATATTCTATAGTTTGCATATTAGAATTTTATTTCACATTTTATAAGTTTTAATTATTAACATAATATGTAAAATATTATATAAAAGTTGGAGTTTGGAATTATATATTTTGAACAGTATACTTTGCACGATGAAATGGTTGGCGTCAGGATGCCGATAACGGCAGGATTATATGCATTCCATATACAAGGTATCGGAGAAAGTGATTTCGTTGATTATCTTTAATTTTTATTTCGCTAATTTTTGTAATTTAATTCTTAACACTTTAATTTTCTAAACGAGCCATCCGAGCTTCTCACCGTTCGTCTCTCCCGTTTGTAAGTCCATAGCTCGTAAGTCGATAATTATATCATAAACGCGAACAATGATTTTTATCTTTCGTCTTCCTCTTCATCCATCAATCTTTCCTTTCCCTTTTTTCTCTTTCACTTTTTCCTCTTCCCTTTTTTCTAACGAGCTCTTGTTATACTCGAAAAACGTTCGACGTAGAGAACGCTTGAAGACATTCCTTCGTAATAACCGTACTGTGACATTCTCTTATAAGGCCTTTAATTGTATAATCGATAATGTAAGATAAAGACGGACTATTCAGTGATGCTCATTCTTTTACAAGAATTATTATTATTATTATTATCATTGTTACGTAGAATAAAATTATTAAATTACGATGTATCAATAGAAAAATTTTATCCGTGATTAAGAGGATGCTGGAGTCGTTTGTGTTACCGATAAAATTGACGTTTTTGATGTTTTTGTTCCTGTCAAATTTCTTCTGTAATACTTCATAGTTTCACAGAATAAAAATTCCTTTTCCACGATTAAAATGTATATGCTAGTGTACTTATGGCTGGTATATTTTGTGTTCAAAGCTGGAAAAAATATAAAAAATAAAGATTTCTTTATCGATTTTACCTTCAACGTTGGTCGCCCATACTGAGATAAAAATGGATAAAAAAATCTTTTTTATTTTTTCCAGCTTTGAACATGAACTGCACCAGCTACAAGTACATTAGCATGTGCATTTTAATCGTGGAAAAAAAATTTTTCTGTGAAACCATTACGAAGAAATTCGATAGGAATAAAAACGTCAAAAACGCTAGTTTTATCGGTAATACAGATGGATGATTAATTTCAGACAGATGATTAATTTCAGTTAATTAAAAAGAAGTCTTCTCTATATAATAAGACTTTGAAAGTTTGCTTCTACATTTTTCAGTGAATTCAGCCGACGAATATATTATCCTTTTTTTATTTTTTATGTTTGTCACGTCGATGAAAAAACTAATAAGACAAGTGGGCATCGCTAAAACATGATCCGTCATTAATAATAAGCGAAAATCGAGACCGCAAATATTAACGAATATTAACGAATTGAAGAAAATTATTTTCAAATCGCTTTAAAGTCACACGCCTTGCAAAGTACAGGAAGACTTAAAAATTTTTTATTATATAAAATTTAATAATCTAAAAATTTGTTTGAGATTTTGAAAATTTCGAAAATTTTTGTATTAATTTAATAATAATATGCGGGTAATTTCCACTTAAGAAAAAGTTTAAAACGTTTTGAAAATAAGTAATTCTCTAATTTCGTGTCTCAAAGTGCGTGTCTCGGATTGCAACAGTGAGAAAGAGAGTACACGCGAGTACCCCGGTGTAAGTAAGTCTTCTTTATCATTGATATTGATTATCAAGAAATCGTTAACGTATGTTCAGAGGATACTTATAATTATATGAGTAATGAGAATGATATTTAATATTATATATATATATACATACGTATGCATATATTTTATACATATGCATATTATATATATTATATCTATTATATATATAATATGCGTATATACATATATATGTGTAATTTTACAACGCGCAAACAATTGCATAAATAAGTGCACGCCATTAACAATCAATGAACACTTAATTACATGACGACTATTAAATATTAGATTCGTTGGAGAATCGAGAATTACGTGCCTAATGACATACCTCAATTTAGTTTCGTTTTATTTCCCCTCAGTGCGTTTGCAAATTGAGACTTGATATATATTGCGATTAAAGATCTTGGATCCAGTTGCCAATATTCATACGAAAACAGATATAAACAGATAAAAAAAGCAGATGAAAACAGATGAAAACGCCAAAGAAAATTGCGAGAAAGCACAATATAATGTACCCTGTAATTCTATAATAATTGTTACAAGTTTGCTGAGCAAATTCTGTATGTTCAAATTCTATTTTTTAAGATTACTTAATATCTTCAAAATTGGAAAAAATGAATTT
This sequence comes from Trachymyrmex cornetzi, assembly GCF_001594075.2. Classification (NCBI taxonomy): domain Eukaryota; kingdom Metazoa; phylum Arthropoda; class Insecta; order Hymenoptera; family Formicidae; genus Trachymyrmex; species Trachymyrmex cornetzi. Next base: position 192,364 of record NW_017295631.1, read on the forward strand.
TGTTTTATTTTAAATATATTTTTTAAATAATTTCTTACAATAAAATATATTTTCTTCCTATTATTATAGTTTCCAGTGTCTGTTGCGTCTTAAAATAATTTTGGATTATTTGAAAGATTCCATATTATTTGATTTTTATTTTACTTTTAATTTGACAAACACACTTTGGGCTACGCTTATAAGATGATTTCTCACGTAATCTATGAAAGTTAGCCTGATCGTTAGCGGGAATGCTGTAATTATATTAATGGAGAAAAACGCTTATATACATATCCGCGGACTAAATGACTTTCCCTGTTCGGAATGTTGCTACTGATTGATAAAATAATTTTTATGATAATACAAAACACGAGAAACTTTTCCAGCGCTTCGCGAGCAAAGCAAAGCGGGACGAAGTGTCTTCCGCGTTTTTTTCTCTCTTTCTCTTCGATAGTATATGGAATTTACGAAATCAAGTAAAATCCAAGTATGACTTGTAAATCGCAAAAAAGAGAGTATGGCAGTTATGCCAGTATCATACAACAGCGATACGCAAATGGTGCTAGAAATATTATCTTCTTTTTATAGAATTTTTATCAAGTTGCCAGAACAGAGTATTTAATAGTTTAATGTGCCCTTAGGGGAAAACAATGAATTTCTATCTATCTATTTAATATAGTTTATATGTATTAAATGTGGGAGATATTTTTTTTTAAATTGGAAAGTAATATTGTTAAGTTAATGTTTCGCAGCTCCAACGTTAAGAATTTCGTTAAAAGTGCTTCGGTAAGTTTATATTTGCACAATCTTTGCGATTTTAAATAGCCCGTTCTGTTATTTTAATACTGCCAATACTAAGATCCTGGATATCGTGGTTTCTATAGTATCTAAGGATTCGTTAATTTTTTTATCAGTAATTCTTTTTTTTTTTAAGAAAAAAACGTCGCTTTTTTGGAGCAGTGTTAAGTTGCGAAATAAAGTACAGAAAAGCTGCATGCCAGATTTATACAAGATCATTATTATATTTTTTACGTATATTACTCAGTACCTGGCTATGTGATTTTCCATACAACATGATCGTTTTCTCACAAATTTTTTTTTATTAATACTGATAATATTATGTGCAAATAATAAGACAGATAAACGGCCGACAAAATTTAATCGTTATAACCTAAGGAAAAATTTTATTCTTTAAATAAAAGTGTCTTCAATACTAAAAGAATGTTATACTTAAACTTTTATAGGATTTCCCTCTTATGATAGGATTTTATTAAATTAAGAAATTTGATTTTGAATTAAAATAAATAAATTTTTTTATAATAGAATATATATTAAATTAAAATAACTAATTGTATTATTTTATTTTAATACAAAACTTTTGTGTTTCTTGAAGTTTGTACATCTATGTTCAAGATATTGTAATTACATTTCTTAGATTTTATCTCTCTTATTTTTTAGGATATATAATTAGTAAAAAAGAAGGTAAGTAATTTTTAACTATTTTATTATAAAATTCATTAATATTACGCACACATTTCTTACCTGCTTCATTCACAAAAGCAATTCAATAGATAGCAAATACATTTTTTTATTATAAATAAGATTAAGGGACAAGTATTAACGCACATAGTCTTGCAGAACCTTATCAATAATTATCAATAATTTCCTTAATAATATTGATGAGAATCAAGATTAATATTATGAACCTCTGAAAATAAAAAAAAATATTTAATTTTCTTAAATAATTAAAATAAAGTAGTAATTATGCAAATACTTACACAATGATATTGTTGATTGGGATATGGATTAGTTTAACGAAGAATCCTATGAAGCCCATTATACAGAAACCAATCGCAGTAGCAATAGCAATTTTCTGAAATTCTGCAATACATAAAAAACAAATTATGACTAACCATTATATTTATGGCATACGTAGCTTAATAAAAATAAATTACCTTTACGATCTGGTTTGGTACATCTTTTGACAAGTCGGATGCTGTCCTTGGCGAACTGACGGCCAGGTTCAGTGAGCTTCTTGATTTGATCCATAGCGATTGGTAAACTGCAAAAGAAGTTGCTTAAGAATAATTCTGAAATAAGCTGATTAATCAAACAACATACATGTATATAGAGTACATTTCAATCTTTCAGATATTCTTCGAGCTTCCATATTGAGCAACAATCCTTGAGATATTTTGTAATCATTGATCATATTTTGTAATAATAGGTCTGTTTTTGTAATTATACTGTTACACATTCTGTCAATTACACATTCAAAACAAAACAGGCAATAACTAGATATTGCAGACAAAAAAAAAGAAAAATGGAAATTTCAGTTATAAAAAATGCATAAATCTGCATTATATTTATGTTAGAATATTATACATAAAAGTTATAAGATATGTTTTATTTAGTATACAGATACAAGATGTCTATACTTTGATACAATAAATAAAATCTGAAAATCTTCAATTTTTTAATGTAAAAAAAGATTCTAATCGCTGTTTTATATAACATTATTAGGTTTGTATCACACTTTACTTTGGTTCGCAAAAAATTTTTTTTTCATTCATATCGACAAGAAAGAAAAGACATGCTCTTGTGTATTGATGCAATAAATTAAATCTGGGTTATGTTAGGAAGCCCAAACTTTTTTACGGAGAATTGCACAGGTAAGTATTCCTCTCGCGAGAGAAGAATAAAATTCGTACGTAAAAATATTCAAATGAGATAAAAACACAAAATACTCACGTTACACGTTATACGAGTACACCACACAAAACGTTGCTTCAGATGACTGCTCAGATGTTCCTGAACAGCAATGCACAACTATATACTCAAAACGCTACGTGGACGGTGCGCTGTCAGAACGTCACTTCCTCACGATTGATGCTGGCACTGAAGCGCTGCGGCGCCACGATACGGAGTAATTTGAACAACGTCATAATGGAACCTCAGTCGATACCGCTTCGCATAGGAGTTCAAAGGATATTCCAATAAAGAAATCTCGCAAATTGTCAAATTCAGATTATATAAATAGAATTCAAGAACTTAGCAAATATCAGTACCGGCAAATAAACCGTTTTAAAAAACTCATTTCTTATGTAAAACAGTTAAGTTTTCAATTTTATTTGAAATTATTTTTAAAAAACGATTTTGTAGGAAAAACTTATTTAAGATTTTACATTATAGGAAGTTGAAAATTTTTGCAATTTTTTTTAATACGCGGTAGATCCATAAAGTAAGGAAAACATTTTTCATTTTGTCCAATTCGTATAGTTTTTTTATATGTAAAACATTGTCAAACTCACAGATATTCGAAAGTAATATCAATCCAATACAGTACCGAAAGTTTTCAGAAATATCTCAGAAATTTTTCAACTGAAAAGTGAAATATTTCATAAAAAATTGCGAAATATGTCTGCAATATTTCTGAGACAGCTCTGGAACAGCAAAATGTTCGCGATTCTTGCACAACTAAAAAGTGAAACTATATGTTTTACTTTTCAGTTGAAATAATTCTGAGATATTTCTGACAACTTTTAATGCCGTATGGATATATATGACATACATAAAAAATAACAATAGTTACGAAGGATAAATAAACGCATCAAGCATATGTATATACAATGAAACCATTTGCAATAGCAGATAGTCTATTATTAGCGAAATGAGATAAATTACGTTTTCGAGTTAGATAAGAGCGATGCGCTCTTATAAATTGAGGTGCGAGGATCACACATTATTAATATCTGCATGAAAAACGTGGAAACAACATGATGCAGATCAGTGTTGTTTTTTCACTATTATGTATTCTGTGTGGAATAACATCCTCCCTTGCCTTCGTTTTCGAGGACTGTGGTAAGTACGTACTCTAATTATTTTGGAGAACTATTTTTGCAAGAAGGTCGATTAGTATTTCTTTAGTAAGACAGCTATTCATGTCATTAGTTTATATGTTAATTAGTACATTAACTTATATAATATATTAATTAATTAATAATATTAAAAGTTGGACAAGACTATTAAAAGTTATTAGTCAATGCGGCAATTTGCGTTGCTTATAAAAGGAATAAATTTGCGCATTAAGAGGTAGGCCACTCTAACGAGCATAAAAACAGCAATAAGTTCAAAAATTTTTTTTAATTTAAAAAATAATTTAATATAAAATCTAATTAAAACACTGGTTAGTGCATACATTGAAGTCTACTAAAAAAATTTTTTTTGTATTTTTTGCATCCAAAATGGCGGCGCTACCGATGACAAAATCTAGCACGGTTTTTATGAAGGTGCTCCGGGGCATGACATTTAGCATTCACAAATTTTGACCTAGAGCAAAAAAAATTTGTTTTTAATGTACATTAAAATACTTAAAGAAGTACGTAGGGGTTTGTAAAAATATTGATAATTTCAAGAATGACAGGCATTTGAAGTCACACTTGCATTTTTTGCTAAAAATTTTATTCAAAAACTGTTCATAAAATAAAAAGTTTTTTATATATCGAAAAACCTCTACGTACTTCTCTGCGAAATGCGTCTAAGAAGTTGCAGTTAAAATTTGAACCCATTCGTATAGAAATTATTGAAGTTATTTGTTATACCGATTTGAAAAATGCTGTTTTGAGAAAAACGCGTTTAAAGTTCAAGCGCTCATAGCGCTCAGCAAACGCTCAGCTCTTGCGCTCATTTTTTTCGTTATGAATTCAATTGCTACTTATTTTTGTGATGATAAAGTATCGAAAAAGCAAAAAAAAAAATATTCGATTTTTTGAAAATTCTAGGGTGATCATACACCCCTTAAGATTTAATAATTAATTTAATATGTCAATATTCCGCATATTTTTATATCTCATTTCTTTTAAATTTGAAGTTTTATTGTTCAATGCAGTAGCGTTATGACCGCTTTTGGCGTCCTACGCTAGAATTTACTTTTGTGCCCCATCACAAGAATTGCTAAGTCTCTGAAGTACCAATCTCCTGCCAACGGCAACGAACCAACAACTAAAAAAAAAGGAATTTTCATCAATTTGCATAACACAGGAATACAGATACGATAAATTTCATATTTTCTGTTGCAATCATATATTTAACGCCTCTCTCTCTCTAGTGGAACATACTATTATATTTTCTGGTTTTAGTAGTTTTTGAAAAATTTTAATTACGTCTTCAATTGTTATACGTAATCAAGACTGGTTACATAATCAAGACTAATTACATAATCAAAACTGTTCGCCAATTCTTTTTCAATTGATATCATAGCTAAATCGCATGACCGCGCGCGTCTGCGTCACTGTATTTCTCAGATAATTTTCTATTATTTTTAATTTTGAAAAAGAGATGCCTCTACAGTTGCCACAAACATTGGCAGTATTAGCACAGTTAATAAGATCTGTAACGCTATTGTTAAATTTAAAAAGATTTCCAGAAAACCATTTTTAGCAAATTCATTTAAAATATCAAGTAAGATAGAGCTTTATATATATAAGAGTAGCACTGCCTATTAAAATTTTGCGCCCCTCGAAATTTTAAGCCCTACGCTGGAGCGTATCTGCTTAATAACGTATCTGCCTCATATAAATAACGAGCGTTTTATTGTTAGTGTTTCATTTCTAATATCTATAAAGTTCTGAACGATGTTCAGATGGAACATTAAAGTAAAAATATTATTTTATTTTGCGTGTAAAAGTACAATTATTAAAATCAATAATTAATTTCCATTGAAGGGAAGAAACTAAAATGCAAATAATAATTAAATCAGGATATTTTATATGACAGTATAATATATAAGAATTAAGAATCCCTCTCTCTCTTATGAAATCACTCGAAGATCCTTGTTACTAATTATGTATTATCTATTGTTTGGCTCTTATCGTTAATTACAAATTACAAGGAGACTATTTACACATTGAGGATCTTTAATCAAGAATGTATAATAATACCGGAAACTATTAGCAACATTACACATTAAGTCATTTAATTACGTATATTCTTTGGATGTTTGTTTGATTAATATATAATTACGCTGTAGCTTATACATAACTTTCTGTTATTATGAAATGTAATTACATAGCAATACAAAAAGCGCACCTTCATGCGATGCAGTTGTTCGTGCGAAAATAAATTTGTTTCAATTAAATTAAATTATATTAATGTGTAGAATAAACATTTATAATATTACGTTTGTGTATAATGTAAATTATGTTCGTGATTTATGATTATTAAATTTATTTCAGGTTCGGAGGCAGGCAAATTCAGTGAGATCTCAATTTCAACCTGTGATGTGTCCGATGAGAAATGCTCGTTACCTCGTGGCACAGACATAAAAATATCCATCAAATTTGCACCAAGTTAGTAAAATAATTGTATTTTAGTCATATACTTTTTCCAATTACAGAAAAAATTTGATATTTCTTGAAGACGTGCATGATACATATTAGAATTTCCCATTATAATTTGACAACAATGTAATATAATTATGTATAAAATATTAAAAAATAAGTATCATATTAACACATTTTTTGCAGACAAAGATATCTCGGACATCACAGCACATGCGTTTGGTGTATTACTCGATGTGCCTATACCTTTTCCCTTGAAAAATCCTGACGTGTGCAAAGATCCAGATTCCGGAGTCAAATGTCCTTTAAAGAAAGAACAGGAAACTGAGTTCAAAAATACATTCAGTGTGGACAAGAAAACTCCTGCAGTAATTTTGCTTTAAATCACAATGTTAACATTTTTGCAATCCGCGTATATATTATTACACCAACTAATTGTAACAAATGGCTGTGATACGAAATGAGTCTTGTGTTTAATTACTTATATATAATTGTTTCTGCGTTGCGAAGCAACACATTTTGCTTATATTCGTATCTATAACAATGAAATACAATAACGCCAATAATATACAATACTAATAGATGTAATATATTAGCTATATTATGTATTCTTAGCAAACACAAGGTTATATATAACGTGTTATATTACAGTTATATTAATGAGTGGGAAATTACAACAGGTACGTTACGTGTAACTTTGTGTTTGTTGGGTAATATCGTCTATAATATGAGAAGTAAATTTGGTGTGATGCTGATTTTATATTAGTTGCATCGAAGCGTCGCAAGCATGTCGCAAGCATTGCGGTCCAATCAGAGCCGAGCTAGCTTGATGTTGATTGAATCGCAACGCTTGCGATGCTGCGAGGCGACTAATGTAGAACTAGTTCAAGAAGTAAGAATAAGAAATTGATCAATCAGTTGATTATTTTGCTCACGTTTAACTGTGATTAGTCAATTTATCTTACTTCTTATACCAAATTTACTCTGTACATTATAGACAATATAGATAACATATATAAATGTTGATAAGACTGATATTCTTACATGACGGCACTTGATGGCCCGCAAAGTGTTAATCTATGACTTTAAATATAAATCATCTTAAATACTTAAAGTTATACAAAAAAAATTGATACTTTATCAAGTTTTCTTAATTACATATCGATTTTTAGAACATAGCTACGTTTTTCTTCTCTGTCCTTTAATTTTGATCTATATTTAACTTTAATCTACATTTTGCAAATTTTTTATTATATATATATATTTTTTTTATTATAAATATATATATTTATATATAAATAATAATGTATATGTATTGTATATTACATTTTTAATTTTAATTATTTTGTTGTCAAATTAGTTCTTGTTTTTTCTTTAGATAAGCGCCGATATTATATGGGAATTTAGAAACGAGAAGGACGAGAAGATTATATGTATAAAATTCCCGGTGAAGGTTGTATAAGAATGCAACTGGAATTTTTGTAGTGACCATGACAGTTTATTGCGCCCCAGTATTCAAGTGTACACGTTACCTACGTTAGTTATTTTTAAAC
>NW_017295631.1:200246-207895 GCF_001594075.2 Trachymyrmex cornetzi
ACGGAGAAAATTTTATATTAAGTTTTAATATATATATATAATTTTAAATTACACTTTACTATGTCTTGTATTTTCGATGAACCCTCACAACATGATTCTGACTTAACTTTTATTATGGTAATACTAATTTTCATCACATAAATAAAGTAATTATTTTATTAAACCAGTGCTTAAGCCATATTCTAACATGAAAACAGTTAATTTTTACTATGATACACAAACAAAATTTGCTAGGTATATATTTTGTACTTATCTTTACAATATTAACTTTCATTCAACAAGTTTTGATTTTGTAATAAAAAATTTTTACTATGAAAAAGTGTAAAAATTACGTTTTATTATTGTTTTTAAAAAAAATAGCTATAGCATTTAAACTTATAATTTACATGAAGACCGTAGCTACTACCACATTATCCCAGTATCCGGAAAAAGATTTAAATAGATTCATTTGGTCATTGCTGAATCTAAATTTTTGATTTTTTTAATCCATTTCAATCCATTCAATGCTTGAATCTATTTTAATCCATGACTTGGAATTGAAACTACGGGATTCCTATTCCTTTCAATAAAAAAAAAATTTTACAGAAAAATAAGCCATGCAATTCGTTTTAATCCATGACGTGGGATTGAATCTACAGAACTTGTATTCCTTTCAATCAAAAAAAAGTTTTACGGAAAAAATAAGCCATGCTATTCATTTTAATCCATGACGTGGGATTGAATCTACAGAATTTGTATTCCTTTTAATCGAAAAAAAGTTTTGCGGAAAAAATAAGCCATGCAATAGGAATAGGATCCAACACATAGAATAGAAAATGATGGAATAGGATCCTACACATGAATAGAAAACGATTCAATTCCTTTTTATCCATATGGATAGAAAATTATTCAATTTTACCACATTTAATTCCTTTCTATCCATATGCATGAATCAAGAATTTTTATTCGAATGAATTAAAATAGATTAAAAATTTTTAATTTATTTCAATCCCTTTTCGAATACTGGGATAGTAATTTTAAATATAAAATTTTCTCCGTGTATGATATGTTTTTAAAATACTCTTTGTCTTTTGATTTTAAAATATCTAAATAAGTTTGCATTCGACACCCGTGCCGTGCGGTCTCCGAACGGGTTGAGTTGAGTGAAGGTGCGTTCCGTATCGCGCATGATGTGCATGATGCATCCATTGTCCTTGTTTAACATTTGGTGAGCAACAAGGATAAACGATGCATTATGCGCATCATGCGAGAAACGGAACGCACCCTATAACACATGAAGAGCGTGTCGCGTCGTCGCCGCCGGGACGAGCAATAGCTCAGCTGTTTAATGGCTTTGACAGATTGACAGATTTTACGGTTGGGACTTGGGACGTTATCACGTCACACGTCATTGCATTTGGAGTGCTCCTGAGTTTCTCCGCCATATACGATCGTTCTGTTTTTTTGTGTGTGTTCTAAATAAAGCGTCTTGTGTTTCTTTCTTAATGTGTGTCTCTTTATTTCCGCAATTCGCGAATGCGCGTACGCATGGGCTTGCGATCGCGCGAGCATAATATTTCGCGAGTGTAATATTTTGGAAAGCTATCGACGTAAAAAAAATGCAATGTATGAACTGTAAAATATTGATAAGCGTCGCTCAGAAGCGTAAACACTTCACACTCTCCGAAATCGTATCCATATTGATTTTTTTGCATGAATAGCTTTGCGTTTCGGCTTCGGAGCTTAAATTGGACAGGTCTGATATTACGAGTATATATAAGACTATAACATGTCTGAAATACTTTTGTAAGACCTATCTAAAAGAGGTGTAAAAATATCTTATAAAATAATTATAGACTTAATTTGTGTTGTCTAGGATGTTATAGTGCAAATCTCGAAGATAGAATATCACAATGATTTTTATTTTATATTTTTTATTCTATTTTTCTACTTATATTATCGAGAAATGTAACGCAAGAAAAATCTTTCTGCCGATGTTTTATACTCTTAAATATACAACAAAAATATTTTTTATTTTATTATATTGTATCATTTTAGCATCTTTTATGTTATTTTCATTTGATCATGTAATATAATTTTTATAAAATTTATGTTAGACTTTTATTTAGAAATCTATTTCGTTTACAATATTATATAAAATTACAAACTAAAATATAACATATACAGAGTGTCCCATTTTAATTTCGCCAGCCAAATATCTCAAAAAATATGGAAAATATAGAAAAATGTTTTATAGACAAAAGTGCATGTTTTAAAAGGGGTCACATTTTAATCATGTCGTTTTTTTTTCTAGGTGGAGGCGTTAAAAAGATATAAAGGTTATCTTCACTTTTTTGAATTGTATTATTTTTTTACACAATATGATTCCTTTATTCTGCATGCAAAAGTATTAAAGTAGTAGTATCAAAAAATCAATAGTTTACGTTGTTTACGAAATATTTTATACTTTATTCCGGCACATAATGACATAAAATATTAAATAACTAGTAAATAAACTATTAATTTTTTGATAATCGTACCTTAATACTTTTATGAACAGAATAATAAAATAAATCAATAGTATAAAGAAAATATATAGTTTCTTACTTAAAAAATTATCCATTTTGCTCATATTTTTAAAAATAATTATGTGTTTTGTTTATACCAATTGATTCATCTTATTATTCTGTTCATAAAAGTATTAAAATACGATTATCAAAAAATTAATAGTGTATGAGTTATTTAATATTTTATGTCAATATGTTCCGGAATAAAGTATAAAATATCTCGTAAACTATTGGTTTTTTTATACTATTATCTTAATAGTTTTATACATATACAGAATAATTAAAGAAATCATATTGTGTAAAAGAATTATAATTCCATCAAAAAGTGGAGGTGACCTTCATATCTTTTTAGCGCCTCCAACTAGAAAAAAAAAACGACATGACCAAAACGTGGTTCCCTCTATACCATGTAACTTTTATCTGAAACATTTTTCTATATATCTTCTATATTTTTCGAGATATTTGCCCGGGGAAATTAAAATGCGACACTTCTGTGTGCGCGCGCGCGCGCGTGTGTGTGTAGAAAAGCCTCGACGATTGGAAAGGCAGTCAACTATTAAAGAGTGTTTACGTGAAATAATCGGATCTCTAAATCGGGTTGAACAGTGGAATTCAATCTGATGACTCTAAACGTCCCTAGACCAATCCGGTTTACAATCCGTGTTGTCTATAAAATTCAGATTTCGGACTACTATCGTCATGGATGCTTCTCTTCTGAAAAGTTAAGTTTATACTTTAGAAATTTCAAAATATTTTTGTGGCATTTGTTGCGACTCTTCTCTACATGCTGTTGCTGTCACTTTGATAAATCTACCCGGAGAAGTTTGACTTACCAAAACACAAAAGTGTATGTATAAGTCTGTGTTATTTCAGTTACGAAATGATATGCTTTCGATAATATTATTTGTCTAATTTTAGGATAAATAGAATATAAAGAATCACAACAATAAAAATAAGAACAGCTACGAGTCAAGAAACATAAAGTAAGTAACAGCTAAAATTAAAATAAAAACATGTGGTAGCTAGCAAAATAAATATATTTAAAAATTAATACTAACAATAAAGCCTAACAATAAAGCCTGACGATCGTTTCAACCGTATTTCGGTCATTTTCAAAGTCTAACATTAAATTCGGAAGACAAATAAATAAATTCGTACGTGTATAATAATATAAATGGTATAGAGTCAAACAAATAAAATTAAAGCCATTAAAATAAAAACATGCTTAATCCGACGATCATCCATCTTCACCGTTGTTCTTAAATAATCATATAACTTGCTCTTTATGGTCGTAGTCCTGAGATCGCATTATAATTGGTCTACGTAATCCGATTAGAGACGCAAATTCTTACAGCAAGTCCAAGTACTTATGTGGTATGTCGGTAATCATCATAACTTGGTTCAAACACGTGAGCAGTCAGAAATTAAAAGCCTCTTAAATTCGTCAAAATAAATTCTAACCAAACCAACAAAAACACGTACAAAATGTAACAATTAAAACAGTAAAGTTAAATTCAACAATGTAATAAAATATCAAACAAACGCATATAAATAAAAATTGAAACTTATTATCTAAATTAATATGGCAACATAAAAACACACTTTAATGAAAGTGCTAATCATGAAAAGTCAAAATAAGGCAATATCAGAAGTAAAAGGCATATAAAACTTTACATAAATCTTAAAACAAAAAATAAAAAGTAAAAAATAAAAAATAAATAAAAATACCTTCAAAAATGTGTGTTTAGTCAACAATATAATGGTTTGGTCAGAAATAAAATATTATACGTGAGTCGATTGAATATATCAAGAAGATACCGTACATAACAAGCACATTGACATCAAGCTCAATTTGCGGAAAGATGTGAACCGTACGGAAGACAACACGACAATGAACAGCGGCTTAGCTATGTGCCGCAGAGTTAAAACCCGACAGTAGAGGGGATAGGACAAGGAAAAGAAACTATGAAGGAGAAAGAGATCGTATGATAGGAGAGTATGACTCCGGTAACTTGTCCGTATCATTCTGTCTATTCAAGCCTTTCTTTTGCATTTTTATGTGAACCATTTCTGACACTAACCGTTTTGTGTGAAAAGGTTCACTATCTAAAATTTTAACATTCATCCAATCAAAATTATGGCTAAATTTTGTTACGGTTCACATCTTTCCGCAAATTGAGCTTGATGTCAATGTGCTTGTTATGTACGGTATCTTCTTGATATATTCAATCGACTCACGTATAATATTTTATTTCTGACCAAACCATTATATTGTTGACTAAACACACATTTTTGAAGGTATTTTTATTTATTTTTTATTTTTTACTTTTTATTTTTTGTTTTAAGATTTATGTAAAGTTTTATATGCCTTTTACTTATGATATTGCCTTATTTTGACTTTTCATGATTAGCACTTTCATTAAAGTGTATTTTTATGTTGCCATATTAATTTAGATAATAAGTTTCAATTTTTATTTATATGCGTTTGTTTGATATTTTATTACATTGTTGAATTTAACTTTACTGTTTTAATTGTTACATTTTGTACGTGTTTTTGTTGGTTTGGTTAGAATTTATTTTGACGAATTTAAGAGGCTTTTAATTTCTGACTGCTCACGTGTTTGAACCAAGTTATGATGATTACCGACATACCACATAAGTACTTGGACTTGCTGTAAGAATTTGCGTCTCTAATCGGATTACGTAGACCAATTATAATGCGATCTCAGGACTACGACCATAAAGAGCAAGTTATATGATTATTTAAGAACAACGGTGAAGATGGATGATCGTCGGATTAAGCATGTTTTTATTTTAATGGCTTTAATTTTATTTGTTTGACTCTATACCATTTATATTATTATACACGTACGAATTTATTTATTTGTCTTCCGAATTTAATGTTAGACTTTGAAAATGACCGAAATACGGTTGAAACGATCATCAGGCTTTATTGTTAGGCTTTATTGTTAGTATTAATTTTTAAATATATTTATTTTGCTAACTACCACATGTTTTTATTTTAATTTTAGCTGTTACTTACTTTATGTTTCTTGGCTCGTAGCTGTTCTTATTTTTATTGTTGTTATTTATATTGAGCCATTCTTCATTACATATATATAAAGAATCCATAAATGAATGAAATGGATTTAATTGGACAAAGTCAATTTGATACATGTTATAAGATTGTAACAATATAAAGATAAATGGGCAAATAAGAGTCGAATTTAAAAAAAAATGTGAACATATAAACATTATTAATAGTAGTTAAAATACATATACATAATGGAATTTAGAAATATTATGACATATTTTGGCTCTTATATTGAACTATCTTCAAATAATATCCTCCTCTCGCTTTACATTAGTTACCATTGTCAAATAAGATAAAAAACATGATGTATTTTTTATCTTATTTGACAATGGTAACTAATGTAAAGCGGAGGATATTATCTGAAGGAGGATAGTATCTGAAGATAGCTCAATATAAGAGCCAAAATATGTCATAATATTTCTAAATTCCATTATGTATGTATTTTAACTATTAAAATCTATGTATGTATTTATTATGTATGTATTTTAACTATTAAAAGAAATATCTATTAAAAATAATAACAGAATATTATTTTTAATGGTATTTCTTACACACTCTTAAGGGAAATTTTCGAAATTCACCTCGATATTCTGAGGATATACTGCAAACAATGTTGCTGCGGACATAGGAATATCATACGAATATCAGACGTGACCCTTTTATTATATTCTCAGAATATTCTCAGAATGTAATGTGCTATCTGGGATAGTGTCCGCTTGGAATATTTTTAACCCATGAAGACAGTGGAGTGTGAAACAGTCTTTTGGGGTGATCCCGATTGATCACGGCTCGATTGGACATCACCAATCACAGCGACTGGTGCTTAGGAACTTCGTAGTCTCAAGCGCTGTGAGTGGCTCGTGTCCAATTGAGCCGTGTTCAACTGGGTGCCACCCTAGTCTTTTTACGCGTTGAATAAGCCTAATTTCATCGAAATCGGAGGTAACTCTTCTGAAGAATTATTCTTATTTCGTCTCTGTGACAGATTTCCTCACCTCAATAGTTATCAACTTTAATGCTGATTCTATAATTCGAGTTGAAAGTTTTATGGGCCTTCTAAAATAAGCCGTAAGTCAGAAGTCTTAACCAGTCTTAACCAAGTCGTTCAAGTTGGCTATTGGCTATAACTTCACCGATTATGACTTAAGATCACTTAAAACTTCTGACTTGCGGCTTATTGTAGAAGGCCCATGAGTTTTAATCGTTGAAGTTATCCAATCAGTCTTAGGCGGGAATCAGACTATACATTGAAGATTGAGATTAAAGATTAAAAATTGAAATTTCACCAATAAGGAGAAAGAAATTTTGGCTCCTTTTGTTCTGATTGGTCAAACTTCAATCTTTCGATCTTCAATCTCATTCTTCAATGCATAGTCTGATTCCGGCCTTAGGGTACGGTCAATGCGATGCTACAAATGCTTTGAAGCGTTTGTTAATTGGTCAGTTTGTAAAATTCTTTCTTCTAATTGGCCTATCAAACGCTTCAAAACATTTGTAGCGAGACTTTGACCACAGCCTTAAGGCCGCAGCACACACTTTTGCATAACGCATAATGCATAGTGCATAAAGGAATCAACTAATCAGAAGCTTTCCTTTCCTCTCATTCCATGGAAAAGAAGAATTTCGATTGATTGGTTCCATTATGAACTATGGATTATGCGTTAGTCCGGATCTACAATAGGTGTTTTATGCCTTATGCCGTAAGAAACTGACCAATTACAGTCGAATCCGAAAAGAATAAGCGACTGTGATTCGCCTATTTCTTATGGCTTAAGGCTTAAAAACCCCCTATTGTAGATCCTGGGTTATGCAAGAGTGTTTGTTGTGGCCATTAGTCGTACAAGTTGGCTATTGGTCAACTTCACCGATAAGACTTAGGGCCCAGATACAAGATTTTGCATAACGCATAATACATAGTGCATAATGGAATCAACCAATCGAAATTCTTCTTTTCCATGGAATAAGAGGAAAGGAAAGCTTCTGATTAGTTGATTCGCTTATGCACGATG
>NW_017295631.1:208025-209670 GCF_001594075.2 Trachymyrmex cornetzi
GACGCCTTATGCGAAAGCTTGTCTGGGCTCTTATGGCTGTTCTACAATAGGGTCGTAAGTCGTAAGAAATTGGCTAATCACAGTTAAGTGTGAGAAGAATAAAGCCGGGAGCACATAGAAAAACGTAAGTCCGTAAGACGTGAGAAGAAAATCGTAACATTGAATTCGCTACTGGCCTTACGGTCTCTACTGTGATTGGTCAATTCACTTACTGCTTGCGTGTTACGGCCTTATGTTCTTGTATGTGTCATTTAATCGACTATGACTGGTTAATTTCTTACAGCTTACCGCTTTAAGTTAGTTGCTGTAAGTTAGATGCAGTTTTAGTTGCATCGCATAGATTACTTGTAATTAAACATAAAAAGAAGGGTCCCTACAACTTTTATAACTTAACAAATGTTTAAATCTGTAATGACATTTAAATTATATAATAAAAATTTTACGCATTCATGTAATTTAGCTTTATTAATGTTATGATACGCACCTTATTTCTCATTTCGGTCTTCTTAGAGTGGAATCTGGAAATGCCATTTGTCGATCCTATAGCATTCTGGTGTTAAGCAACGATCTGACTTCCACGTACCTTAGCTTGCTTTTAACGATGATAGGTAGTGTGCTGATTTTCTTACCTCTACTCTCTTTTGCATTATTATCACGATTAGTAGGTATATAAGGTAATAACAAATCTTCGTAATGTTCAATGAAAGGGGCGAGGTTCAAAGAACCCTGTGATTTCATAAGGCCACAAACAGCCAGCTATAATAATTACAAGAAAATTAATTAAATAACCATATACTAAGGATTAGAATATAATGTTGATACTAACAGTTATTCGCTGTCAAATAACTGAACCAAATGAAGCGTAATAATGCAGAATATTTTGTATGGAAAGTATGTGCATAGTATCATATTGGAAAAATATAAGAGGCTGAATACTCACTAACAATACCATCATTATTATTCTTTTTTTGTAGAGTTCAATGCTTTCCATTTCACTCTTTAAACGAGTATTCTCCAATGTTGGTATATACCTGATCATAAATATTCATAGAATCAATTTTTCAAGATTATTTTGTTTAATTATTTTGTAAAATAAATACAAAATTTGTTTAAATTTTCATATTACTTGTCGGCGATCGACGACCAGCGAAGCATCAATTTGAGCACGCACTATTTAAAAAAATCTCCAATTTGAATGTATGAAACTCTGACCCAATAGTAATTCCAACAATAACTCCGTTAATTTATCCACCTTTGAATAAAGATTGATAGGGTTAAGGTTATTTGAAAGGTTAAGTTTTTCGCGCGGCGCACAGATTACATTTTTTCACATTGACAGCTATCCTAACCGCTCCAAAAGCAGTGACTCGCATTCTGACAATTTTGCTGCGTTCCGAAACTCATTACGAAAAAAGTGTCGCAACCTTTTAGTCGGTAAGTATAGGTTTGTTCGCGTCGCATGCTCCATTGGTCAATTCCCTAACTGCTTGTGTGCTATGGCCTTACGTTTTTGTATGTGTCATGGGCTTTAAAGCGGGGAGCACAGACTCTTGCATAACGCATAACACATGAGGCATAAGAAATTGAACCAACCAGAGTTCTCTATTACATGGAAGGGAAAGAAATGGAGAACTTCGATTGGTAC
>NW_017295631.1:209787-213002 GCF_001594075.2 Trachymyrmex cornetzi
TTGCACAGCGTCGTACGACGCAAATCGGATGCAGTGTGAATCCAGCATTATGCATTACGTGTTATGCGTTATGCAAGAGTGCTCCCCGCTTAAGTCCGGATCTACAATAGGTGTTTTATGCCTTATGCCGTAAGAAACTGACCAATTACAGTCGAATCCGAGAAGAATAAGCGACTGTGATTCGCCCATTTCTTATGGCTTAAGGCTTAAAACCCTATTGTAGATCCGGGGTAAGGCCATGGCACACACCTTCCGTAGCAATAATGCTAGATTCACACTGTATCCGATTTACGTAGTACGACGCTCTGCAACCAATCAGAAAACAGGATTCCGATGATACGAAGCAAAATCCATCGGAATCCTGTTTTCTGATTGGTTCAGAGCGTCGTACGACGCAAATCAGATGCAGTGTGAATCCAGCATCATCTCGATCGGTATTTCGGCAACGAGAACCGATTGGAGGCGCTCTTTCATTAAGTACTGGTGGGAAATACACATGTTAAAACAATTGCAGTATTCAGCAGTATTGCAGCACCCGTCGTCCGTTTGGTCCGTTATTAGCTGCGCGGAAGCCGTACGAACAACAGCAACATGATCCGAGTGACGATTGTCGTATTCACGCTTTTCTACGCGTTATGTTGTTTCGCGCCCTGTCTTGCCTTCGTCTTTGATAATTGCGGTGAGTGCGTGTTTTATTATCGTTAATCAGGGATTGACAGAAAATCATTTGCAATAAATCTACCTTGAATGAAAATGTTAATAATAATAATAATAGTATTTACTGAAGGGATGTTGCGTTTTCGGGATTTATCCATCATGCGTTTAAAAACTTGAGGCCAAATGTTAAAAAGTAATCGATTTTGACCACAAAGCCTGTTATTCTATAATGTGCTTTTTATATCCTGTTTCTTCTCAGTATTCGAAAAATAAGAATTTTGAATTCAGTTCGACTACACGAATATATTTCTATCTATTTCAATTCTCAAGGAAATAAAATAAATGGAAATGAATTCGTGTAGTCTCTCTCGCTCGCTCTCTCTCTCTCTCTCTCTCTCTCTCTCTTTCTCTCTCTCTCTCTCTCTCTCTCCCCCCCCCCTTCCCCCTCCCCCCTCTCTCTCTCTCATTGCCGAATCTAAAATTCCGATTTTTTCTGATACTGGGTTGCTTTTTGTTATTTTTTACATCTTATCTTTTTGCCTCTTATATCTCGTTTTCCGTCGCCCGAGACAAAAGTTAACGAGCTTTAGAAGAAACAAGAAATACACAGCAAAAAATAATACTAGTCAATAAAACGGTCGCAAAAAGGGGAAAAAACAAGTAAAAAGAAAGAAACAGGAAACAAAGAGCATATTGTAGATCAGATTTTAAAGATATAAGTAAAAAGAATCAGGATTGGCAAATACATAACGCGTTACTATATAAGTTGTTTCGGTAACGACGTTACACTTTCTTCTGAGTAATATGTTCATGGTAATGCAGTTACAATACTTGCACAATAATGGTTGGGGTAATGATGATTTCAGAGTAAAAGTTTTAGTCGTAATTACTAAACCATGTATATATATATAGTGAGAGCAAAAAGTATTCGTACAAGGAAATTTTTTATTAAAAAGGTCTTATTTGTAGAAAATAAACATTAATTAGCAATTTTATACAATAAATACATTCTGTTCTAACATATACAGTATTTTTGATTTTATAAGCTAAATTTCTCGACTGTACAAATACTTTTTGAGCATCCAAACAATGGAACTTTTAATTTTCGCTTATTTTTTAGATGATATATTTTCTATAATTAATACACATCTCTTTTTGATATATATAATTTTAAGAAATATACAGTCTATTTTATACTTTATGAATAAATTATTAATTACCCAGCAAGAAATGATTATCAATTAAACGTCGAATCGACGTCACGTTAGTATTGAAATCATCGTATCGATATCGATTCGGCATCAATTTGATGACTCATTCCCCGCTGGATAATATTTAATTTTTAAAAATAAAGATTTTTAAAAAAATATTATCTCTGTATGAATATTTTTTGTACTCATTGTATGTATATGTATATATTTATATATGTAGTATATTTATCAGCTTTTGAGTTTTATTCCTCTACTAAAAGATAAAATTCTAACTTCTCTTCAGAATGTTTACCGCAAAGATCTGCATATAGTAGCGTTTTTCATTGGCAGAACAAGTGCGAACTTAGTGCACTTTCAAGCGTTGTACACAAATCGACATAAAGATGTACTTCATCAATTAAAAAATTTTGTAAAAATATATTCCCATTTTAATTATGAAGGAACTCTGAAAATTTCAAAATAGAATTCGAATTTTTTAATTATACAGTCCATTCGAGTTCTATTTTGAAATTTTCAGTTACTTCATAATTGAAATGGAAATATGATATTTTTATAAAATTTTTAAATTGATGAGTTGATGATGAAAAATGTTCATAAAAATTGTAAACAAATGGAAAATGATTTAGTTATATGAAAATAATAAATTAAAAATAATCTAACCAGATCAATTTAAGACCTTTAGAATCAGACTTTTAATCTCGGAAAATCTTAAAATTTTTTTGTACGACTAATTATTTCGATGATATAATAATTTGAATGTTTCATGAGCGATGTTTTTTATAAATTTACGCAACTTACAAGCGTCAATAACTTTACAAAAAAATCTCACATTTTTCATTTTTACGAAACATGTGTCTTATTATTATCTGTAGAATATGTTATGTGTAGAATATGTTAGCAAATTAAAAAAATAAAATGAGTTTCAAAGATGTACGGTTTGAAGTAGAATAGATTGTAAGTATATATTCATTAAGTCATTTTAAGGAGAAAACATGTAAAATATTAACTTATTTTCAATGGTACAAATTAGTATACAAATTCAGTTGTGTTAATTTTTTCCCTCATTTTGTTTTCTTATGGCCCTGTCAGCTTAAATATTATCAACGTCATTGTTTTCTTGGAAATGATATAATATAAAATTGTTTTTGGTAGTACAAAATAGTACAAATTCAATCGTATTGATTTCTGATATTATTTTTCTTTTTATCTTTTATTTTAAATTGGTAAATATTGGTTAGTATTAAGCCAGTAGCGCTTTTTAAGCCAGTAACGATTTTTTTCGAAATGGCACACGGTACAAAATTATCATTAATGGTACAATTTAATACAAAATGAGTACTAAAAATT
>NW_017295631.1:213603-254424 GCF_001594075.2 Trachymyrmex cornetzi
GAGTGAGTGAGTGAGTGAGTGAGTGAGTGAGTGTTCAGGTTTCAACAGTATAATAAATTTGCATGTATAATATTTGAAATGTTTTATATGCTTTTCTTTGATGCTAAAAGATATTTATCGTGGTAAACGCGTTCATCGTCATGTTTTTATATTCATGCTGTTTGAATAAACTTCATGATTACAGCGAAATAATAATAATGATGATATATCATTATTCCTATTTCACATTAAAAATACAGTTCTAATACAGTTTTTTTTTGCTATATTTACTTTGTATTTCTATTTTATATTCCTTATATTTCTTATTACGTACATTTCTTACTTTTTTATTTTGAAAGGAAATATGAATACGCGTGGTACGCTGAAAGTAAATAGTAACATAACATTACATGAATATTATAATTTCTGACGATGTAACTGTTGTGTACACAATATTAAATTTATATTGAGTAGAAAATTATAATATTAATGTAATGTTACTGTTAGTGTGTATTTTTTAGTGGGTAGCTAATTTATTTTGAAAGAAAAATTTATTGCATATTAACAGCAAGAGAATCTCTTACTATTAATATGCAACAAGTTTTTATTAAATATATGATTTTTCATGACTAACCGGGGTGCTGCGTTTTGTTTGTTATTGTGAAAGTCTGATTATGTTATCAGTTCATAATGTATGTACCGTTTCATCTGAAGAATGATGTGTGTGACGCATATCGTTTGAGAAATAAATGGTGACTCGCACCTTTTAAACTTATTTTATACGAGAATTGAGTTATCATCAGAGATAATAACAAAGCATGCAGGACAAAGTACGGAATGTTGGTGCCATCTATACAAGTATAATATTATCTAATGATAAAAAATATTTTATATAAGGAGAATTCTACTAGAAATTATAATAAAATTTAATGAAATTTTGTTATATAATAAAAATTCTTGAAATTTTATTATTTAATATTTTGTTACTAAATATTAGAAACCTGTTTTATAATTATAAAATGTAATCAGTTTTATTATTTTAATTATTTCTCTTGGAAATTTTTAATTTATATAAATAAAATCGAATGTAACCCAATCATTATAAAATTAAAGAGCAGTCTACTTTTTAAATTTTTTTTAATATGTATATATATTTTTCTATTATATTTAATATATTATTGTTATCTAATTTGTATTTAATACATTTATGCTTTCATTTAATATAGTTTTCATATTTATTTTCATCTTAGGCTCAACATTAGGTACATTCACGAAAGTAGTAATCTCCGAATGTAGTACGTCTGATGAAAAATGTATTTTTGAGCGCGGTACTAATGCATCTATGTCTATCAGCTTTACACCTAGTGAGTATGAGAATTATATCCAAAGTCACAAATTTTATCTGTGAGGATTCAGTTTTAATTTAATGATATTAAATATATTTAAATTATTAGTTAAAAATACATATATACTTAAGATATACATCTTTCTATAATCTATAATATTATTGTATATAATTATATAATATTTGATACATAATAAATTAAATTAATTAATTATAGATCTATAAATTTATTAAGTAATGATCGTTTTATAATTATAATGTATTATTTTTTTGTGCATTTCTTTTACAGACCAAGATATCTCGAAAATCTTTGCACGTGTTTACGGTATAATAAATTTTATTCCAATATCTTTTCCATTAAGCCAGCCTGATGTGTGCAAGGATTCTAATGCTGGGATCAAATGTCCTTTACATAAGGATCAAGAATATAATTATACAACTACGATGGTCCTGCAGAAGCGTTTCCCTTCGGTAAATAGCCTTACATATAAACTTTAAATTTACCTTCGGTAAAATTTAAACTTTATATGCTATATATATTTCGATTTCTTTAAGAGATTTAATTTAGATTTTATTGATATTGAAATATAATTTATACACACACACCTACGCGCGCGCGCGCGCACGCACAGAGAGAGAAAGTTTTAATTTAATTGATATCTTTTGAACGACTAATTAACAAGTTTTATTTTAATAAATTAAAAATATTTTTTTATCTCCAATTTATTAAAAATTCTAATTAAGCCGTTAAGAATATCTTTTATATGTAATAAAGTCTTTAGACTTATGTGTTCAATTAATAATTTTTAATTTTTATTATGTAGGTGAATGTCAAGATTAAGTGGGAGTTTGTGGATGAGAAGCATGACAAAATAGTGTGCATAGAATTTCCAGCCAAAATTAAGTGATCCAAAAGATATCTCAACAAATGGAAAATATAGAAAAATATTGAAGATTTTATCTTGATATGAAAGTGCTATTTTTTAATTAAATATTTTGACATAAATTTAATATGTAATATTTAACTTCAAATATTGCCATGTCAAAGCATATTAATATGAAAAAATGATGAGAGAAATAAATATAAATTTAAAAAGATCATTGGTTAGTATATATGCTCATATATATTTTAAATATCAACTTTTTTAATTATAAACGATTTAGAATCTCAATAAATAAGTGATACATTATTCCATATATTTTATTTAGCACTTTATTAGATATTTTTCTTTGTAAAATATACTAATTTGATAATTTTCTTTTGTAAACTAGTTCAGTTTACAAAACTTGTTTTAAAACAGTTATAAACAAGAAATAAGATCAAAATTTCAAAGTTAATGAATAATTAATTTATTTAATCAAATTAAATGTTATCATTTTATTGAAATACTAGTAGTTCAAATTTAGCTACACAGTTGTTTTTTCCGCTGCACTGTACGTATACCTTTTGCAGTTATAAAACGATGAGTAAAGAATAAGAAAAATAAAATAAAATAAAAATTAGCAGAAAATGCAGGGAGCTAAAAAAAGATAAATATTTCCGTTCGTTGGATCTAAAATGAACCTTGGTAACTTCAGTTTTCTCCCTACTTTCTATAAGTTATCATCAACTATTTATTGTGTTTTCAACCTTATCTTGCGATCGATTGTCCATTTCAATCTGATGAATTGTTCGCTTACTACGTTGAACTTCCGAATTTTGTTGTTTATTTCTCAGTGTCTTCTCTGCCTGATATATAGGTTCATATTCTCTTAGTTGAATCATAAAACCTTCGTTCGGATTTATGCAGAATCTTCTTTGTTGCACCATCGAATATGCATGCCTAAGATAAATATTACAAATATTTTTCGATATTGTAATTTCAGTAAACAGAAGTGTGAGAATTATCGAATATGTAAAATAAATGTATAATTCTGTAATTCAGACAAAAATATTGTTATTTATAGAAAAAAATTTACATTTGTGAAAGTTCGTATGTTTCCATAACATACGCCAAGACCAACGCGGCAGATCTCGAAATACCAGCGTTTCCATGAATCAGGACTCGACCGCCTAAATTTAAGGCTTCATCAATGAATACTTTTACCTTTTTGAAATGTTGAATGATATTTTCCGTTATTGTGTCAGCGATCTCCAAGACTAGGTATCTATAGAAAATATAAGCACATAAAATATAACTCCATAAAGAGAAATTAAAGACACATTGATTCAAGATTAATTAAATCTTAAGTATATTACTATGAAAAAATCATTATGAAGCTAATCGTACAATTAAAACATAAAATAAAATTAATAATTAAAAATATTAAGAAAATCAGAAATAAGAACTTTTTCAAGTTCTTAGACTCATTCCCATTCTCTTTTTTGTTAAGCCATTATATAAACTGTTGCAATTAAAATCACGTACTTGAAGCTGTTGGGAAAGTTTGGTTTTATAAGGTTTGCCTCAATAGCGTGCCTGACACAAACTATATGTGTTATTCCATGATCAAGCAAAGATTGCAATTTAGAGCGACTGGCAGCACTATACGGACCAAGAAACACACCAGGTACCACTTCCTATAATACAAAATATAGACATAGTGTATATTAAATAAATGATATATAAATTTTTGTAAAAAAATAATAAACAAGAAAATTAAATGTATACTAATTTTTTACGAACTATATAAAATTATAATTTAAAAAGAAACTTTTGTAGATCGATATTCATACACACGATATTCGTTTATCAATAGAATTAACAGATTATGGCTGGTAGTTTGGTTAAACATTTTGTCAACATTTTGTACACAATCTTATTAATTTAGTATAATCACCTGCATGTTTCTTCTCATTGTATAAGTCCATTCTTTAGGTCTCTCTACCCAGGGAATGTTAGGAATTTCTGGGCAGTCATGGTCAGATTCTGATTCATTGCCTCCTCCATTGTCTTTCTATAGAAACAATATATATTCATTCACTTTTAGAAGGCTATGAATATCGTATATTTTGTATCTTATTATATGTTAAAAATATACTGTTTCTTAGAACAAAATTTTCAGGACAATTTAAGCTAAAAATTCTGCGGTCTTCTAAAGGCTTGTATTACCAAAAATTTTAAGAGAAAAAGGGTTAAATTTATTTGAACTCTTAATATTAATATTGATACATAATTTTTTGTAAAAATAAAAAAAATGTAATATAAATTATAAACTATCTCAGAAGTATTATAAGATATAATAAAGCATTGTGCAAGAGCAATAGGTCTATTTTGTTATTGTGTATATAAGCTGAACATACAAATCCGTCCATTCTCGGGAGAAAACGGAAACCAGAATCAAAGATACGGGGTCCATTCAAAATAGGACAAATCTGGTGTCAATGCCATTGTTAAATCCTAGTATTTTGCACGTCCCCGTTTGATTATCGCTGTTTCAATTGCATACTCTATACGATGAGTGTACAATTTTGCCCCACTGACTCTCGTAATCCAACGACGGATGTTGCCCTTTATTGATAATCCCTTCACGTTGATATACTTGTTGTTAAACGAACGCTTGATTTCTTAATCGTCATTATCTATAAGAGCTATGGAATGATGCAGGAATACATGACTTCATAACCTATCATCATATTATATATACATATGTGTACGTATGTTGCAAATGTATGTATATATCACAGAGAAAAGAGTGAGAAAGCAAAAGAAGCCTGAAATAGCCAGAGATAGCCTGAGATCTGATGGGCAGTGTTTTAAATGAAACTCGTCTACTGGCGCCTCTATGTGCACAAAGTGTAGAACTATGTAGCCATGGATACATTCGGCGGGTAACATATCCACATTTTTCAACTTTGGGAGCTTTCCAGCAAGAGACACAAATTGACACAAAAGAGTCGTTCTGGCCTTTTTCGATAATCAGAAAGAACAATTAAAGACAAAATGACTTTTGAGTCAATTTGTGTCTTTGCTGGAAAGCTCCCTTTGTTACCTACCATTGCTTATACTAGCAGCTGATACCATGCTCTCTATATCATTGATTAATTAGTATTGATTGATATCATCAGGCGGCGCAAGCAGTCCCGTTTTGTCGTTATATATAATCGTAGCTTGGTACGCTCATCGCCGGGGGAAGGGACAGTTTGCTTGGTATGGTGAAGGGAGGGAAGTTATAAACCTCTCTATTATTCAGAAAACTATAATTATTTGTTTGTTATTATTAGAAATATTTTTAATATTGATCTTGTTTGTTTTATTATTTATTTATAATATCTGTAGAAGGCTTGCAATAGAGAGAGAGGTATAATATATATAAATCACCAGATTACAAACTGTAATAGTAGCACATTACATTAGCATTATAATTTTTTACTTAATATAAATGTGAAATAACACATGTTGTACTAATAGTTACATTATTGAATAAAATTAAAAACGTAAAAATAATAATATGGTTCAAAAAGAATAAAATTAACAATAATAGACTAGAAAGGCTACGAGAAGCCAAATAACATATATATATATATTTCTTATAATATTCAAAATATAAAAATAATAAACATTATAATTATAATGTCTGTTCATTAATGAACAGACGTTTCAATAACGATCAGGTCATTATTAATTAATGTTAATATAAATTATAAAATAAAAATAGCAATTTCATAAAAATAAAAATTTTTATAGACTCCTTATATTAATACAATGATAATAATAACAAAATGTCTAACTGGGCGTTAGGAATCAGCGAAGGATATAATATTGTGCAAAGCTAACTAATACCTATTCGTAAATCAAGAGACGCAGTTCGACAGATTTTATAGTACGATAAGCGGTAATTTTTTATTGTTGAGGATGGCTCAAATAGTAAGCCGAAACGTATAAAATTGAATTTTTGATTTATGATTAGGTATTAGTTAGCTTTGCGCAATATTATATCCGGCGCTGACTCCTAACGCCCAGTTAGACATTTTGTTATTATTATAAAAATAGCAGTTACACATACAAATTTTATAGTTAGGTAAAATATAAAAATATAAAAAAATTCGACAAATTACTCTCTCCTATCCAACAAATGCATGTGTTCGATGGTTCAGACTGATAAATGTGTAGTTCAGCGCTGATTGTACTTTTTTTTTTCTTGTAAAATAAATTATATATTCTTGATCAATATGAGTCAAATGATAAAAACACAGTTCATATTCAGTCTCAATAGAAATATGAAGCAATAATGCAATAGAGATCAGAGTGTAAAAATGTTTTCAAATTTATTTCAAGAGATGTTATAAATTTATAAAATCAATTAATTATTAACATCTTAATTTTTTTATCGCACAGTTTTTTAAAGATGTTTTATATATATTTTCAAAACGATAACAAAATTATGAAAAAATTACAGATTATTCTAAATTATGTTTAAAAATAATACGACAAATTTTATGACGGTTTACTGTCTGAAGCATAAGTTATTCTAATAAATAGTAGTATTTTTTAAATCTCTAATAAAAATATATGGAAATATTATAAAATAAATGATAAAAATCTCAATTTTTTAATATAAGTACATTAAATATTGAGTATTATTTACGTAGAGTTACATTGCGATGCATGAACTAGAATAAACAAAATATTTATTTGTTCTATATCTTGTATAACTATTCAGTAAATCGCAATGAAACTTTGCATAAATTATTTTGAATGTTTGAAGTACTTATAAAAGAAAAATGTAAATTTTTTAATTATTTAAAAAATTTTCATTTTTAACAATAAAAATAACAACAAATAAAATAAATAAACTACAAAAATGTGTTATTAAACAAAAATATAATTTTATTTACACAACTTTCATATGTATATAGTTTATTTGAAGTGTAAATATTAAAAATCCAAATTTAATTTTCTTTGCAGAGATTGTACTTTTAATACATTCTTAAGGAACATCCTAAAAACTTAATGGATGTTGCTCGAAATTGTTATTGTATGGGTAATTTGTGTTCTGCGCGTATTTATATTTTATTCATTCACATTAATTATATAATCATCCATTTATTGAGATCGAGAGATTGCTCTCTTAGCAGAAATAGGCGTGGCGTTTAATATGTTAAAATATAAAATCTCTGCAAATAGTAAATAATAAGAGAAAGGACATGTAAAATGACGGCAGAAATGTCAGTATAACGATTGCAAAAAGAGATAATTAATATGATAATAAGTTTTTTATGCTACTTGCATGAGGAGTACTGACAAATTTTTAAGTTATTTTAAACGTACGTGCGTTTAAATATATGGAATGTTACATGATACTAATGACACATATGTTTATGTAACCAAAAAGTTTTGACACCATTTTCTCTTCTAATTACTTCAGATTTGATTGGTGGTTACGCATTCCCTTAATTAATCGCATATTTCTCTCTTTTTTTTTTCTCTTAGTATGGCGATCATAAAAGTGATGAATAAATGACTTGCTACAGACTTATTAATCTATTACTTCTTATTCAGGATTATGAGTGCTGTTTATTTATTGAAATATATTACAAAATAAAGCTAATTATAATATAAAGTATTTTATGATTAGATCATGGTTGCTTTTGTTTTGTAAGAAGAAAATATCTTTATTGTAATATAGTTTTAGGTAATCTATGATATTGGTGTTAGATTTCAATATTCTACTACAGAATTCTATTTATAATTTTATACACCATGTATGTATATTCTGATGCATGAGAGTGTATTTTATTATATATAATTTTGATTCTTCAAATGTTTCTTGTATTGTATTGAAAAATAAAACCAAAGCCAAATAAAATTATAATATCTAACATGTGTAAAGAATTTTATGATTAAATTATAATTTTGTTTTTGTTTTATAAAAAAGATGTCTTTATTAAAATAGAGACAATTAAATTAGATGATTTATAATTCGCGTCAGACTTCAAAATTGTATATTATTACAGAATTCTATTTATAATTTTATATGTCGTGTATTTTCATACATTTTATTACATATTTTATATGTATAAGTATATGCAGTTTAATTCTTCCATTTTTTTTCTCTTCCTGTCGTATCATCGACATATATAAAATTATAAATAGAAACATTAAATTATAAATCATCTAGAACGAGTTTAATACCGAAATTATCAGTATTAATAAATATATAATATAATTTGAAGCTTTTGGAAATCCTCGGAAATACCGAGGAGGATTTAAGACGAAATTAGTTATCGATCGCTTCTTTCATTCATATTGTATAACGCGCGATATCTCAAAGTGCATGTCGATCTCGCGGTTTGTAGGGAATAAATCATGCGTACGTTCGGCATTATAAAGCGAGAGATCGATGACGTGGGTAAACGTTCCCCTTCGAGTCTTTTTATATGTCGCTGGTTTTCGTGACATAGAACTTTTCATTGTATAATAGATGTTCTGAAAAACGTGTTGCACTATACGGATCGTTATCTAGCGCCATGGCGACACGATCGTTTTGGGCTTTGTGCCAATAGAAAGGATTTCTCTATTTTATCTCTGATTTATCTCTGACATATCTCTTTCCAAGTTTTTAATATTCTAACTGAAACGCAAGAAGTCTTCCCTTTTAGATTATAACTTTTAATAATTAACTCTTCAAGTCAAGTTGAACTTTGAAGACGCAATCGATATTTTAATTATGAATTCTGGTAAATAAATTGAAATCTGTAAAAATATAAGTAAGATATAATTTGACTTCTATAAAAGTAAAAATTTGTTCTTAAATCTTTCACAAAGAATTTTATTCAGATTTTTTTTCATTTTTATATAATTAGGAACAATATAAAAATCTGCATCAAAGCTCAAACACTCAAGTCATTAATAGAAAGTGCAAAATTTCGTATGGAGGGTTAAATTTAATAATCCATATATAATTTTATGACCATACAAAGGAGAGAGATCTTTTATCGCTCGAATTATTGATTAATAGGATTATAGTTACAAAATGCATGTACATTATACATACTCTCCTCTCACAAAGTATTTCATAGAAATAAGGAATGTGTAAATGACATTCTTTAGCCTTAGAATTTATTAATATGTTAAATATATCTTAGGAATAGAAAAACATATAGATATGTCATAGAATGTGATATAAACGGACAAAGAGCCCGTTACACATTTCCTATGTCTGTATCATATCGCGCTGAAACTATTACCGGCAAAACCGTAATAATTATCAATCTGCAAAGCGCCCGACAGGAAGATTAGCGACGCGTAATAACATGTCGGTTCTTATCCTTTCGCGGCATGATTTTCGAATTGCAGGCAGCAGGAAACGCGGTATGCAGAACGCTCGTGGATATCGAGAGTTGGGAGGGAACGAAGTGGAGGAGAACGACGCAATTTGGTTACGAACTGTTTAATGACTTTTACGACGCGCTTCTGGTTGCAGTAATCGACGGCACGTTTTCTTCCGGGATATGGGTAATACGGTTCTCTTTCGATCGCCAACGCCACGCTTTCGCGATGAAAGTTCGCGTATGTGTATGTGCGTGCACGCTTCCAGTTTGTACAGTTTCAGCTTATATATCGCTTGCGAATGTGTTTCTTAGCGATGGGGCTCGTAGAAAATGCGAAACAAATCACTTCCGTGGGGATTACGATGTTCTGTTGCGCTCGAATATGCATTTTCGGGATCGCGCTTTCCATATTTTTGTTTATATTTCCGCGTCATTAGCGTACGGTCCTTTTATTCCCGTACGATATGTGAAAACATTAAATCAAATAATACAAAATGAATACCAAATTAGATGTTGGAATAATGCATCTATATTATATGTTAATATTTAAATAAATTTCTCTTAAATATGTTATATACGCCGATTACTTTTCGGACTAGCAACGCAATTAAACCGAAATAATAATAATTTTCCTCAAATTATGTGGCGTTTATTCTCTTACTTGGTTGATTTTTTATGCAACGGTTTCTAATTTATTATTGAAAATATATTATATTAAACAAAACAAATATATTACCAAATATATTTGTTATTAAAAATGTGAAAATATGTTACTAAAAATAAAATTTAATTGTATAAATTTATTGTCAAAAGGAGAAAATTATCAACATGCAATTTTCTGCACATTTATTGTTAATTATCACATAATTATTGAATGAATTCTAAAATGTACCGAAATTCATAGAATTTTTATATCCATACAACTTATATCTAATTTTGATTGGTTAAAATAGGTCAGGTTTGCTTTTTCCTAGCTGTCGTATTTTATTTTTACGAAGTGCGGATAGATTGCACGGTACGGTAATATTTTTCCACGCGAGTGAATAGCGCTCGCAATAAATCGCTGTCATTTGCACAGCGCGCGATTCGAAGTACTAGCGAGTGAAGGGTATTGGATAGCACCACCCATTTCGTCACATGGAGAACCGTGTTATTTCGTGCGAATAAGAAGCATCATTCCCATGTTTGTCGCTCTCAAAGTCATTGCTGGGTATTCTGGTGTCATTTAAGATGGTACTCGGGGGCACGCTAAATTCTATTCTAGATCTCTTACAATTCGCGACGGAATAATTAAGTTTACATTTCCGATAGTATAATTATTAAACTTAATGAAATTCTGATTGTAATTAATTGTGTAAATAACACAAGAAGTTTATAGAGCTCTGTTCGACATTGTTTGAAGCAGTCTTAATTTGGTCGTTCTTGTTTGTCCTTCATTTCTCTTGCTTTAATTAATAAAGTTTCTTTAATTATTAGGTGTTAAACTTAATTCCTGCCGTTTTTCGTTTCCAAAATTGATTTGTTTCGAAGGGAAGATGAATGAATACCTTAAACAAAATAATTTCCTCCATTTTCTATTTTATTACTAATTAATAATACCTTATTAATAATACTTTGATTAAGGTATTTTCCTTCGAAACAAATCAATTTTGGAGACGAAAAACGGCAGGAATTAAGTTTAGCACCTAATAATAAAGAAACGAGGACACTCATTGATAATTTATTGAATTGACCCTGGTTTACGTACAAATAGCGTTGCTATTCCACGGACATTCATCAGACATTCCTTGTGTCCTGAAGACGAAGATTTATGGCTTTTGTTGTTTGAGAATTGGACCGACAAGTGTCTTTCGTAGTCTTACACGCTTCTATGTCATGTTTGTGGCCATCATGATAATCATAGAAACATTTAAACTGAAAATTTTCTCTTGTTAATTTTGCTTAATATCTTATTAAAAATATATATAAATAATAAGTATATTTTTATTTATAAAAAAATATCTGTTCTTTTTTTAATAAAAAAATATATAACAAAAATGTTATAATTTAATATTTAATTTCTAATAAAATGTAATGCAATCCATTGCGATTGATTGGGATTTTATGGTCTCCCAAGCCGATAGGTCAGGTCAGTTTCCAGCACGTCGAACACGTCGAGCGCGTTGATCTAGATTCGCGTCCAAGGATGGCAATTGCGCCACGATCCCCAACGACTAATGCGGATTCCCATATTTGCGAGGAACGCGAGTGAACGACAAAGTCACTCTCGCCTAGAAAGTAAACTTCACGTTGCCTGGGGGCGGCTACGCCCTCGAGTCTGGTCAAGCTTTAATTATTTAATTATGTTAGTAAAGGCAAAGTGGACGTTGGTGATCGTAGAATTAAAAGGAAGAGGAATCAAAGTAATTATTCCTGATCGAAAAGAGGAGATGGATGTGAGGAATCGCTGACGAGATTCAGTTGTACGATTGTGAGAATTGAACAGAAAGCAAATTTAATTTAAGAACGTTTTATTAACTTCAATATTAATTAATATCAATTTGTGTTTCTTAGGAACATAATAAATTCTTTTATGTATTTCGAAGTCTGCTTTCTGCTTTATACATATATTTGATTTTTTAATGTTCATATGTAATATGTTATAAGTTTTACAGAATAATCTTTTATCTATCTCTAAAGTTTTAATTTTTTATGTTAATTATCAATTGAATGCAAAAGTTTATGAGATTCTTGATTGAAATTCAAGATTCTTTTAATGGTCATCCTTGGATGGGAATATAGAGCAGTTGTCTCGACTTGGCAGACATAAAAACTAATCGACATTGCTCGTTACATTTAATGAAAACGAGGCGTCAATTGACATTCCAGTCTTCAAGATCACGACTTGGCGAACGCACCTGGAGATTTTTTTTATAACTGCTTTTTATTCCCTTTGCCTAAGAGTACGGGACGTCTTGTATACAATTATACGGCACTGGAATTTAAAGGTTTTCATTGAGTTGATACAATCATTACTTTTAATTATTTATATGTACTTTATGTAATTATTACTTATTTATTGTTTATTTATCAGTATTAATTATTAATAATAATATAATAAGGCTCGTATGAATATACTCAATAAATAACAATTTCAAGGTTTAAAATAACGAGCAATATCAGTTGACCGATAATAATCACATATATTTTCACACATGTATACTTTTAAACATCTCAATCTTAAGATGTTTAAAAGTATACATGTATAAAAAAATATGTGATTATTATCGGTCAACTGATATTGCTCGTTATTTTAAGCCTTAAAATTGTTATTTATTGATTAATTATTAATTTAAACGTTATATTTGCTATTATATTAATATATTGACAATTGCTTAATCTAATTTCTTTTTATTTTAAAAACTTAAAGACTTATTATATTAATCTGTTGACTTTTCATCTCATTAAACATTATATTCTAGACAACTGGTCACATGATGAAATCGTGTTCGAGGTTGATTACTATGCTTCATTAATTTCAGCTTGTAATCACATATCTTTTAGTACTAAAGTGCTACATAATTTTTTACATTTATTATATCTGTGTATAAAGATAATTCCCTTATATCTGCTTCGTTCGAGAATTTTGTGATACAAAATAAGTTTTGTGTGAATAGCATCATTAATTTTCTTAAAATAAGAATTCAATTTATATATTATAAAATATGCACCAATTGACTTTTAAATTTAAAAGTTAATGTAGTAACATATGACGTAACAAAACTTGAAATAAAAAAAAAACATATTCTGAAAAAAATATACAAGTACTTTTTCTATATTTTCTGCTATAAAACTAAATCATGTACAATTTACTGCAATTAAAAGTGATGAATCTCCGTTTCTTATACCACGATCTATTACAATGAAAGTTCCTTGTGTAATATTAATCTTACGTAAAGAATCTCACCTGTCTAAACGATTTTTTCTCATCAGCAATTATTCGCAAGTATTCCCGTTTTGGTGCGCGATCGCATTCGCGCTATCATGCGAAATCGCTTCTCTGTGCAATAGAACAGCGTTACTACAAGGAGAACACAATGTAACATTACACAAGAGTGTCGTAAATATGGCGATTAATAACGAGCGAAATTCGAACAACCATGCATCGAGATTGCATCCGAGGAAATTGGAAGAACGAGCCAAGATATCTTCGCGTATTCGCGTTTGCTTGTTCATTCGTTGCTCGTTATTCATTTGTTTCAGTCTCGATTTCAATGGTAGCGTAAATTGTGATTTGCTGATAAATGATTTATTCGATGATCCGCGTGTTTATTAATTGCAAATTGCAACATCCATTTCATCTAGACTTGGAATTATGTTTTGCTAGCTGATTGCGTTTTCGCGATTGACTTTTGGCGCACAGGAAGAGATAATACATGAGAATGGATAATTAGCTGCTGCCGCATATAATCGTTTCTATTGCGGAGACCGGAAAGACTTTGTACTTGTCTCTTTACTAAATGCATGCGGAATTATTCTCTAGAAAGAGAGCATGAGAGAACGACGTTGCTCATGAAGTAACTTTAGACTTTAGGAGATGGGGCATAAAAATTTCCAAAAATTTCAGATTTTCTAATATTTTCTTGTACGTTGACATGTATTTTTTTAAAGAAATGTTTTTTTGAATTATAAAAATAAATAACAAAGATTAACATAGAAAATAATGATCCGATTAACGTATTACAAGCGAAAATTGTTTCACGTGCAGGAGATTGGTTTATCGAGTGCAGCGATGCACGAATTGCAGCAATGTGTTTTCCGCGGGGGAAAGCGCGTTTGAACGGTGCAGTGGTGCATAAGCGAATGGGGAACGTAAATTTTTTATTTTTTTTAGATTTTACCCACATATGTCAATTATCTAATCAAGCTGCGTATATTGCACCTGCCAACTAATAAGAAACCACGCGATATAACGTAATCGTACAAAATTATACACGATGAAGTAAAACTCGTGGCGACATATTTTCGTGTTATTTCTTACATACTTTTACTTATTCATTATTTCGCTTTTTTACTCCGCATCATATTTCCACTCATGTTATTAGATCTATCTCATTTTAAATGTAAAAAGTTGTAAAAAGGTGTAATCTAGTCAAACAGGCTAATTTTGTTAATATTTTACGTGCAAAATATGTTACATGCACACGGGCACAAAGCTAGAAAATGTTACTACGAATTGCTCTCTTTCGTCCCTACAGTGTTTTTGAAATATTAAAAGACTTGTTTAAAGGTTTCTCGTTCGCGAAAATTCCCTCGGGCACTGCTACGCGATGCACCGTGAGCGTTGCATTAATATTTCTTGCACGCCCGCTGCATCGGCAAACACATATCCATCTCCCTCTCTCTTTCCGTCTCTTGTTCATCTGATCCAAACAGAGCGAGCGTGAGACATTACAAAATAATGAGAATCGTTAAACTTTCCAAGTTTTGCAACGATTCCGCTGCACGACGTATCTACATCCATGCGGGGTTGTTCCGCGCATATACACTTGCGATAAATGCAACGAGTCGTGCTTGGTCAGGGTTGCGTAAATCGCGTAGCGGGTACCGCGGCTTTTATACTGAGTAAGTAGGCGACCGTCGGCCACAGTTCTAGCGGGTAATTGCTAATCGGTCTGAAAAAGCGCGGCCGACGACGAAGAAAACGTAGGGGCGTTCACTTCCACTGCTCGGAAACGCGACGATTTCGCGCTCGCAAAAATCGCACTATGCAGTTCGTGCTTTCGAAGGGAGTGAGAGAGAAGGGAAAAGAGAAGAAGCGAGAGGGAGTCAGATGTACTTAGATGTGACCCAGAACTAAATGCGTTCATGGCTATAAACACCTCTAGTAGTCAGCACTTGTTGCGAAATTAACGTTGCTCGTAAAGTGCGCGTCTATTAGTCCCGAGGGTGAATGACGCACGGAGGGAAAATTGCTGGAACTGCTGTGTATTAAAAATTAAAAGACAAAGCTACTGCACATGAAATGTGTTTACAATTTAAATTCACAATGATTAGAGAATGTCCTTGTTTCAGAGAAACTGCAGTAAAGAAACAATTGTTATTTACTCTACGTTAAAACATAAAATATGAATTAATGCATAAAAGAAAATTTTATTTAAAATTTGATTCTCTTTAGAAAAAAATGAAATATCAATCGGTATTAGATGCCAGTGATACAATTGGGCATTTAATTAATTCAATATCGTTCTTTATGCATTAAGTATGTTAATAATATTAATAATAATATTTTTAAAAATATCTACGTTTACAAAATT
The DNA here is from genome assembly GCF_001594075.2 of Trachymyrmex cornetzi. Classification (NCBI taxonomy): domain Eukaryota; kingdom Metazoa; phylum Arthropoda; class Insecta; order Hymenoptera; family Formicidae; genus Trachymyrmex; species Trachymyrmex cornetzi. Next base: position 229,478 of record NW_017295631.1, read on the forward strand.
ATTTTAAAAATAATTTTTATTAAATTTATATGAGGATAAAAATAAAATGATTCTGTTTCTAAGATTCTATTAGAAATTATAAGAAAAGATTATTGCATCCGTAAAAAATGGTCTTTATTTGTACATTATTATACATATTACCTAATTAATTTTTAACGAGCAAAAATAATTCTAAAAAGTTTTATTGTTAACCGGACGTGCAATTTCTCAGCGTAACAGAGAGATTTCAACACGAGGCCGAGATCCGGCATGAAACGAATGACTAGAAGAAAAAGATCACACGGTTTTCCTCGCGCGCTGTAAACGCCACGATTAAAGAAACGCGGATTTCGCTATTACGGAATTAATATACACATACAGAACGAAATTAAATGAGTCAAATGAAGAACGACGGATTTTGCCGTCGTGAAATGAATATATTCCATGTTGGACAGTACTATATTCCATATAAATTAATTTAACATAAATGGGGAGAATTTCATACTGTAGAAAAAAAAAAGATTTAATTATACGATTTCACGAAGAAAACGGCGGAACACGAAGCAACTTAACGTCCTTTATACGTTGCAATCGAAATGAGAAATCAATTCTCATTTCGTTCCGATTTTTTGCACGTTTTATTGTCATTCCCACGCGTCTTTTTCACAATGTATAGGCTTCATTTACTGGACGCAATTGCGAAATTGACCGTAATAGAGCATGCGCGAACGTTTGATGTTGCGGAAACCTATTGTTCCCCAGTTCCCTGTCGAATTCGCCTTAATTGAGATCCCGTTAAGGCAAATTTTCCTTAAACGCTATTTCCCGCTGTAAAAATCTAAGAAAAAATAGACGGGCGTCGTATTTTCTGTTTTAGAAGAATTATAACGTAATTGCAAACTATTACGCGAGCCGTATGTCTTATTTGAGATAATTACAGCGAGGTATCGCGCAAAAAGATAGGGTTAATTGTTGTTTTAGTGTTACACAGAGTATGTCTTTTACGTAAGTCGCAAAGAAAGAAAAAAAATGCCCGAACATTTTCTTTCTCATAAACCTGCATTTTCTTGGAGTGTTACATCCTAATCAGCCGACTCTATCAGCACGCGTTACGCCTAGCGCACCTGCAATACGCGGACTCCTGCGAACGTTACTTGTTACATGCTGGGTTAGTAACCGCTGCGATTTAACATCGTGATTTGTGGATCTCGAATGATCGATCTTAGACGAGAATCAGAAATCAGCAGTGCTTATTAAGACAATTGTGAATATGTCGTGACGCCATTTGTCAAAGTTATGCAATTCGTTCGTACAAGGTGATCTGTTTTTGACTTATGTTAGGAATAGATAATGTCTAATATTAGAAGAAATATAGTAGAAAACAAATTTTTTTTTCAAATATGTCGTTGTTATTAAGAATATTTATAGTAACATGTGATAAACTAGTGCAGTAGAAACAGTTTTATATATAGATTTTCACGAAAATACAACTTTCTAATTGTGAATAAAAATCTTTTTTTTAACTTTGGAAACGTTTAAAAGTTATTAAAGTGGAGTCACCCGGTGAGTATATAGTCCAGTTTTACTTTCCTTTATACGCATATATCTATTTGCTCATGTAATCTTGCGAAACGTAATAATTTAGTTTTATGTAAATCTACTTTCCCACGTAATCTTACGAAATAAAAGGATTCGTTATTTATTTTCAAATTTGTAAACTATCGATGAATTTGATAGTCGTTATCTTGTGTCGTAATTTGCGTTCTTTGTTCGAACGACCTGCTTTTTCGTATGAATCAGACGATATGCGCATTTTATTTCAAGTGCCCCTCTTCGGTAGTCCATAATCCTTGAACATCTTTAAGGATGTCGTTTGGTACCGGAAGTTACACACAAATCGTGATCGATTGGAACCAAGCTCCCAATAAGGGATCCGAAAGGGTCGCACGATTGGTGAAAGGGGTCCGCATCCAAAGCAGTGCAATAGTCGGTATCCCCGCCTCATCCTTGGGTCCCCCTGGGCCTGGGCAGGGCTTAGCTATAAAAGCATACTGCGTTGCCCCTCGGACACGTAGTGTTTTCCCGCGTAGCGCACAAGAAAAACTGTCATCACACACCATGAAGTTCTTCGTAAGTTTTTCCTCGCAATAACGTGAGGAAGTAAAAGTTAAATCGTTGTGGACCCAAGAATGATTCCTTTTGCGATTGATCCTGGGGATTCTGTCACGCAGTGTTGCACAAGTTCTCTGCATTTGCTTAGAATTTCTACTATATTTGTTTTGCATTACGTAGATGTAGATCGCAACTACTTTATTTTACGTTATAAAATTATGATTTAGATGTTTTAATAGATTAACATTATAAAATTAAATAAAAAATAAAGAAAATTCAATATATATAATATAAGTCATAATTTAAAATATTAATTATTTTATTATTACACGCTTATTAATCTATATTATTAATTTGATTATGTTAAATTTAAATTATTAATAATTATGGTTCACATTGAATATTTTAATATGAAATCATTGTGTGACAATATTTCTATTATTATATGAAAAGAGAAAGTTTTTCAGTTATACTTGATATTCGTGATACACATTTATAGTATTTAAAATATATAATTGAACATTTAGTTGATTTTTTGTAGTTTTCATTATATTATGACATAAACATATTTCGAATATATTTTGAATATATATATAATATTATTATATGTTACTATTGTGCGTGTGCATTACATCGCGCAACATTATATTGCTGTATTGTTACAGATTGTTTTGTTTGCTGTTGTGGCGGTCGGCAGCGCCGGATATGAGGCAAGTACTTCATAATCATCATTCAAAGGAGTTCACATTTACATAAATTTTATAATTTATGTTATTATTTCTCTTTGTTATGTGCGTAAACATATAGTAACACTAATAATAACACCATGTAAATTATCTATCAACGTTATTACTATTTCTCTGAATTTTACCTTTGTGATTAATCAAACTTTAATTATTTCATTCTTATTATTAATTTTTAGCAACTCTCGATGATTGTTTCTTCTTAAATAACTAAACATTCTTTGTTACCCGAATATTCGAGCGACTCAAATCTTGATGAGAAAACACACTTTAACAAGGTATCTGTATAATTACCATTTCTTCTTAGTCAGCCATTTTCAAAGACAAATTTGTAGTCTTTTAATCTTTCAGTTTGAAATTAATTTCTTAAAAGTCGTTCACTATCATTATTGTCATTCATCAAGCATGACTGATTTTGTCTAACTTCTTATATTTTGACACTTCAATCTTACTTGAACTTCTTCTCTGTAAGATTTAATTATTTAATATACTGGTCAATAAATGTATGCAACAACTCTAGTAACTTTAAACATTTAATAACAAAATCTTCTTTAATCTTTCTTCTCGTCTTTGCGGATGTTTCTATATCAAACATTATTCTCGTTCTATTCTTCGTAATTTTCTCAATCTGTGATAACTCCTCATTCCTTAAAACACCATCGCTGATTGATCAACGTCATGCGGACTACGGAGGCTCGTTCTATTTCTCTTCTGACAACCGAGTATCTTTAGACGTACTCGGCGGGAAAGTAACTTCACGTAACACCCGTGTTGTCGAGGCGATTGATTCCGATTATATGAAAAAGACTGTTTGACGCACCTCAGATCGCGCAGCCCTGGGTGGCTCCTGTGGTGCACGCTTCTCCAGTGGTGCACGGGCCTCAACCTTGGGTCGCACCCGCGCCCAAATTCGTCAACGTCGAAGCTCCTGTAGCGCACGGCAAGGTAATGGTGGTAGAAAACTATTTCATCGAGAGGTCCATATTATATTACGCGATAGATATCTAGTTACCTCTGTGGCTTTAGCAGGGCTCTAGCTGACTAGATAATTTATTGCGCGATGAAGGTAATGCGCCAAGATAGTGGAGAATGTTAAAATCGCTGTAATAATGAGGATGGAAAAATATTGTCGAAGTAATCATAATTGAAAAAGACATTTAACATTCAATGTATATTTAGCGTTTGATATTAGTTCAAGTAAATGAGATGTATTTTTAATCAATTTTGAAAATTCGATTAGCTGAATTAATACAATGAGAGTAAGTAATAAATATTAATTACGATTTATTACATGGTTGAAAAATATTTGCTATTTGATAAGATATTAATCTTGAGCGAGTATGGCTTGAGATACCTAAAACAAATACTATAATTACACAATTACAAACGATAGATAAGTAATAATAGTTTTCGGAAAATGTCAAACGAGAGACTGAGCAGAAATTGTTACTTCGTGTCGTTGATTGTGCCTTCTCTTCTGTTTAATCATCGGCTGATTTCTAATGTTACATTACGTTATTAGATCTGATCAGTAGTTATGTATCTTTCTTGCTATACGTTGCAGCTATACGTTGCAGCTAAACCGGCAATGAAATAGGTGTCTGCGATCGTTAACTAATTGGATTTCCTACTTAATCGAAGACCTATAAAGAGTCAGTGACGAAACCCGACTCAATTGCATCGAAATAATCGGTGCAGCAAGTCGTTACGTAACGTTTGTTCCGCCTTCAAGTTCTCGTTGCATAATTAATGATAAGCAGCTTGGATTACCTTTGTTCTATTCGTTTTCACAACTACTTAGAAATTTGATTGTAACTGATATTTTATTGAGGAAAGTAAAATGTCCTTTATAAAATTTTTTACATTAAAAAAAAATAATTATTACCTTTATATTATCATAAATTCACAAAATTAATTATAATTACGCAAAAAACATAACACACATAAGTACATAATATGAAATTTTTAATTAAACTTTATTATTTTGTTTCTCTTAAAACTAAATTTATTGTTATTAATTATAATAATTTAGTTATTATATATATTGATTACAATAATTTAATTTGAATAATAAAAATTAATTTAATAGCTTTAACATTAATTTTTTTTATAACTTATTTTTAATGTTATTGAGCATAAATTGCTTACAATCGATTATAATATTTTTTGCAAAATAATAATAAAATAATTCTAAAGCTGATACTTTACGCGGATCGATCGCATCTCGAACAAAATTGTATAGATGAATATTCTTACATTATTTATGATACATGTTTAATATATAATTAATAGATAATATACATTTTTATTTTTTATTTAACATATTTTAATTCTTCATACTTTTAATACATATATTATATTGTTCTTATTATTTGATGTGATTGATTATTTCTGTTTTATGAATTGTGTAATTATCTTAACATTTACACAAAAGCAATATTCAGAAAGCGTGTTTAATAATTATTCTGAGCATATGATCATATCATTTTATTATTATTTACAGCATGTCTACCACGCGCATTTCATCCCCCAGCAGCCCGCCATTCCGCCTCCACATCCGGGTCCCCTGCATATTAAGGGAAATGACCACGTCACTAGACTACATTATGATGGTCCTCATGTATCGCATCCACATCTCGTCGGCATCGAGCATTACGCCCCCGCCCCGGAACCTGCAATCTCCGTCATAAAGACTAAACACGGCTGGGATTAAGGATCCTGTATGACGATGCCTCTTGATTAAACCCATTGATCCAGAGTGGTCTATACTGAAATGGCACTCATCTCGAATCTTATTGATCAAAATAATGACAGCAGACAACTTCGTCGACGATATATTTGATTTCTCGCGAATCCAAATAATTTCAATTGAAGACGATCGTCAAAATCAGCATCTCCGAGGAATTTTGAAACTTTTAGGAGAAATGAAAAATCGTGGACCACTCACGGATCGCAGACCAGGCAGCCAAACTTAAGAATAAAACAAATCCGTCTTGATTTTACCTTTAGAACTACGTATGACACGCCTTACACAAATATACATGGACACGAATATCCGCATCTTTTTCTGTTCCTTCATCTTTCCCAACACCGAAATTCTCGTGCGGCAATTGTGATATTGAAGAAGACATCATAACATCAAAGAGAGCGTTTTCCTTTTCCCCTCATTTCTCGGATCCCGTCCTATTTTTCTTCACTGTCCGCACCAACACTTTTATTTATTTTCTAATAAAAGTTAATGTGTACGTCTTGTGATAAAACAGAAATTATGTTGTCGTTTATTCAATGACCCAGATCCATTTTTTTTTGTTACATTCTAACTACGTTTTATTCTTATTTTTATGCTTATTTTTATTAAGTTTTTTCTTTTTTTTTTCATTTCTTTTTTTCTACTCTCGAAAGGAGTGATAACGATTAGTTATGATAACTGAGTCGGAAGAAATAAATTCCATTACGATTACGTGTGAAACGTATGCAAGAACATAAATTGTGTAATATATTATTAAATGAGTACATGCTACACCGTTCTACAATTTTCATCTCAGCTTTTTTCAAGCCACATTATCAAAGTCCCCACAAGATCAGTCAAGTGTAACAAGATACAGGCACTTGTTTACAAGTTAATATATTGTACGAGGTTGCGTTTAAAAGTTTATGAAAGTTTGCCTATACTGCTTATAAACTAGGCCACTTTGCAAACAGGATTAATTATTATTTAATTAAAATTAAATTATTAGTTAAAAATTTGCTATGCAGCGAAGAATTTGTTTTAATGACCTATATAAAATAATTATTATATTTAGTAGCTGTTATGATAAAATATAATAAGTTAATTTGATATTAGTTTCAATATATTTCTCTCTCTCTCTCTCTCTCGATGCGTAAATTTTGTTATAACAAATGTAAGAAAATAATAACAATTTTACGTTGCAAGAAGAATGCGCTAATAATAGAAGCCTACCTTTAGCTAGAACAACGCAAAATTATTTTTTGTTTCTCATTTTAAATTCATCCTTGATTTTTGCATTTAATACATTATTAATCAAATCATGTATGCATATATGTTGTATAAATGTTGCTTAAATAGAACTAGATAATTAAAAAATGAAAATTAATTACAGTTAAAGCATTACAACTGTTAAATCATTGCAATTGTTAAGCATTACAATTGGTTAAAGCATTACAATTAAAAAATATTGCTGAGAAATAATGAAACTTATGTGTATTCTTGAGACTTCCATGGGTGCTTTCTATATAAAGATTATGCGTTTCGCGGGTTTTCTCCGTGTCCAGATCCATTCTTGGAATACCAACGTTTCGTGAACCTTGCAGTCCACTTCATTAGAGCAAGGAGCAGCCCAATACAGTATCAGGCTGCTCTTCGCCCTGATGAAGTGAACTGCAAGGTTCACGAAACGTTGGTATTCCAAGAATGGATCTGGATACGGAGAAAACCCGCGAAACGCATAATCTTTATACTTATGTGTCTTAATATTTATACATATATGTTTTAAAATTTATGTTCTCTGTAATCATATAATAAAACCTATAATAAACAAAATAATAATACAAATCATGCAATTTTCCTCTTAGAAAATTTTGATAAAATTGCATAAAGGATAAATAAATTTTATAATTAAAATTAGATAAAAATTAATGTAGAGCTAATGCAGAAATAATTTGAAAATTAAGTTATATATATATATATATATATATATACATAGATAAGTCTATCCCAATTAGTCTAAATTAATTCTGCTACGGGAATCTTATGAGAAATACCGTAATTCCTTAAAGAAAAAAATCTTAGCGATTGCGTGAATTATTGTCGATCTAATCATTGTAATTTAGCATCGCGATCTAACACGCCGTTCTTTATTCAAGTAAAGCATATTTTATCTAACATTCACATTCACACATACACACCCACTTACCGATCATTGTGTAAGATTAACGACAATCGTCTATTTGATGGTCCACATCTCATGATCTTCAGCATCAGCATCTTTAAGGGTGACACCATCATTGATATCGAAAATATTAGAACCGTGACAAGGTGTGACGTCGCGGTTGGGCGGGCACCTAACAAGGGGGCCCGAAAGGGTGTCGGTCGCGTGGTTAGTGAAAGGGGTCTGTGCGACGTGCCCCCGCCTAATGCCCTGAGAGTGGGCCTGGACTTGGGCAGGGACCTGCTATAAAAGCATACCGCGTCGCCCCTTGAAGACATAGTGCTTGCTCGTATAACGCAAGAAAAACCATCGCTCGCCACCATGAAGTTCTTCGTAAGTTTTTCCCTTCACTCGCAACGACTTCGCCGCGTTGATTTCTCAGTTTTATCTTCAGCTTACATGCTTTTATCTGTATATAGAATTTACGTTACGTTTATGTAAAGAAAAATATTAAATCTTGTGTATATTTAATTATTTAACTAATTTTATCTCATTTAATGTATCGTGTTAAAATTGTATATCTTTTATTTGACATATTTTATTTTACTTGTATTTCTTCTGAGTTTTTATTTGTCTGGTAGTATGTTATTCTTTCTTTTTATTTATTTATTTATTTATTGTTATATTATTATAGGTAGGATTAATTTTTTAAATTAGAACTTGTCTAAAGTTTTGAATACATTTTATTATATGTTTTATTATTATATTAAACATTGCGTGTTCACTTGTTACAGATTGTTCTGTTCGCCATTGTGGCGGTCGCCAGCGCTGTAAGTATTTCATAATTATTATTTTAAAAAGTTTAGTTCTAACAATATTCCGTAACTTTTCTCTTTACCACATATCTGGATATTATTATTTTATCGAATTCTAAGTTAATACGCCGTTTATAAATTACAAATTACATGTTATCAAGAAATGATCTATTATAGAGAATGTATAATTATTAATTTTACATTATAATTATCCAGCAAACAGTTACATAATATAATTATTTTCTAACAAAATATTAAAATATTAAAAATTAATATGAAATTAATAGAAATGTTTCAAGATAATTAAGCGCAAAGCAACAGCTGGAGAATATCAGTATCTATAATTCTAGACTTATCATTAAATTTTCTACTTAATTAAATCTATTATCTCCATGTCGAAACCCAGCCGCAATTGTATCAAATTGATCACGCTCGTTTGTGCAATTTCCGTCCCGAAGTTCCTATTATCCAAGCTATAATACTCTCTTGCATTCACTCGCAATTTCGTAATGGGAGACTATGTTTCCTGGAAATTTTTTGAGATTATTGGATTTTCTAAGATCGCTTCAATTACATGGATAAGTAATAGCATGGATAAGTGAGAATAGTTGTTTTAGTGTAGTGATTAATAAAATATCTTGTCTTCTTTTATGTTTAGGGCCACTATGCGGAGCACATCCATATCAATGGAGGACCCGTCATTCCGGCTCCCAAAACTTCCCCGCTCGCCCTCCACGGTAACGACCACACCACCCGCCTTCACTATTCTGGAGCTCATATAGGGCACCCGCACTTGGTGGGAGTCGATCATTACATCCCGGCGCCGCATTACGAGCCCCAGGTCGCCAACGTGGCCATCCACGGAAAGGGCTGGCATTAGATCCCATCACCTGAGCCAGCAGACTCGCTGGTCTGGAGTGGTCCACGCCGAACGCGTCATCCTGAGGCTGATATGAGGCAGTAAATCAGCAACCACCACGATTGGTGAATGAAACAACGAATGAAGTCTTTGTCGAGAGTTCCTTCTTTTGTCTCTTCGGCAAGACGTTTCAATTCTGCGAGATCGCTCGCCGAGGATTGTGGATGTTCGGCCTCGATGGTCGAGGATCTCCGGTCCGAGGATCGAGGATCACGGAGGAATACCGTTGCGAAATTGCAATATATTGGCAGATCGAAATGGAATTCGACTGCCTCAGGATAGCTGCCATGACTTGGGCCACTCCCAAGGACCGTTCCCAAAAAGACCAGGCAATCAAACTTGAAAAAAGCCCTCCGTCACTCTCTCATCTTCTTTTCGTTTTACCTTGACACTACATATGACACGCATCGTATAAATATTGATGAACAATTAGGTCCTTTCGTCTATTTCCATTTTCCATCTCATTTCGTCAACATCAAAATTCTGTGCGGCATATTAAAGAAGAGACCATAACATCATAATGCGGCCATCTCTTCCTGTCCCCACTATTCGTCTTCCGGCAGCAACACTTTTATTTATTTTATAAATAAAAAGTCGATTTTTACGTCTTGTGATAAAATGCGTCGTTTGTTTTTTATTTGATTTCACCCCAAGTACATATCTCTCGTAATTGCAAAATATCGCGTTACGTCATGAAAGTTATTTAACTAGATCACATATGTAAGATTAGAAAAAACAAAATGCCATAACGATAAAAAAGCAAATAATTTTAATACGAGAGCTAGATTAATTAAAGTAGAAAAATATATTAAAAGTAAAGCTGTTTAATTTAAATAAAACGAGAACAAATTCGCAATTTGTTTGATATTTATTGAGGTTTATTGGATTGGAAATTCATTGAGAACTGCTAATGGTGCAATATGTATCAAGCAAATCATGCAAAACAGCTCAATAACGGGCTTGTGAACTCTCAGTAACGGTCAAACAATACGTCAATTTCGCGTAGTTAACTCATTAATGTTGCTACTCAACTGTATTTCATGGTTTCGACTACGTAATTTGATTGCGCAAACTGATACTGGATTAACAAAGTGCACTTTGTCGAGTAAACTGATCGTAATATTTATTCAATGAGTACGAGTGGCTTTAATATCTTATTCATTCAAGTATATAGCTTTAAGGGTATCTTCTTTATGAAAAGAATTTATTTTTATTAAAAAAATTTACAACTTCCTTACATCATCCTTTTGGGACGAATTGCATATCCGTCAGACTGCAATATCCATTTCACGGGAAAGGTTCTTCTAGAAACTTTATGTAAACGGCCCGACTGCGAATCAATCTAACGTCGCCGAGCAACGGATAGTCCAAACAGAGCCACCCTAAAGCTGGTTGCTATTCTTTTCGTCGCGCGGCCGGTGTCGTGCATCCGATGCCGCGATGCGAATCGCGCATGTTTTCGTCACGCACATAAAAAATCGACTTGATTATAAAATCTGCCGCAATCACGTTTCATCGTCGTTCCGCATCAGTTGACAGGGAAGACGTTTGTTCACGAGGATCCTAGAAATGCATCAACGGTATCACGGATGACGACTGTCATCGATACGCTTCGGTACGAGCTCGCTACATCGAAATAGTTCAACAAGATTTTCACATGTGGTCCCTCAACTTTTTAGCTATGTTAAAATTTAAATACTTAAAAATTTCTTATATCTTTAGTTCTATTGCACGGACTTTTAGTGAATTCCCTTTGACACCAAATGCCATGTTATACACATTTTCGACCTTTACTGTTAAGTATGTTTCTTTTTCAAAATGACTAAAACTATCTTATCATACATTTGTCGATGGTGATATAATTTGATGTGTTGTAATCATCGATAATTACGTTGAAATAATTAATTTTAAACTCCTTATGATTATATCCCAAAATTTTTTCGGACTTTGTTATTTTTTAAATTATACTATTCTAAAGTATAACGAAGCATTTAAGATATTCTAAAGTATAACGATGCATATTAAAGATTACACACTTTATTTTAATTAATAATTGGTATTTTCACATTTTTTATCTACTTTTATTATTAATATCTATTTTCATAATTAACGTTTTAAAGTTATATTTTTCCTTTCTGCAATATTTAAATTTTAATTACCTAATTATCTTATCATTATTTTTAAATTAATAGATATTTTTATTTTTGTACTTTTTAAAATACTTTGTTGTACTAAATTATACTGTTTATAATATTTTTTTTTATTACAAATCCTGTTTTTTGTCTAGATTTATTTATTACGAATGACTTTGAGGTTTCGTTAAAAGATCGGTGCCAAAAAGAATTCGATTTATTAATCTCGTTAAGTTCTCTTAGAATTGCTTGCGGTCGCACCGCGTGATTTCAGCATCACGTCGATGCTTTTCTATGAGAGGTTTACGAGTGTCTTTACTATCCATTCGATCATTCGGAACACATTCTGGCTGGAGTTTGCTTCGAGCAACGATTGCGTAACAGGAAAGGAAGAATTATGCATTATACCTCGACGAAACTGTTCTGCGGAAAAGGGACACGATATCCCACTGCACGATCGTTCCATCGAACGTATGTTCTTATTTACGCGATGATCGTTTTGCTTTATTTCTATCCAATTCGCGAATATTATGCAATGATTTCAGCATCGTGTTAGCGCATGCTAGCGTTACGTTCTTATGAACTCTTATAAGGATTCTTGTATGCTTGCGAGAGAAAGCAAAATTTAGTTGCGCTTTGTACACACATTTATTCAACACAGATTTCTTATTTAAATAATTTACATCAATTATTAAATTAAATAACTATTTAAATTTATTGAATTTAATTAATGAAATTTAATTAATTAAAAAAAATAAACTTAAGAAAACGAATCCAATATTTTTCCTGTGATTTAATTAATTTTGAAGACTAAAGCTAATTTTTAAGACTAAATTTTTTTCCAAAGTTGATTCTTTTAATTTAAAAATAGTGTTTTTAAAGTTCAAAATATGGATTGAGAAAAATTATTCTTTAATAACTGATGTGAGTCAGATAATCCTATTAATGCAAAATTGAAATAGATATGACGGTATGCTATTGAAAATTCTTACGTTCTCCAATTAATTTTCTGAAATGGCACGAGCGAATCATTTACATCAAAGTGAACGTTACTGCGGAATGTTGGAGAGTCCACGTTGCTCACCCACATAATTATACTGTACGTCGCTTAGAGATTTTCAATTTTTCCATTTGAAGCGTTGAAACTTGAGAATGTAGAATGTGCCAGTCAATCTATACAGAATAACGTATGGAAACGGGCATTTTCTTCATAAAACATTGCTACGAGCTCAATTCGCAGCGGTGCGTAGCCGACTGGCAAATATACAGTTATGACTACTACAGCAATCAGGTGCATTGCGAATTATTGCTTGCGACAAGTTTTTTCTGCATACGAATATTCGTTTCCTCGCGTTGCAATAACAGCGTAAAAAGAGAATCGTTATGGCCCCAAAATGCGATCACGCGAAATATATTATCTATTGTGATCACGAAGTCGCTTATTTGCGCAATCTGTCTTTTTTTATTAATCTTTTGTCTCTTTATTAAACTGATCTTTTCTTAATAATTTCCTATTAATTTTTATTTACCTGCAATATCTTCAAATTATTTCATTCAAATTTTAGTAAATTTTTTTTATTTGTAACATCTTAATGTTAACTTTTTATTTTACTAAATTTTTTCTGAAATATACTATTTTTATATTCATTAAGTTTATTTTCATCCTAATAATTTTCTTTTGCTAGTATGGAATATTTCATTCTTTTTTCGAGGCGACAAAAAGAGAAAGTGATAAAAACAAGATAATACCTTTACATTATTAGATCATGTAGATTAATTCGTATGTTATATACGTATCTTGATATTAGATTGATAACTATTGAAATGTCTACGCATTCGAACCAGTTGGTAGAAAATGTTGGGTATATCTGATTTAAATCGAGCCCCCAAGTTAATGAACACGCCCTCAAATCGGGTAATAATCATTCGAGCGTAGAGTTGACTAGTAAGTAAGCATGACACCAGTACCAATATAATAATTTACATGCACAGGCATTTAATTAAGGTTCCCAGTCGCCTAGTCTGCCAGTAGCACAGATTTCACGACGATAAATCTTGATTACTATCCCGACAAATATATCCCTCGATCAATTGGAGGAACTATTAATGCTCGAGTTTCAATTGCAGTTAGATATGGATCTATTTGAATTTATATGGCAATCGGGAGATGCATTCAGTACGCTATTTTATCTTGACAGATTACACTATGATATGCATTGAATTTATAGCAAGTGGAAAGTCATAACTTGCTTGAGAAGGATGAATGAAAACTTGAAATGTATCTTCAATTATCAAACTTCAAAAATTGGAAGCTTATTTGACTTTCGCTGATTTTTTTATTTTTCTACTTTTTTAATTTTAAATCTTTTTTTTTTTAATTATTAATTGCAATTTAATTAGAAGAATTTTTTTGTGTCCTTCGAGTTATTTTCTTTTGAGGATAAGAAATATTTGTGATGTCACGAAGAACTGTCGGTTTTCTTAATCGATTTATCTTTGTTTGTGAGGATGTAATCGATTGTATACGTCATACTCGTGTCTCCGTCGTCTCGAAATCATAATAATTCTAGACGAGCAGCAGGCACCACTCGAAATAAATTTCCTTTCTATTGACCATTTACCGAGGAACTGGAGCAACTTCCCCAATAACGGGAGCACAAATACGCGATCGCATGCTATCTATCCGATAGAGCGGTTGCATGAATAATGAATGCAGCGTGTGGTGCATTACGTAGCACACGTTGTTGCATACTTTCTCTCTTCGTAATGAATGTTTTTCCGCGATAAAACGTGTTTCCTCGGACGCCGCCCGCTGCACGTGCGTTATAAGCTGACACGTCCTGTCCTTTTGATATTCAATATATCTTAACTATGATATCAAGATGACAGCTTTTTATAACGATAGTCAATTATATAAGTGGTTTTAATTATCTATTAGCCCTTTTGATCTAACTTTAATGTGTAGTTCTATTTCCATTTAATTGTTAGCTTTCTAGTTAATAATTTTCTCTAATTATAAATTAATAAAATAATAATATTCTACACAATATTAATATAATTATATATAACATTTTTCAACCGTTTTATTTTATAAAAAGTTAATTAATTCTTTTATTAGATTTGTTTTATCGGTTTGTTATTTATACAAAAATAACTAAAATTATATTATATAACAAACAATTTAATGTGAATTAAATTTTATGTATAGAATAGGGAATATAAAAAATTATATGTATGGAATAGGGAAGTATAATGATATGATATTGTTTATTAATTTTATTTCAGTAGAAATATCATTTTTTAGATAATTTTAATAAGAAAAAATTTCTCTTTCGGGCTTATCTTTTATATTTGGCGTGCGATTATTTTAAATCTTTGTTCTTGAGCCAGATTGGAAAGTACAATGAGACTTATATATGCAACTAGAAGTTCGTAACGGAAGTACAATTACATAAACGTTTACTGTACTTTGTAACTACCTTGAGGAAGTGCTTTTACGCAAGCGAAGCTTCCTAATAGCGTGGCTATAGCTCGCAGGCATGTGCCAACTCTGTTCGTACTATATACCAGAATAATAATTGTTAATTGTTTCGTTTGTAATCCGATCACTATCAAGATACGACTGATCGCGTGCGAAAGGTGTATTTCACTTTGCGCAAGGTGGAAGTAACGGAAATTGTTACGAAATCGTTACAATTTCATATTTTCCTGCGGAAATTCAGTTGAACGGTACGAAATAAAATGATTTGAAAGGAAATTAAAAGGCTTAGGCGAGGGTTATTTATTACTGTCACCATTCATGTCTAGTTAACATCATTATTTTAATATAATACGTATAATTTAAATTGAACTTTTAGAATATAATTCGATTTAAGGGTATGATTTTATGAGAGAATGTTAAAGTCTTAAATCCCTCTTTATTACTTTGTTCCATTTTAATTTACATATACGACTTTAACTTCTACGTATAGACAAATACCATTCACGAGACAAGTCGAGCACGATTTCTAATCTGATTCGTGACACAGGTATAAATGGGAGAGCGAACAACGTAAATAATAACATTCATTGATTTACGATTAGTCAGCGTGAACTTCAAACGAATTATGGTTTCAAAAGAAAAACAATATCGTTTCGAGGTACAAACTGCACCTGCGCATTTAAGGAACAAACATTATCTTTGCAAATGTAGTAACCTTTTCCTAATATTTACTGTAACAGAAAAAAGTAATTTTATTGTCTAATGCATAAGCATTGATAATTATTTGTACACATTTTTAATTACTTTTATTTTGTATAATAAAAATTATGCAATCATAAAAGTTACAAGAATAAAAAAGTAGAAACATAACAAATTTTATTAAATAGATTCATATTTTTATAAATATTTTAAGTATTACGTTAAATAATTAAAATTAATTTTCTGCCCCCTCCCCCCTCCCACACACACATACATAAGAAAATTAATAAAGTACACTGTAAAAAGAAGTGTTTAATTTTAAGATATTAAAATATTTTATCCTTGTCTTTGGCTTTTAAATACTTAAATATATTTTAATTTCAAATTTTTGCAATAAACAAAACACTATATATTTGAATTTAAACACTTAATGTTTTAAATTCAAACACATAGTGTTTTGTTTATTGAAAAAGTTTAAAACTAAAACTTCTTTAAATGTTTAAAAAACGGACACAAAAATAAAACATTTTAATACGTTAAACTGAAACACTTCTTTTTTTAGTAAATTTGTAAAAGAGTTATTTTTTTTTATATGACACGTTTGAATGCTTATTATATCAGTTAAATAATAAATTTTGTATTTTTTAAAAATTAATACACATTTTCTTAGAATGTATAATACAGAAGAAATTATTATTTAATTTTTTTATTCCCAGTGGAGATTCTTGCATCATTCTCGACACGAGCATAAATTATTGTATTTGATGATATCGAAAGGGTTGAAGTCCTACCAACAATGATGCTCAGAAGATACCGGGTGTCATTCATTTTTCACAAGCGCGTTACGCGTGGGTGTTATCGCGGATGGTCGGAAGGGAAAATTGACATTTGGTCGCCGTTGTTATTGGTTCTACGACGTACGACAAGAACCACTGGGAAAATGTGAACGTATGGACATTCGACGTTGTCTGTCTGACTCGACTCGGTGTTCAGTGTCGTCAGTTCGATCCGGTCAGTGGGCCATTCAGCATGAACAACGAGCGCAGTAAGTTATATTTTTATACGCTAGCTTGTCTATCTGACTTTTCTTTTCCGGTGCACCATATGTACGTATATAATCCAGTAATGTTCCCATAGCCGGTGATATTTTAAAGTTGGAGTCAAGAAAAGTTACCGCAGTTTTTACATTACGAGCCTGTTATTCTTGCTTTTGCGACTGCGGATATAATACTAACAGACGTAACAATAATGGAAAAATAATATAATAATATAAACTTAACCGCAAAATTACAAATTAATTTTTTAATTTTTAATAATAATGTCTCTTTTTTTCAATTGTATTCTTTTATATCTTCCATATTCAGAAATAAAATAAATATTTATCAAAATAAATCTAATAGAAAAAGATGAGAAAAAAGCACAATTAAAAAAAAACACAGTTGAAAATTGTGTAAAAAAGTATACTAATACGTAAATCCTATTTTGTTGCTAAAATTTATATTTCGTGTTTATTTAATTAGCATAATTGAGGGGATGGACGGAATAAAGGCACAATTCTACTTAGGTCCTTTTTCCGGCAATTAGCTTTTTCATGTAATATTGATCATAATAGAGGAGATTTGTAATATGTAACTTCTTAAAGACATTACATACATAAATTCATTTAATATGATATCCATTTATGTATAATAAAAAAAGTGGTAAGATATTTTAATTTCTATTAATATCAAGATTTTGTAATTAGGCCTTTATTCCGCCCATCCCCTCAATTTTTTAAAATACAATTTTATTGTTGTTTTTATTATTAATAATAAAAGCATTATTTGTTTAAAATGCATAAATTAATATAATTGCACAAAAAATTTTACTGTGTATTGTAATATTGAAAATTATGTACAAAGGTTATATATTTACATAAAAAGATTTCGTTTATTTGAAATACTTTAAAAGAAACAGAAAATTAATAATCAATTTTGATATTTTATCCAAAGAAAACTTTTATTTTATCTTTAATTGTTTTTTTTAATTTATCGAACGTTAAGATGACCCTATTTTGATATGCGATAACAAAACTAGGCTATATGTGAAGATAGATATCTACTGTTAATAAACGTAAATCATTCAATAGTTTTGACATTATAAAATGAAATTAATTTTTTCAATACAGTATTTTATAGTTTCTTATAATAAAAAAAAAGTATATTGTATATGATAGAGATAATTCCTATTTAAACATTTTTTTCTTTATTTTTGATGATAGTTATTATTTAAATTTAATAAATTGCTTTCCTAAAAGAAAGGTATAAAGTTAAAATATAAACTGAAAATTATTTAAACTAAATATGTGTACATATACATATAATTTAATTATTTATTTGTAAACAGTTTATTTATTTTTTAAGTATGGTATTAATTTCTTCATTACTTAAAAATTATAATAATATTATTACAAATATCTAGGAAATAATGTAGATATATACATCATAAACAAAGACTTACTTTTTAAAATAAATAAAATAAATTAATAGACTTTTATATTAATAATATAGGCAATGAGAGTACTTATTCTTTTAAACATGCAGGTAAAATTTACGTAATAATTACTGCTTTTTAAAATGATATCGTAGTTTGTCTCACTGGTGATTACTATTGTTTTCATATTTTTTCTGTTTTCAGAGAATGAAGGGTCCGTTTACTCAGTCGGAAGCCAGAATCACCTGGTGCCGATAAGATCCAGGAAAACCTTGTTAGTAAGAAAGCGAGATTGACAGTTTTCTCTCGATAATAATTCATTAAATTGCGAACATACATTTGTTCGCTGCAAGTAGATCAATCAGAGTCTCCGCTAACTAGATTTATAATGTTTATAGTTTCAAGAAGAAAAGTCAGATTTCCAATCTGACGCTGATAATTTTGTTCGTTCTGGTGGGTGCCTTGTCCATAACAGTTATGATACTCGCTGTACTTTGTAAGTTTCTTCTTTAATATATCTTATTTATTATAGACGGGATTATGTTAAAAATATATCTATTATATTATTATATTGAAATATTGTATATGTATATATATATATATGTAATTATATAATTATATATTACATTAAAATATATTTTTTTGAAACTATATATTATGTATCAATCATTAAAAAAAAAATATATTATATTTTTAATTTTTTAACAAGCAAAATATAAATTACTATAATAATATTATTTAGTATACATACATTTGTGCTAAGAAAATAATACATTGAAAAAATAAGAAAATAATATATTAAAAAAATAATGCATGCAAATCGGAATTAAAACATAAACATTTAAAATTTCTGAAATGTCATTGCATTAGTTATTTTATGTGTCTCAATATCGTATATAAGTTCCGTAACTGTGAGTTCTATTAAAATTATAGTAGGTATATATAACTCCTTGTAGCAGGTATATAACAACCGGAAATACTTTCCCGTTTGAAAGAAATGACTCAACTCTTACAATGCTTTTATATATCTTCTTTGCAATTACATATCCTTGACAAATTATTGGGAAACCATTTAACATATCTTCGATCGCTATTGACATTGTGTAAATATTTTAGCAAACGTGCCTATGGATTGTGCAGCGTATTGTTTCAAGGAACAACTTTGTTGCGTGCTCATCGTTCTTATGCGATAATTTAGCATTCTACATGTGACCGTGATTTCTAAAATTAAGCTATATATATATTATGCAAAGTATTCCTTAGGATTATCGGACGTTTTTCAAACCACAATTGATCTAATCCGAGCATAGTTTCTCCACGATAAAATTATCAAAATGCTTTTCGATTGAATATATTAAAGATAAATAACGAGATTATATAATCTAATTAAATTAATTTAAAAAATGTACAAAAGAATATTAAAGTACAT
Source organism: Trachymyrmex cornetzi (assembly GCF_001594075.2). Taxonomy (NCBI): domain Eukaryota; kingdom Metazoa; phylum Arthropoda; class Insecta; order Hymenoptera; family Formicidae; genus Trachymyrmex; species Trachymyrmex cornetzi. The sequence continues at coordinate 249,148 of NW_017295631.1, forward strand.
AAAACTATAATAAGAAATAAAGACATATAAAAGATAATTAAATGAAAATTAGTATATATTAAAAATTAGGAAAATGCAATAAACTAACAAAATTAAAAACACTCTTGAAATTTTTTGGATGCTCTATAGATACATATTGTTGCAGATGCGTGTAAAAATATGATGAAGATATGTGATAGCGAGGATTGCGTGCGAATAGGTAAGTAGTACTGTTATTATACTAATGGGGTGATTATTATATAAATTTGCACTATTATTTACATAAACAAACATTATACAAAACGATAAAAAAAGAAATATATGGAATTACTGTCCTGGAAACAATTATTTATTCTTCTTTATCCACCTAGCTGCTAGTTTGAAGGAATCTATGAACGAGTCTGTAGATCCTTGCGATGATTTTTATCAGTGAGTAGATTTATTGTCGGCACGGCGTGCATGCTATTGTTATACTTTAGTCATGTGATGCACATCTCGTAAAATGTATATATCATACACAAAATTCCAATATTATATTCTTCAAATTTATTATTTCTGTGTCACACAAATATTGCACTCACGTATTTCGCTTTATATGAGACATTAATCATGTCACAAATATATCCACTTTTTCTAGAATAGTAATTGACGCTGATATTTTATTATTATTAATATACTTATTTCATTAATTTATAAACTTATTTAATTAATTAATTTATAATTTATACATGTATTATCTTGATAGTGTGCGATGTTTTTCTCTTTTTAGATATGCGTGCGGTAGGTGGCCGCAAGAGCATCCTATTCCGGATTCCAGCCTGACGAATTCTTGGTTCAGCGAGCGCAGTAATCGCATGTACAGAAAGATCAGAGATCTACTAATAGTCAATATATCTGCAAGTGAGGTACCGTGGGCAGTGATGCAGGCCAAGACTCTGTTTACCAGCTGTATGGACTTGTGTACGTTGCTGTTTTTGTTTAATTAGGTAGATGTCAAAGAAACAAACGCTATAATTAGAAACATATATATTAATTAAAATATAATACATACAATATTCAAGTTATAATTAATAATAGTATGTGTAAAATATATCGTAAATTAAATTTTAATGTTATATAAATTATCTTTTAATTTTGAATATTTCTTATTAGAAGATAAATTTCAGATACCGTGAATGAACTCGATTTGTCTCCAATGTTCGACTTGTTGAAGTTATTAAATTTACCGATGATACCGTTTGTTACCAATAAAACAACTAATTATGTCGAACAACTTGCCAGCGTAAAGAAAACTTTGGACCTTGACATTTTCTTTGGCTTTGAAGTCATACCCGATCCAAAGAACAAGAGTAAGAACGTATTCTATTTACATCTTCCGATTCGTTCCAATCCTTTTCTCACGTACGTATATTTTTATTATATTTATAATAATATATTTATTTCATATTATTATTTTTAAATATTTTGCAAATTACTTAATGTTGTAATTAGTACACATAATAACATATTTATAATAATAATAATAATAATAATAATAGCGATAAAGAATTGGAGAAGCGGTTACAAACCATCAGATCGCGATTGCGAAAATTAGATGAGTTAGATGACGAAGCCGTGTTGAGCGAGAACGAAGATGCCGAATTTATCTATATGTTTGATGTTATTAAATACATTATTAACAATGGCACTGATAATAAATGCACCTCAGATAATGAATCGATATTTGAAGATGAAGAACTAAAAGACTTTGTTAAGGGGATTTACAACATTAGCAATCTTTTTTATGACGTAAGTATTTTTTTTTATTAATAATGAATTCATTTGGATACACTAATGGGCACTGGAGCATATTAAAGCTGTACACTGACTTAATCTGACGATGAGTGTAAAAGTGAAATGTAAATATTTTGAATTATAAAATACATATTTTATTTAACAGCACAACAAAATGTACTGCGAGTTCACGATTTAACTTGTTTTTATATTTATATTAATGTTAAACATATCTTTATATCAATTTGTATACAACGACTTTAATATGCACTAATGCGCATTGAGTATGTTTACTTGATTTCGCAATAAATAGTATAAATCGAATTTAACAAATGTTATTGCGTGAACAATTTTGTTAGAATAAAATTCTATTTTTATCATGCTCTATAATATTTGTTTGTAAAATTTTTTTTAAGTGCAATTTCTAAAATACAATTAAGATTGAGAACAAAAAATTATATATTAATTTAAGAGAATACAAGAATTTAATTCTTTGACAGATGGCTCGTGCAGATCAAAATCACAGTATTTCTGTAGAAAGCTTGAGTGATAGTGATTATATGCTAGTAGACGATCTACAAAAATTGACAGATGATTATGTAATAGATAGTAATTTATCTCTCACGCCTACACCGATTTGGCGGCCCTTTATTGAATCCATTTTTGAGGGAATCGATAAGTTGGATCTTGACAACAAGGATAAAGTTCTCATTGGTAATCTGGAGTATTTGAAAGATGTTGCATTATTATTAGCTTGTTTCGAGGAAGAAGTCCTAGGCATGTATAATATATACTTTTGATTTATAATATACATATAATAATCCAGTAAATAATTGACTTAATTACATTATTTTTGTTGCTATTTAAATTTAGTATTCACTTTTTAAAAAAATGTTTCCAAAATTCGAATTAATGTTGATTTAGAAAGCTACATTTGGTGGACGGTTGTGGATATTGTGGTGCCCCACGCTTCCGAAAAACTCAGGGACATTTGGAACAAGTACGTTAGCAAGGTAACAAACGTGGAAGTTATAGGCGAATCAAAATCGTTATTCTGTGGATCAATTGTCAATAAATTAATGGGTATCTATTTAAAACTTCAATAAATCTTTTCGTAAATAATATGCAACACAAATGCATCAACATCTAATTTTTTAAATAATACTATATTTAGATTTAATAAACGTATCTTCACAATGTACTTTAGCTGCTTTCAATTAATAATGTCCATTGACTTTCAGGAATGGCTGTATCGTGGCTGTTCGTAGATCCGAAATTTCACGAAAATAAAGTTAACAAAGTACAAGAAATGCTAGAGGATATAAGAGAGGCATTTGGCTCACTTGTCGCTAAGACGGATTGGATGGATCAATCGACGAAAACGGCAACACTCAAAAAGAGCCAAAAAATGGAATACGAAATTGGATTTCCCACGTGGCTCTTTAACGAGGAGAAGCTTGATGAATATTACAAAGGCGTAAGTTTTTTGTGAAAAATTAATTATAGTAGTTACAATTTTTTGACAAAATAAGTGAACAATTTGTTTTGAGAAAATTTTACGCATTTAAAATTTCTCATTTAATTGTATTAATTTATTATTATATATACATATATTTACGTTTATGTTTATTTTTATAATATACATATATTTATGTTTATTTATTTTATCTTACAAAATATAAAAGCATTATTTATACGTAGTTTGCATAACATCTATCCATTAATGTTTAGATAGATCTATCGGAAACAAGATACTTAGCGAACATGGTACAAATTGTTCAAGTGCAATTGAACAACACGTGGACAAGCCTGCACGACGGAAATATATTCAACGAGTCATAGTAAGTAAAAAATTTTGAAAGGTATATTCTGTAAAAATTAGTACTAAGGTTTTCTTTTTATACATGCTCCGCTTTATTATTGGTGATCAGTTGGGCAACTGATCCTACTGATGTAAACGCATTTCACACCTTTCAACTTAATCATATAAGTATGTAACAATTTAATTCTTTATTATTAAAAAAATGATTGACATACATACATTATTAAAAAAGTATGTAAAATTATATAAATATGTATAAAAAATATGCAATTTTTTTGTAGTGGAAATATATAAAATTTTTTTTAAATTAATATTAATTTGTATAAGTATTTTATATTAAATAAAAAATTACCCACAATAATAATAGTTAGTATTTTATAATTTTTATGTAAAAATTTTTGTAATATTATGTATAATACACGTATTGATAATACACACGTAATACATATTATATTTGCATCTTTATGTTCGTACATATAAAACACAGAAAAATTGTACGTAATTTTTTGGCAAATTTTCTGTTTAATATAAAAATATATGTATATATAAAAATATATGTGTATGTATTTACACAATTACATATATTTATTACACATATTTACACAAGACTGTTTTTTAAAAAATAACAGTCTTATACGTTTCCACATAAATTGTGTAATTATGTGTTTAATTTTTCATGCTTTTTTACAGTATAAACATGTTACATTGTTACTAATCTGCTAGTTGAAAAAACTGTCTTTTTTGATTGTTGGATTAACATATCCTTTCTTTTTTCATTATTTATACATGCAGCCATACCTGCTGGAATTCTTCAATTCCCATTTTATGAATTGGGTCTTGAGTAAGAATAGAAATAATTATTTTTATTATTAACTTTATGTAAAAAAAAATAATACAAAAGTAAATACCTTTGCAAGTAAAAAAGAAATGTAGAAAATAAATAATTGAAAGTATGAATTCTTTGTAAAGTCATTATATAATGAGAAAGAAACAATTTGTATCTTTTTTTAAATAATTGCAGGGCTTTAAATTATGGCGCCATCGGCACAGTACTTGGACATGAATTAACCCATGGATTCGACACTAGCGGTCGGCTTTATGATGGAGATGGAAATCTCCGGCAATGGTGGACCAATGAAACCATTTTAGAGTACTCGGACAGAACTCAGTGCTTCATAGATCACTATAATACTTATTACGAAGTCGAGGTAAGTCTAATAACCTTATTATAAAACGTTTGATATTAAAAAAGTTTATTTAGTAAGACTCGGTTTTTTAAGAAATAAAAGAAGTGATAAAATAAAACAATAAGAGAGAGTTCAAGTATTAAATAAATAGATAGCATAGATGATTTCTAAAAATTGTATTTAAACGTTATTTAAATTAAAATTAAAATATTTAAACAATATCTTTATTTTAGGTCGTATTGTAAGAAATACAATCAATACTAGAAATTTAAAATGCTTAATACAGTCGAAGCTGGATCTTCGTTGCTTAAATAATTCAATCTTGAATTACTAATATATACTATATATGTACTTGCATCTATACCATATTGTAGTCTTTTTCAAACTGCGCGCCGAATTATTTTTCCGGACTAAATAAATACAATTAAAACTACTCTAGTAATCGCGAATTAAATTGACAAGCAATTTAATAATTTGATGCTACCATCAAGCATTATATATTATAAAGATGTTAAT
>NW_017295631.1:254749-266130 GCF_001594075.2 Trachymyrmex cornetzi
ATTTTTATATATGGATTTAATTTAAGATGTATGTACTGAGGATGGTCAGATGGTGACCGAAACGTTTACGTAATAGAAAATAAAATATATTTTGTGCTAATTCTAACTGGCGCTGTGGCTGTATGCTCTTTATTAATTTGCTTTTATAATTTTAAGCCACTTATTATCTTATATATCTTATATATTAATTGTATTTATTTAGTCCGGAAAAATAATTCGGCGCGCAGTTTGAAAAAGACTACAATATGGTATAGATGCAAGTACATATATAGTATATATTAGTAATTCAAGATTGAATTATTTAAGCAACGAAGATCCAGCTTCGATCATAATATGCATTTAAAAAATTTTTTAATATTTAATTTTATTAAGGTGATATCTTTTTAATATTTAACATTTTGTATATAGCCTATTGTAAGTTATATCTTAATTTATGTATAAGCATTAATTTTGTATGTATAAATTAGCTTTAGTTTTAAGAAGTTGAATAACCTGATCATATCGATGAGTTAATGATATATCTTGTATAGGTCGACGATTATATCGATGGCGAACTGACCTTGGGAGAAAATATCGCCGATAATGGTGGCCTTCGCGAGGCCATCATCGCTTACAAAAGGTGGAAGGCTCGGCACGGTTATGAACCTTTACTTCCGGGATTCACGCAATTTACGCACGAACAGTTACTTTTTCTTTCTTTTGCGCACGTAAGCCAACATTCCAATTATAACATAGCAGTCAAGTCCCAATCATCATGTTTTGATATATCCAAATAAAAATCTCTTAGCTTCGTAAAGTTTTCGAACGCTTAAGGTAATAAAATAAAAAATTTAACCGATTAACAAAAAAAACGTTTTAAGTGATATTTTAAACATTTTTAACAACAAAAAATCCAAAAAGCAAGACAAAAAGAATCAGCGTGGTAGTTAATACGCAATCTTAAATCTTTAATCCAGAAAATAGAATCTTTATTTCAAAAAATAATAGTACATTTCAGTTCACTTTGGAACCATCCTCAGCAATACAATTTCAAAATATCAATCCCTTCATGTCCAAGAAAAAATCACCATCAGATTAACAGATTTGTTGTTGCAACTTGGCATATATTATTAATCTAATAACATTAAATTGATTGATATTACTTGTCCAGAGTTTGCTATAGTTCCGTTCTTTCAATCTACTTTTAATCTATTTTACGATATTAAGACTGTTCCTCTATATAATTATGTGGCATGTAACATAAAAACATTTTCGCTTATGCTAAATAGGTATATATTATCTCTTTATTAAATAAGTTCTTTGCGAAAATTGCTCCTAGTATTATTCAAGTTATGAGTAAATGTTAATTATATCACTGTTTTAGTTGTGGTGCGAGTCTTATACTGCTACATCACTAAAGTGGATGATGGAAGATTCTCATTGTCCCGGTCATGTGAGACTTCAAGCTGTACTGAGAAATTCCAAAGAATTTAGCACTGCATGGAATTGTCCAGCAGGATCGACCATGAATCCATCGAAAAAGTGTCGTTTGTGGTAAAATTTGCGTCTTCGATATAGACAATGTTTGTTATTTAATATCGTTGATTAATCAAATGTTTACCATTTATGAGGCCAGCAAGCTCACGTGCAAAACAATAATAATCTAGCTAAAACTAATTAAAACAATTAATTTTGTATTTCGTGAGACTCATGGTTTGCAATAATGCAAAATTAAATAATAAATAGAATTTTTATGTTCTCTCTATTTCGAAATTAAATAAGTGAGAATTAATATAGATTTACAGAGTTTTGTGCATGAGCTGCAATAGCTTTAATTATTGTTATCCGTTCGTTATATATGTGACGAATTATTTCTATGTAATTTGGTAAAGTCTTTCGCACTGATATACGTTGGATACACAACCTATCAAGAAATCTAAAAGTGGTCCAATAATGTTTGTAATAAAAGAACTTTATTTACGTAAAAAAAATATTTTCTAACTCCTATTATCCTTAATAATGTTTTGATAATTTTTAAATGTCTATTCGGTACCTTTGATTTTGTGTCATTCTGATTGTATAGAATCTAAAATTATACTAGTATGCTATAAATATTTTAAGTTTTATTCCATTAATTTCTATCTTGTTGTCTTTGATATCGCTGAAATACTTATTTATATTTATTTTTGATAAGGATAGAATATTGGATTAATGAAGAAGTTTCTTTGTTTTTGGTTTATTAATGTGCAAAAATGTTACGTAGAAAATTACTTATAAGAAATTAAATTCAAAAGATAAATTAAAATTAGGAATAAAACAAAAAGAAAGAGAGACTGAGAGACCGTATAATTAAACATTGAAAATTTCAACATTGTATGTATATACATTGTATGTATATATGTTAGTAGAATTATTAGTTCATGAGGTGATGTCTTTTGGAGTCAATCACAAGATATTGGTATGCAATAAGATTTATTTATTCACATATCTTAGCCAAATCAATCATATATTTTGATCCTTGATTAGGATTCTTTTTAATATCGCTCAAACGAAATCATTGGACTTTCCGGTACAATGATAATTGAAACATTGTTAAATAATTATATAATAATGCACTACAAAAATTAATAGTCTATTTTAAAAATTATAAAGATAAACACATGGGTCTTGAACTTACAGATATTCGTTAAAAGTACAAAATTGACATGTTATCTATTCGGACATTATGATACATTTAAACAATTCTTTGTTACAGTACGCGTAGCAAATTAACCATAGATAAGAGAAAATATTGAAGAGAGGAAAACGTCAATTATTAATAAATAAATTGTTATATGCTTTGTCCAATAAATTCGTGTCTGACTGTATAATATTTAAACTATTTTTTTGTTTTCGAATAAAAATCATTTTTAATATGAGTCTTTTACTCAATATTTTTTCTTCGTCCAATATCTTAATGTTATATATCCCAATTAAAATCATATGATTATTTCAGATAATGTTCCACAAAAAAATATCTCGTAATTACGAGCTTTGTTCTATTTTCCAGTTGATATGGTTTCTATATGTTTATTAAGATAAAACTGCAGAAATGGGATCAACCGCTGATGATCTAGACGTTGATATTTGTTATCAAGGTCATGATCCTGAGTGACTTCCAACAGGTTTTAACCTACATTAGTATGCATCGTTTGTGGAAGTTTATCTTTATGCATTCTAATATAATTATTCAATTTGTTAATACCTTTGTACGCTATGTTAACTATGCTGGTATTTTATAAACAGAATAACGAGATGAATCAATTGGTGGAAAGAAAACATATGGTTGCTTATTTAAAAAATTATCGATTTTGTTCACATATTTTTTTAAAGCAATTATGTGTTTTCTTTACACCAATTGACTCATCTTATTATTCTGTTCATGAAAGTATTAAAGTACGATTATCAAAAAATTAATAGTTTACAAATATATTATATTTAACATTTTATGTCAATAATAATGTGTCAGAATATAGTATAAAATATCTCGTAAACTATTGATTTTCTGGTACCACTACTTTTATATGCAGAATAATTAAAGGAATCATATTGTGTAAAGAAATTATACAATTTCATTAAAAAAAGTGGAGGTGAAGATATTTGTTTAGCGCGTCCACCTAGAAGAAAGACAACATGATCAAAATGTGGTCCCCTTTAAATCATGCAATTTTTGTCTGAAACATTTTTCTATATCTTTCATATTTTTCGAGATATTTGCCTGGAGAAATTAAAATAAGACACCCTGTATACGTTATATTTTAGTTTATAATATTTTATATAATACTGTAAAATAGGTTTCTTAATAAAAGTCTAACATAAATTACATTATGTGAAATGAAAATAACATAGATGATGCTAAAACGATACAATATAATAAAATAAAAAATATTTTGTTGTGTGTGTATTTCGGAATATAAAACAGAAGAAAAATTTTTTTTGTGTTACATTTCCCGATAATATAAATAGAAAAATAGAATAAAAAGTAAAAAATAGTATAAAAATAAAAATCGTAATATTCTATCTTTACGCAGGATAACATCCTAGACAACACACAAATTAAGTCCATAATTTTATAAGATATCTTTTAAATCTATTTTAGATGGGTCTTACACAAGTATCAGACATCTTATATGATATTAGCTGTTCAATTTGAGCTCCGGAACCACAATGCAAAGCCATCCACGCAAAAAAATCAATATGAATAAGATTTCAGAGAGTGTAAAGTGTTGATACACTTCTGAGCGACGCTTATCAATTTACAGTCTATAAAATCTTGCTTATATTGGATTTTTTGCGTCGATGACTTTCCAAAATATTACGCTCGCGCGATCGAATCGCAAGCCCTTGTGTACGCGCAATCGCTAATCGCGGAAATAAAGAAACACGTTCGTTAAGGCTCCTGACTAATCGCGGCGTCATGTTGGAATTGTGACGTCAGAAGCTAGAAATACACGTTAATTTATGTTGCATGCCATTTTTAAATAAAGACAATTTGGATAAAACGAAATGACGGGATCGCTTTAAAACACTTGTAAAAATCGACGAAAACTGTCCTTTCTTCCCTTGACAGTCAGTAAATGGTCGTAAAAGGCACGTAAAGTGAGTCTATATTCGGGCAGAAACACACGGGGCTAGTTTCACCAACGCCAGTTATTTTATCCGCCGATTAACTTTGAGTATTTCCAACTGCTAAACTGAAAACTCATCATCTCTAATCTAATTTCGAAAGTATGTATTTGTAAAAAATAGTCAAATATATTTACATTTCAATGTTTTATTTATTATCTCCACACAACACTTTTTCTTTACTACTATTACTAACAAGAATACGTTAGAAAGACAGATTTTTAAGTCTTGCTGTTGGCTATTCTGGTGATGAAGTTAATCGACGGATAAGTTTAAGGGCCACTTTCACCAACTCTGATTAATGCTAATTGATGGTTAATTCAATCATCACGATTGCCAACGTATAAACTAAACACAGTTTGTCTTAGAAGAGGAAGAGAGAAGAGAAGTTCCGATACATTGAATTGCTGTTGGTACTTCTGCGAGTTAATTGTCGATTAACATAACTAAAGATTAGTAAAAGAGGCCCTAACTGGCGTTGATGAAACTGGCCGATGGTCTGACAGCTGTTGAAACGAGTAAAATATACACTTTTACATATAAAATTAGAAGATAACTTTAGTTTTCGTCGATAATTACAACTTTGATAAGTACGAGACACGTCATATTTTCACAATTAAGCAAATAATAACGAAATGGCATGCAACATAAATTTCGTTACTTTTCCACTCCTATAAGTTCAGCCATTTATCGTGGCGAGGCGTTGTAAAACATACACCAGCACGAGTCCATATACATGTACTCGCTTTCGGTGCGCCGAGAGCACATGTACATGGGCTCGTACTTGTGTGTGCATTTTACCAGACCACCGTCTGATTCTGTGGCGCTGGCTGAGTAGTCAGAAGCATTAAGAAAGAAACAAGACACTTTATTAGAACATACACAAACAAACAGAACGACTATGTACGATGAAGAAACTCAGGAGCACGTCCGAACGTAGTGACGTGTGACGTGATGTCCCAACCGCAAAATCTGTCAATTTGTCAAATCCATTAAACAGCTGAGCTGTTGCTCTTCCCGACAATGCCCTCTTTATATGTTTCACTCGACTCGCTCGGAGATCGCACGGCACGGGTGTCGGATGCAAGCTTATTTAGGTATTTTAAAATCAAAAGACAGAGTATTTTAAAAACATATCATAGAATATTAACAAATGTCATCGAGACTTTTTATCATTTATTACTCCTACAATTTTAATCGGTGAAGTTTGCGACATGCGTGGAAAATGCAGTGAGGTTCATTGTTTAAAAATAACTAACGTAGGTAACGTGTACACTTGAATACTGGGGCGCAATAAACTGTCATGGTCACTACAAAAATTCCAGTTGCATTCTTATACAACCTTCACCGGGAATTTTATACATATAATCTTCTCGTCCTTCTCGTTTCTAAATTCCCATATAATATCGGCGCTTATCTAAAGAAAAAACAAGAACTAATTTGACAACAAAATAATTAAAATTAAAAATGTAATATACAATACATATACATTATTATTTATATATAAATATACAGGGTGTACCGAAAGTTTTTGCCAATCGCTTTGTGTAGATAGAGCGGATTAAACTGAGTCGAAAAGTCCTCTACCATTTTGCAATTTTCGTAATAGTTGACAAGATATTAATTACTAAAAATTGCCAAATATTGGTCTTGAATAATTTTTTATTCAGACCATTAACTTTACAGAAAAACTGCAAGAGATAAAAATCATTTACTTCCTACTTATAGAACTCTAAGAATTTTTTGAGAAGAAAATAAATGATTTTTCTCTTCCTCTTTTTTATAAAGTTGATAGTATTTGAGTAAAAAATTATTCAAGACCAATATTTGGCAATTTTGAGTAGTTAATATCTTGGTATTGCGAAAATTGCGAAATAGTAGAGGACTTTTCGACTCAGTTTAGTCCGCTCTATCTACACAAAAGCGATTGGCAAAAATTTTTGAGATATCCTGTATACGTATATTTATAACAAAAATATATATATAATAAAAAGTTTTCAAAATGTAGATAAAATATAGATTAAAATTAAAGAACAGAGAAGAAAAACATAACTGTGTATGTATATTCTAAAAATGGACATGTAATTAAGAAAACTTGATGAACTATCAATTTTTTTGTACAACTTTAAATATTTACGATGATTTATATTTAAAGTCATAGGTTAATACTTTGCGGGCCACCAAGTGCCGTCATGTAGGAATCAGTCTTATCAACATTCATATATATGTTGTCTATAATATACAAAGTAAGCTTGGTGTAAGAAGTAAGAGAAATTGACTAATCACAATTGAACGTGAGCAGAATAATCGACTGTGATTTTGATCAATTTCTTATTCTTACTTCTTGAACTAGTTCTACATTAGTCGCATCGCAGCGTCGCAAGCACTGCGATCCAATCAACATCAAGTTAGCTCGACTCTGATTGGACCGCAATGCTTACGACATGCTTGCGACATGACGCTCCGATGCGACTAATATAGAATCAGCATTACACCAAGTTCACTTCTCATATTATAGACGACACTACCCAACAAACACAAAGTTACATGTAACGTACCTGTTGTAATTTCCCACTCAATAATATAACTGTAATATAACACGTTATATATAACCTTGTGTTTGTTAAAAATACATAATATGGCTAATATTACATCAATTAGTATTGTATATTATTGGCGTTATTATATTTAATTGTTATAGATATGAATATAAGCGAAATGTGTTGCTTCGCAACGCAGAAACAATTATATATAAGTAATTAAACACAAGACTCATTTACGTATCACAGCCATTTGTTACAATCAGTTAGTGTAATAATATATACGCGAATTGCAAAAATGTTAACTTTGTGATTTAAAGCGAAATTACTGGAGGAACTTTCTTGTTGTCCAAATTGAAGGTATTTTTGAACTCAGTTTCCTGATCCTTCTTTAAAGGACATTTGACTTCGGAATTTGGATCTTCGCACATGTTAGAATTTTCCAGAGGTAAAGGTATAGTAACATCAAGCAACACCCCAAACACATGTGCTGTGATGTCCGACATATCTTTGTCTGTGCAAAAAAAAATATATTAATATAATATTCATTTTTAATATTTTATAAACATAATTATATTACATTGTTGTAAAATTATAATTGGAAATTCTAAATAAAATTTTGACCATCTACTAGTATATATGTATTATACACTTTTCCAAGAAATATTAAATTTTTTTTATAATATTGAAAAAAGTATATGACTAAAATACAATTATTTTACTAACTTGGTGTAAATTTAAGGAATACTTTTATGTCTGTGTCACGGGGTAACGAGCATTTCTCATCGGACACATCACAGCTTGAAATTGAGACCTCATTGAATTTGCCTGCCTCCGAGCCTGAAATAAATTTAAAATTCATAAATCGCAAACATAATTTGCATTACACACAAACTTAATATTGTAAATGTTTATTCAACACGTGAATTTAATTTAATTTAATTGAAACAAATCATTTTTATTTTCGCACAAACAACTGCATGGCATGAAGGTGCACTTTTTGCCGATTTGCTATGTAATTACATTTCATAGTAACAGAAAGTTATGTATAAACTACAGCGTAATTATACATTAGTCAAACGAACATCCAAAGAAATATACGTAATTAAATGGCTTAATGAGTAACGTTGCTAATAGTTTCCGGCATTATTATACATTTTTGATTAAAGATCCTCAATGTGTAAATAGTCTCTTTGTAATTTGTAATTAACGATAAAGCCAAGCAATGGATAATACATAATTAGTAACAAGGATTTTCGAGTGATTTCATAAGATTCTTAATACTTATATACTGTTATTCCGAAAACATTCGGATTTAATTATTATTTGCATTAATTTAATTTCTTTCCTTCAATGGAAATTAATTATTGATTTTAATAATTGTACTTTTAAACATAAAATAAAATAATATTTTTATTTTAAAGAATAATTCTGATATCGACCTCTGTTTGCTTAATAAGGAATAATTCTGAGTTTTAATAATGATTTTTATCGGTGCTTTAAGAAAACTGAAGAGAGGTTATTATTATTCATATATAGATATAGAATATCCTAAAATTACTTTTTTATCATAAATCTTTAAATTTTGAGATATATGATTTCTCCTAATCCCAATTAATCGAGAAGATTATTAATTTTATTTTATCGAATTTTCAAACTTTCAGTGTTTATTATTATATACTTTTTATATATTTTTTTAACGTATCAGAGTTACATTTTTATTTAGATAAAATCAATTTAAAATTGTCTAAAGAATTTACCAAAAGAATGTTTCATCTGAACATCGTTCAGAACTTTATAGATATTAGAAATAAAACACTAACAATAAAACACTCGTTATTTACATTTCACCGGAGGCGTTATGAGGCACTAAGCAGGTACGCTCCAGCGTAGGGCTCAAAATTTGGAAGGGCACAAAATTTTAATAGGCAGTGCTACTCTTATAATTATAAGGCTCTACCTTACTTGACATTTTAAATAAATTAGCTAAAAATGGTTTTCTGGAAATCTTTTTTTAACAATAGCGTTACAGATCTTATTAACTATGCTAATGCTGCCAATGTCTGTGACAACTGTGGAGGCATCTTTTTCAAAATTAAAAATAGTATAGAATTATTTGAGAAATACAATGACGCAGACGCGGTCATGCGATTTAGCTATGATTTCAATTGAAAAAAAAATTGGCGAATAGTTTTGATTACGTAATTAGTCTTGATTACGTAACAATTGAAGACGTAATCAGAATTTTTCAAAAACTACTAAAGCCGGAAAATATAATAGTATGTTGCATTAGGCGTCAAATATATTATTATAAAAGAAAATATGAAATTTATTATATTCACGTATTCCTGTGTTATACAAATTGGTGAAAATTCCTTTTTTTTTTAGTTGTTGGTTCGTTACCGTTAGCGGGAGATTGGTGCTAGAGACTTAGCAATCCTTGTGATGGGGCGCAAAAGTAAATTCCAGCCTAGGACGCCAAAGGTGATCATAACGCTTTCGCATTGAACAATAAAAATTCAAATTTAAAAGGAATGAGATATTTTAAAATATGCAGAATATTGACATATTAAATTAATTATTAAATCTTAATGCGCAAATTTATCCCTTTTATAAGCAACGCAAATTGCCGCATTGACTAATGACTTTTAATAGGTTTGTCCAACTTTTAATATTATTAATTAATTAATATGTTATATAAATTAATGTACTAATTAACATATAAACTAATAACACGGACAGCTGTTTTGCTGAAGAAGTACTAATCGACCTTCTTACAAAGATAGTTCTTCAAAATAATTAGAGTACGCACTTACCACAGTCCTCGAAAACGAAGGAAAGGGAGGATGTTATTCCACACAGAACACATAATATCGAAAAAGCAGCACTGATCTGCATCATGTTGTTTCCACGTTTTTCATGCAGATATTAATAATGTTGCGTGTGATCCTCGCACCTCAATTTATAAGCGTTCTTATCTAACTCGAAAACGTAATTTATCTCATTTCGGTAATAATAGACTATCTGCTATTGCAAATGGTTTCATTGTATATACTGCGACCGCACTCACGAACGTGGTGCAACTTCGTTATGAGTTCGCCATTAATTTTCTTTACATAGTTTCTCTAATAACCATGTGCAATAATTTGACAAATTCCACTTGTTTTTAATTCTCAATATCGAATATTGGGCGTCAGGCACGAGAGAGCGTGCCACTCCTTTTTTGAATTAAAAGATTCAATTTGAATTATAAAGATCTCTACAGGACCACGAACGCGGACGGCTCTAAAGCCTAACGTCCACGATGATAGAAATTGGTCCGAGATCTCGGACAGAGAAAAAATTAACAAATCACATTTGAACAATTTGGTCACATGACCATTGCAATTAGTCAATTCTTTCTTCATCCGAGCTTAGACCAATTTTAAATTAAAAATCGTATTATGAAAAGAATAAGAGAAAAAATAATATAAATAAAACTTATTTCGGAAGTATCTAAAATGACGTAATATTATCAATAATATAGTCATTATTATTTAAACCTCACAATTTGCAAAAGAAAATCGTAAGAATTTTATTTTCGCATTTGTAGAATTCGTTTTTAGCTAATTTGATATAGAAGACCTACGAATTATATGAGTTTGTACTTCTTTAATTAGCTAAACAGATAATGATTTTATTAGTATTAATAAAGTGCAATAGTTAGTTTCCGAAAAATAAGGAGGTGTCACTTTAGGAGACCTATGTCAGTATCGGCGACTTTCCTCTATTAGATAATGATCAATGATGAATTTTGTATTTTTTTAGGTAAAAGTTCCGATTAGGGGACCACCCTATGACCTTGACCTTGACATATATTGTCAAGGTCATGACCCTGAGTGACCTCCAACAAGTTTTAGCCGTCGACTCGTCTTTCGTTAAAAAGTTATTAACAAAAGAAGTTTGAAAAATAACGTATTATTTTTGCTATATATGTAATATTAAATATTATTCTACATTATAGGTTTTGACTTTCAGAGGCGCATGACTACTCTCACCTTCGACTCTCACTCCCCCTTCCCCCTGCTTCAGGGGCGCACGACTTTCCAGGGGTGAGAGTCGAAGATGAGATTCGTGCGCCCCTGAAGTAGGGGGGAGAGTCGAAGGTGAGAAGAGTCGTGCGCCCCTGAAGTAGGGGAGAGGGGGGGGGGGGGGGGG
>NW_017295631.1:266960-315290 GCF_001594075.2 Trachymyrmex cornetzi
GGGGGGGGTTCCTTAATCGAAACTTTTACCTTTTTTTAAAACTAACATACATTTTCTTAGAATGTATAATACAGAAGAAATTCCTATTTAATTTTTTTACTCCCAGTAGAGTTTCTAATTGATTTATCCTCGACACGAGCATAAATTATTGTATTTGATGATATCGAAAGGGTTGAAATCCCAGAGTTTCACCAACAATGGTAGTCATTGTCGGAAGATACCGGGTGTCATTCATTTTTTACAGTCGCGTTATGCGTGGGTGTTATCGCGGATAATCGGAAGGGAAAATTGACGTTTGATCGCCGTTGTTATTGGTTCGACAACGATGTACGACTAGAACCACTGGGAAAATGTGAACGTATCGACTTCGACGTTATCTATCTGACTCAACTCGGTGTTCAGTGTCGTCAGTTCGATTCGGTTAGTGTGTCATTCAACATGAGCAACGAGCGTAGTAAGTTATATTTTTATACGCTAGCCTATCTACCTGACTTTTTTTTTCCGGTGCATCTTATGTACGTATATAACCCGATGATGTTCCCGTAGCCTGATATTTTAAAGTTGGAGTCAAGAAAAGTTTCTGCAGTTTTTACATTACGAGCCTATTATTCTTGCTTTTGCGATTGCGGATATCATACTAACAGACGTAACAATAATGGAAAAATAATATAATAATATAAACTTAATCGCAAAATTACAGATTAATTTTTTAATTTTTAACTATAATGTCTCTTTTTTTAATTGTATTCTTTTACATCTTCTATATTCAGAAATAAAATAAATATTTATCAAAACATATATATATAAATCTAACAGAAAAAGATAAGAAAAAAGCACAATTGAAAAAAAGCACAGTTGAAAATTGTGTAAAAAAGTAAACTAATACGTAAATCCTATTTTGTTACTAAAATTTATATTTTGTGTTTATTTAATTAGCATAGTTATTTTAAATATAATTTTATTGTTGTTTTTGTTATTAATAATAAAAGTATTATTTGTTTAAAATGCATAAATCAATATTATTACACAACAAATTTTATTATGTATTGCAATATTGAAAATTATGTAGAAAGGTTATATGTATATATTTATATAAAAAGATTTCGTTTATTTGAAGTATTTTGGTTAATTAAAAGAAACAAAAAATTAATAATCAATTTTGATATTATCCAAAGAAAAACTTTTATTTTATCTTCAATTGTTTTTTTTAAATTTATTGAACGCTAAACTGACCTTATTTTGTTATGCGATAACAAAACTAGGCTATAAGAAGATAGAAATCTACTGTTAATAAATGTAGGTCGCTCAATATCATTTAACATTATAAAAAAATAAAATAAAATATTAATTTTTTTTGTACAATATTTCATGATTTTTTATAATAAATAAAAAATTTATTATATTTGTATGTGATAGAGATAATTCTTATTTGCAAATTTTTTACTTTATTTTTAGTGATAATTATTATTTAAATTTAATAAATTGCTTTCCTAAAAGAAAGATATAAGATTAAAATATATATAAACTGAAAATTATTTAAACTAAATATGTGTACATATAGATATAATTTTGTTATTTATTTGTAAAAAAATTAACTTATTTTTTAAGTATGGTATTAATTTTTTTTATTACTTAAAAATTAATATTATTACAAATATTATCTAGGAGATAATGTATGTATATATATTATAAACAAAGACTTATTTAAAAAAAAATTGAACAAATTAATGGAATTATAAACAATTTATTGGTTATCTGAACGAAGTCAAATTAAAATGGATAAAGGAGCGTAAAAGTCAAGCTGGTCGTATCGTGAGCGCCATCAGTTCGCGGGAGCCAACAAGAATAGAAGAAGAAGGAAGCTTGTCGGTATCACTTTGCTTGTTTAATCCTTGTTCTTGCTTTTTAATATAGATCATTTCATACTAATCTTTTACAGTAAGACGATTCTACATCTAATATTTTTATATCCTCCCACTGAAATTCATGATTAAATTCTAATCTATGACAGGAGATGACCGAAAGCGAACCTGTGATTTTATTAATGTCTGTCATGTGTTCTTTTATTCTGGCCTTCAATTGTCTTTTTGTCTGTCCTACGTAACTGAATTCACAATCCCGACAATTGATTCTGTAGACCACATCACATTTTTCTTTTTTATCTATGCGGTTTTTTCCTGTTTTTATAAAATTATTCAAGAAGTTGGTTGGTTTAAAAGATAGTCGGAAATAATGTTTTGTAGTGACAGTTTTTAAAATTTCCGAAATGTAATGTATGGAACTGTGAAGTACTTTTTTATACTACCAGCATCAGTGTAAGTTTTTTGGTGTGTTCTTTTATTGTTGTTTGTGTTCCTCGAAAAATTGTGAATTTGTTTGTTGATGATAGAAAATAAAAAATTTAATGAGTATTTATTATTTGAAAATCTCGATTAATGATTTTTGACGAGAAAACGAGGATGTGACAATAGTAAAATTATATTTAATATGTCTATAATAATCGATCTTTTATATTCCATCAGAAGAAGGGTGATTTGAATGGAAGTTAAGATATCTCGGAATTTGTGGATTTCTTGTATAAGTCGAATATAATGCTACTATTCTTCACAATCAGGATAACATCGAGGAAGTTAATGCAGTCATCGACACCAATCTCCATAGTGAATTTTAATCTCTCATGATACAAATTAAAATTGGTGGGGACTGCCCTAAACTACATATTTACCTTAAAATTTGTTAAAATTTTTTCTAATAATTTTTCTAGAGCCATAAATATGATATCACCTATGTATTCTGATGTAAAATGGTAGACCGGTGTCAATGCTCGCAAATGCAACCTCCTCAAAGTCCTGTATTACAATATCCGCTAAAATCAGGGACAAGAGTGAGCCCATGGGTGCGCCAAAGATCTGTTTGTAGATTATTCCATTGAATGTGAAAAAAAGTAACTCTAAGATTAGCGAAATCGCTAAAATAAATTCTTCTGTCGGAATGGGCGTAACTGTGGTGATAAAATTTCATCTTTTTTAATGTTCAAGGCTAGTTCTTTGGGGACATTGGTGAACATAGATACCATGTCCAACGAGACCAGTTTGTGATCTGCACCAACAGACAAGCCACTGATTTTTTCAACTAATTGATAGCTATTTTTCACGTAGCTGAAATGTTTGGGAATGCTGCGTTCAATAATATCGTGTAAAAATGAAGATGATAAAGCGGGCTGTTGATGCACGACATACTTACTCTCAATGGATTCCCCTGTTTGTGTATCTTTAACAGGCTTATATACATACGATAATGGAATATATATATTTTTATAAACTAATTTGATTTTTAATTTTTATATTGAGAATATACTAGTGCCGTTACATAATTTTAAAAATTTATGCAAGTACTGAAGATGACTTAATATAAGGTCGAAACATTTGCGTTTTATTTTGTTTGTATTTGTATATTCACAAAAAAATTATTTAATATAATATATACTTGCATGTACATCTTGCAAATTGGCTTTTATGCTCCTTTATCTATTTTAAATTATTGGACTTTTGATATCAAAAATAATAACAATATAGGTAATAAAAGTACTTATATATACATATATATATATTATTTTAAACATGCAAGTTAAAGAGTGACTGCAAAAAAGGGTTTTTTTAGCCCGTTTTTTGGGCTATCAATTTTTGAACTGAACCGTGTGCCAAATGATACCTTACAATGAGATATTAATTACAAAGAAGTTTCAAGTTGAGGTGATAATTGTTATCATAGCTGGAGAGGAGGGGGAGTCACGTATTACGTCTACGCAAAAATCCGTTGATTCCACTCCTCTCAGCTCTTATAATAATTGTCACCTCATCTTTAAACTTCTCTGTGATTAATGTCTGAATATAAGGCAAAAATTTGGCACACAATTCAGTTCCAAAAAACGGGCGATTTTTGCGGTCACTCTTTCCGTAATAATTGCTGCTTTTTAAAATGATATCGTAGTTTGTCTCACTAATGATTACTATTGTTTTCATATATTTTCTTTTTTCAGAGGAAGGGTCTGTTTACGCGGTCGGAAGTCAGAATCACTTGGTGCCGATTAAATCTAGGAAAACCTTGTTAGTAAGAAAGCGAGACTGACAGTTTTCTCTTGATAATAATTCATTAAATTGCTTTATTAAATTAAGAACATACATTTGTTCGCTGCAAGTAGATCAATCAGTCTCCGCTAACTAGATTTATTATGTTTATAGTTTCAAGAAGAAAAGACAGATTTCCAATCTGTCACTGATAATTTTATTCGTTCTGCTGGGTGCCTTGTTCATAACAGTTGTGATACTCGCTGTACTTTGTAAGTTTCTTCTTTAATATGTCTTATTTGCTATAGATGAGACTATGTTAAAAATATATCTATATTATATATTGAAATATTATATATATATATATATATATATGTAATTATATAATTATATATTACATTTAAATATATTTTTTTAAATTATGTATTATGTACTAATCGTTAAAAAAAAGTATTTACTATATTTTTAATTTTTTAATGAACAAAATATAAATTACTATGATAAGAGTAAAAAAAGAAAAAATAATGCATACAAATTGGTATTAAAACATAAACATTTAAAATTTCTTAAATATCATTGCATTAGTCATTTTATGTCTTAATATCGTATGTAAATTCTGTAACTGTGAGTTCTATCAATAGTAGGTATACTCTTTGTAACAGGTATATAACAACCGGAAATACTTTTTACTTTTTGAAAGAAATGACTCAAGTCTTACGATGCTTTTATATCTTCTTTACAATTACATATGCTTGACAAATTATTGAGAAACAATTTAACATATCTTTGATCGCCATTGGCATTGTGTAAATATTTTAGCGAACATGTGTTTATGGATTGTGCAGCGTACCACGTGTCCCAAGAAACAACTTTGTTGCGTGCTCATCATTGATGTTATGCGATAATCTATAGCATTCTACATGTGACCATGATTTCTAAGTTTTATATATATACATATGTATAATTGTATATATATATATATATATATATATATATATATAATGCAAAGTATCCCTTAAAGTGTCTTTTCATGCTGACGCTCGCATAAAGTATCATGTCCTGTACTCCGAATGCGGGAATTTCGGATCACTCTGTATATTAAAAATCTGGAAAATACGATAAACTAACAAAATTTAATTTGCTCTTGAAGTATTTAGGATACTCTATAAATATATATTGCTGTTGCAGATGCATGTAAAAATATAGTGGAGATATGTGACAGTGAGGATTGTATGCGAATAGGTAAGTAGTGTATAATTATTATTATACTAATGCGATTATATAAACTTGCATTATTATTCATAAACATTGCATAAAACGATAAAAAAATTAATATATGGAATTACTATCTTGGAAACAATTAATTATTCTTCTTTGTCCACCCAGCTGCTAGTTTGAAGGAATCTATGAACGAGTCTGTAGATCCTTGCGACGATTTTTATCAGTGAGTAGATTTATTATCGGCGCGACACGCGGTGTGCGTGCTATTATGTCGTGTATTGATCGTGTGATGTACATCTCGTAAAATGTATATCATACACAAAATTGCTATATTAGTTTTCAAATTTATTATTTCTGTGTCACGCAAATCCTGCACAGTGTGTTTCGTTTTAACTCGTTTATATAAGACATCGATCGTGCCACGAATTAATCCACTTTTTCTAGAAGTAGCAACTGATGCTAACATTTTATTATTATTAATCCACTTAATTAATTTAAATTATGTTGAGGACGGCTACGAACCATAAGAATAAGATTAAATATAAATAATAAGTATAATATAATTAATAAGCACTAAAAAAAATATGAAATTATACATACGACGTTTCGACTCCGATCGAATCAGTGTTAAACATGTAATAAACAATTGATAAAAATATATTTAAATTAAAAACGGCTTAATACTAAAATTGACAAGAAGATTATATTATAGTACTTATTATTTAGGTATATTCGATCTTATTCTTATGGTTCGTAACCCTTCTCTAACATAATTTCAATTAATTTGTATTACTTGCCATATTACATTATTTTTATTTAACTAATTAATAAACTTATTTAATTAATTTATTTATCATTTATACATTTATTATCTTTGTAGTGTACGATATGCTTTCGCTCTTTTTTTTAGATACGCGTGTGGTAGATGGCCGCAGGAGCATCCTTCGGATTATAGCCTAAATTCCTGGTTCCTCGAGCGCAGTAGTCGCATGTACAGAAAAATCAGAGATCAACTAATAGTCAATATGTCTGCAAGTGAGGTACCGTGGGCAGTGATGCAAGCCAAGACTCTGTTCACCAGCTGTATGGACGAACGTACGTTGCTGTTTTTGTTTAATTACGTAAATGTTAAAGAAACAAACGCTATAATCAGAAACATATTAATTAAAATATAAAATATATATATAATATATATTTTTAAAAAATAATAATTAATAATAGTACGTGTAAAATATAACATATTGTAAATTAAATTTTATTATTATACAAATTACCTTTTAATTTTGAATATGTCTTATTAGAAGATAAATTTCAGATACCGTGGATGAACTCGATTTGTCTCCATTGTTCGACCTGTTGAAGTTGTTAAATTTACCCATGGTACCATTTGTTACCAATATAACGACTAATTATGTCGAACAACTTGCCAATGTAAAGAAAACTTTGGACTTTGACGTTTTCTTTGGCTTTAGAGTCATACCCGATCCAAAGAACACGAGTAAGAACGTACTCTATTTCAATTATCCATTTCGTTACTATCCTTTTCTCGCGTACGTATACTTTTATTATTCTTACAATAGTATATTTATTTCATATAATTATTTTTAAATATTTTGCAAATTACTAATGTTGTAATTAGTACAAATAATAATAAATTTATAATAATAATAATAATAGCGATAAAGAATTGGAGAAGCGGTTACAAACCATCAGATCGCGATTACGAAAATTAGATGAGTTAGATGACGAAGCCGTGTTGAGCGAGAACGAAGAGGCCGAATTTACCTATATGGCTGATATTATTAAACACATTATTAATAATGGCACTGATAATAAATGCACTTCAGATGACGAATCGATGATTGAAGATGACGAATTAGAAGAATTTCTTAAGGGGACTTACAATATTAGTAATCTTCTTTATGACGTAAGTATTTTTTTTATTAATAATGAATTTAGTTGGATACACTAGTTCGTACCGGTGCATATTTATTTGCCGTGAGCTAGGTCGAGTATGTCACACCCGACACATTGATCTCTTTAATGTTTAAAGTTGTTACTAACTTGATTAAAATTTTAATAAAATTTTCTCATAATTCTGAATATTTTATTTATAAAAATATAATAGTAATAAGGCTCAATAAATTAAAAAAGTGAAAGAAAAAGGGCTACGAGCCTAAGAGTTAGTAGTTGGAAATAGAAATTTTAAAAAATCACAGTATAAATATGTCATTTAGTCAGAATATAAAACTTTAATGTGTCGGCAATAAACAATATAACACAAACAAACGTTTCGATCCCTGTTGGATCATTATCAATGTTAAATACACAAAAATAGAACGGTGAAAATATTACAAAGTTAAAATATATAAAAATTACAATTCGCTCTCAATCGCAAGCAAAAATATGATAAAACTCACAGTAGTTAATATAATAAAATTCGCTCAGTGTATGAGTTGGAAGTTATGTGAACGTTGTAATAAGTAACAATATGTGTTTCCGGTTATCAGTTGTAAATTAAAATAATTCGTATCTTTGTAAATGGTATGTCAGTATAATATAAAATTCTCTATTTTTAGACAATGCGATGAGAGTGGAACAGTCATATCTCTAGTATGTTCAGAGACAATAATTTTATTTATAGTTTCTATTTAGTGAGAGATTCATTGTGTCTTATAAAGTACTTTTAGATTTAGGTATTTTTAGGTACTTTACCACCTAGCTCACACCGGGTTAAAGTTGTACACTGATTTAATCTGAAGATGAGTGTAAAAGTGAAATGCAAATATTTCGAATTATAAAATACATATTTTATTTAATAACACGTGTTATTAATAAAATATGTATTTTATCGTTGTACAACGATATGTATTGAGAGTTCACTGTTTAACCTGATTTTTTTTTATTATATTAATTGAATGTGTAATATTTTTCAAAATCTTAATTGTATTTTAGAATTGCATTTAAAATAAAATTAACAACAAATATTATAGAGCGTAATAAAAATAGAATTTTATTTTATTAATATAAAATCTTTATTTTAACAATTTTGCTTGCGTAAAAACATGTGTTAGATTTGATTTATACTATTTATGGTGAATATGAGTAAACGCACTTAGTGCGCATCAGCGCATATTATAGGGATCCTTTACATGGAAATTACATGTCTATGACCGGAAAATTACCTAAATATGACTAGAAATTTACAATTTCTAATAAATTTTCAATTATATTTATGTAATTTAAGTAATTTTCCAGTCATAAATATGTAATTTCCATGTAAAATTACATGTAAAAAGTAATTGTTATACAAAAATAAATTTAGTCAATAATAACAGACGATTTTAGGATCCCTATAATGTGCACCAATGCTCATTAAGTGCGTTTACTCGTATTCACTATAAATAATATAAATCAAATCTAACACATGTTTGTGCGCAAGCAAATTTGTTAAAATAAAGATTTAATATTGTTAATATAAAATTCTTTTTTTTTATTACGCTCTATAATATTTGTTGCTGATTTTATTTTAAATGCAATTCCAAAATACAATTAAGATTTTGAAAAATATTATATATTCAATTAAGAGAATATATAAGAATTTAATTCTTTGACAGATGATGCGTGCAAATCGAAATCACAGTGTTTCTGTAGAAAGCTTGAGTGATAGTGATTATATGCTAGTAGACGATCTACAAAAATTGACAGATGATCATGTAATAGATAGTAATTTGTCTCTCACTCCTACACCAATTTGGCGGCCCTTTATTGAATCCATTTTTGAGGGAATCGATAAGTTGGATCTTGACAACAAGGATAAAGTTCTCATTGGTAATCTGGAGTATTTGAAAGATGTTGCAGTACTATTAGCTTGTTTGGAGGAAGAAGTCTTAGGTATGTATATTCCTGATTTATAATATTAATTCTTCTTGAATTAATTACATTACTTTGTTGTTATTTAAATTCAGTATTTACTTAAAAAAAAAATATTTTCAAAATTCAAATCAATATTTATTTAGAAAGTTACATTTGGTGGACGGTTGTGGATATTGTGGCGCCTTACGCTTTCGAAAAACTCAGGGATATTTGGAACAAGTACGTTAGTAAGGTAACAGACATGGAAGTTATAGACATATCACAATCGTTATTCTGTGGAGGAATTGTTAATAAATTAATGGGTATCTATTTAAAACTTCAATCAATTTTTTTGTAAATAATATATTCAACAAATACATCAACATCTAATCTTTTAATAATGCTGTATTTAGATTTAATAAATGTATCTTCACAATGTACCATAGGTGTTTTCAATTAATGATGTCCATCGACTTCCAGGAATGGCTGTATCGTGGCTAATCGTAGATCCGACATTTCACGAAAATAAAGTTAACAAAGTACAAGAAATACTAGAGGATATAAGAGAGGCTTTCGGCTCATTTGTCGCTAAGACAGATTGGATGGATCAATTGACAAAAATGGCAACAATCGAAAAAAGCAAAAAAATGGAATATGCAATTGGATTTCCCACGTGGCTCTTTAACGAGGAGAAGCTTAATGAATATTACAAAGGCGTAAGTTTTGTGAAAAATTAATTATAGTAGTTCCAATTTTCTGACAAAATAAGTGAAAAATTTGTTTTGCGGAAATTTTACGCATTTAAAATTTCTCATTTAATTGTCTTAATTATTTTTATATACATATATTTAAGTTTGTTTATTTTTATAATATACATATATTTACGTTTATTTATTTTATCTTACAAAATATAATAGCATTATTTATATGTAGTTTGTATAATATTGATCTGTTAATTATTGTTTAGATAGACCTATCGGAAACAAGATACTTGATAAACTTGGTACAATTCGTTCAAGTGCGATTGAACAAAACGTGGGCAAGTCTGCATGACGAAAATATATTCAACAAGTCATCATAGTAAGTAAAAAATTTTGAAAGTTGTTATCTGTAAAAATTAGTACTGAGGTTTTCTTTTTATTTATGCTTCGTTTTATTATGGATGATCAGTTGGGCAACTGATCCTACTGATGTAAACGCATTTCACAACTATCAACTTAATCATATAAGTATGTAACAATTTAATTTTTTATTATTAAAAAAGTAAAAATATGTAAAATTATATACATATGTATAAAAAATACGCAATTTGTAGTGGAAATATATAAAATTTTTATTAATATGTATAAGTATTTTATATTAAATAAAAACTTATATACAATAATAATAGTAGAGGAAGGTCATAGATACCGACATGTCACTTTGTTTTTAGACAAATACAAACTAAAAAGTGTCTTCTATCAAATAATATAAGCAGTTTTTATAATACTGTTTTGTAATTTTGCAATAATTAATTTTTTAGTAAGCTAAGCAAAAATGGACGTTTGACAAAATGGGCCTTAAAACTGACACAGTAGGCAACAATGCTAAGAATTCCTATTCTTTTTCTTTTACAGGAATTATTTGTATAAAGTACCTACAAATGAATGTATATAAGATATTCCAGAATTTTTTTACTTATAAGATATCGTTATAAGATATTGTTATTGAATTATATGCATATTTACTTTATGCTGTTCTGCAAGGCACAAATATATAACGCGAATTTTTCAAGAGTTTTTCTATATATGCACGATTGTTTTCAGCTCCAATAGAGTTATTTGACACTATACAGAAAAATTATAAAAATTAAATCAGCTCATGATCTGTTTTATAGACAGGGGTAGCAGTTTTACGCTGCACCCCAATTTTAAATTTAAAATCGTATTATGAAAAAACTAAAAGAAGAAATAATATAAATAAAACTGATTTAAGAAATTACAAGCATTTAAAATTACGTAATATGATCAATAATATAGTTACTATTATTTAAACTATGCAATTTGCAAAAGAAAATCGTAAGAATTTTATTTTAGTATTCGTAGAATTCATTTTTAGCTGATTTGATATAGAAACAATTAAACCACAAATACACGAATTATGAGTTTGTACTTCTTTAATTAGCTAAACAGATAATTATTTTATTAGTATTAATAAAGTGCAGTAGTTAGTTTCTGAGAAATAAGATGTCATTTTAGGAGGCCTATGTCAGTGTCGGAGACTTTCCTCTATATTTTATTGTTTTTATGTAAATGTACAATTTTTTGTAATATTATATGAGGTGTGATCAAAAAGTAAGGTGACTTCATTTTTATAAAAAAATATTCATTTATTCATCCAAAATTATGTTATCCCCTTCAAAATAATCCCCCTCTGATACAATGCACTTGTGCCAGCGCTTTTTCCAGTCGTCAAAACACTTCTGAAATGCACTTTTGGGTATTGCCTTGAGCTCCTCCAGCGATGCAGCCTTAATCTCCTCAATCGCAAATCTTCGTCCTTTCATGGGCCTTTTCAATTTTCCATGTTTCGTCACCAGTTATAACCCTTTTGATCAGGATCATCATTGACGTCGTTCAACATGTCTTGGGCGATGTTCATGCGACGCTGCTTCTGATCAAAATTAAGCAGTTTTGGAACGAATTTCGCTAACACACGTGTCATACCCAAAACATCCGTTAAAATTGATTGGCATGAGCCAAACGATATGTTAAGATCATCAGCTATTTCTCTAATCGTGATTCGACGATTTTTCAACACAATTTCTTTCACTTCCTGAACATTTTCGTCGGTTTTTGATGTGCTGGGACGTCCAGAGCGAGGTTCATCGTTAACGTTTTCTCGGCCCTCTTGGAATAACTTATACCATTTATAAACATTTTTTTTTTGCTCAAAGTTGACTCACCGTACGTCACTGTCAACATTTCAAGAGTTTTTGAACACTTAATACCATTTTTTACACAAAAATTAATACAAACTCTCTGCTCCATTATTTTCAACAGCAAAAAATCGCCGAGCACGCAAACACGAGTCTAACCTTTATGCCTCTCACATAAAAACAACACATGCTATATAGTCAAAACTGTGAACATATGATCGTGACGAGTGTACCAACACAACAAAAAAAAATTTTGAAATTAGAGTGTACAGAGCGCGCGAAATTCAAAAAGTCACCTTACTTTTTGATCACACCTCGTATGATATATGAAGTATTGATAACACATAGGTAATACATATTATATTTGCATCTTAATATTCGTACATATCAATAATACAGAAAAATTGTACGTAATTTGTTGACGAATTTTCTGTTTAATATAAAAATATATGTGTATATTTACACAATTACATATATTTACATACATTTACACAAGAACGTGTTTTTTTCAAATAATTTTTGAAAAAAGCATAGTCTTATATATTTCCACTATAAATTGTGTAATCATTTATTTAATTTTAAATGCCTCTTTACAGTATAAATATGTTATATCGTTAATAATCTGTTAGTTGGAAAAACTGTCTTTTTTGATTGTTGCATCAATGTTACATTAACCTATATCCTTTCTTCTTTCACTATTTACACATGCAGCCATACCTGCTGGAATTCTTCAATTCCCATTTTATGAATTGGGTCTTGAGTAAGAATAGGAATAATTACTTTTATTATTATCTTTATGTATAAAAAAATAATACAAAAGTATATATACAAGTAAAAAATAAATGTAGAAAATAAATAGTAGAAAGCGTAAATTCTTCGTAAGGTTATTATATAATGAGAAAGAAAAAAAATTAACATTTTTTAAAAATAATTGCAGGGCTTTAAATTATGGCGCCATCGGCGCAATAATTGGACATGAATTTACTCACGGATTCGACCCCAACGGTCGGTTTTACAACGGTGACGGAAATCTCTGGCAATGGTGGACCAATGAAAGCATCTTAGAGTACTTGGACAGAACTCAGTGCTTCATAGATCACTATAATACTTATTACGAAGTCGAGGCAAGTCTAGTAATCATATTACAAAGCGTTTGATATTAAAAAAGTTCATTTTTGATAAGACTTGATCTTTTAAAAAATAAAAGTGATAAAATAAAACAATAAAAGGGAGTTCAAGTATTAAATAAATAGATATTATAGATCATTCTTCTAAAAATTTCATTTAAACGTTATTTAAATTTTAATTAAAATATTTAATTTTATTAAGGTAATATCTTTTTAATATTTAACATTTTATATATAGTCTGTTGTAAGTTATATTTTAATTTATGTAAGCATTAATTTTTATGTAAAAATCAGCTTTAATTTTAAGAAATTGAATGACTTAAACATATCGATGAGTTAATAATACATCTTCAATAGGTTGACAAGTACATCGACGGCGAACTGACTTTGGAAGAAAATGTCGCCGATAATGGTGGCCTTCACCAGGCTGTCGTCGCTTACAAGAGGTGGAAGTCTCGGCACGGTTATGAGTCTTTACTTCCGGGATTAACGCAGTTTACGCACGAACAGTTACTTTTTCTTTCTTTTGCGCACGTAAGCCAACATTCCAGTTATAACATAGTAGTCGAGTCTTAATCTCATGTTTATAGGTATATACAAATAAAAATCTCTTAGCTTCATGAAGTTTTCAAACGCGCTCAAGGTAGTAAAATAAAAAATTTAACAGATCAATTAAAAAGACGTTTTAAGTAATATTTTAAACATTTTTGTTTATGTATCAATTTCCATATTCTTATCAAGTTTATATTTTTATGGAAAAGAAGTCGTTTTTAATCGTTGTTCGTCCATTTTTAAGTCAGGGATTTAATGATAAAATCGTTGTTTTCCTTAAGGCTTAAATAGAAAGACAAATCCGGAATTCTCAGACTTCTCTGATTCATATTCAAACTAAAAGTATATTTTTAAATTGTAAAATTCTTCGATGATTTGGTAATCAATAGTTGATAGAACTAGTTTCATCTTTGCTTGGTTTTTATTTGCTGCCTTATTTAAATTCAAATTCGGTTTTACTAGATAAATTAGAATTAAAAACTGCAAGATCAGTAACAGTAAATTACAATTGGCATATATTTTTCATCTAATAACAGCAAATTGATATTACCTACCTAGAGTTTATTATAATTCCGTTCTTTTAATCTACTTGACTTTTAATCTACTCTACATTATTAAGACTCTTCCTCTATATAATTATATGACATGTAACACTATAACATAAAAACATTTTCGCTTTTGCTCAATAGATAAAGAAATGTTACCGATATCAACATACCATTTTGTTCTTAGATAATATTTCTTAAACAAAAGGTAAAAATAAAACTTTAAAAACATAAGTGCACATTAAAAAGTATCTTCTATCAGATAGTATAAGCAGTTTTTATAATATTGTTTGTAATTTTGAAACAATTAATTTTTTCTTATGATAAGCAAAAATGAACGCCTGACAAGGCTCTAAAACTGACACAGTAGGCAGTTATGCTACGTATTCCTATATTTTTCTAGAATTATTTTTACAGGAATTATCTGTATAAAGTACCTATAAGTGAATGTATATGTACAATATTTTCCAGAATCTTTTAACTTCGTTATAAAACATTTTTATTGAATTATATGCATATTTCTTTATGCTGTTCTGTAAGATGCAAATATATAATGTGATAGTTTTTCAAGAGTTTTTCCATATATGCACAATTGTCTTCAGCTCTAGTAGAGTTATTTAACTCTATAAAGCAACATTATAAAAATTAAATTAGCTCATGGTCTGTTTTACAGACAGGTGTGGCGGTTTACGCTGCACCCCAATTTTTAGTTTAAAATCGTATTATGAACAACTATGAGAAAAAAATAATATAAATAAAACTGATTTAGGAAACTATAAGCATTTAAAACGACATAATATTATTAATAAGATAGTCACTATTATTTGAACTACGCAATTTGCAAAAGAAAATCGTAAGAATTTTATTTTCGCATTCGTAGAATTTTAGCCGATTTGATATAGAAACAAATTAACAGATTTGATGTTGCAACAACATTTCTTTCAATCTACTTTTAATCTATTTTACGATATTAAGGCTGTTCCTCTATATAATTATGTGGAATGTAACATAAAAACATTTTCGCTTATGCTAAATAGGTATATATTATCTCTTTATTAAATAAATTCTTTGTGAAAATTGCTTCTAGTTTTATTCAAGTTATAAGTAAATGTTAATTATATCACTGTTTTAGTTGTGGTGCGAGTCTTATACTACTACATCACTAAAGTGGATGATGATGAATTCTCATTGTCCCGGTCATGTGAGACTTCAAGCTGTACTGAAAAATTCCAAAGAATTTAGCACTACGTGGAATTGTCCAGAAGGATCGCCTATGAATCCATCGAGAAAGTGTCGTTTGTGGTAAAACTTGCGTGTTCGACAAAGACAATGTTTGTTATTTAATATCGTTGATTAATCAAATGTTTATCATTTATGAGGTCAGCAATCTCACGTGCAAAACAATAATAATCTATCGTTAATTGAAAAAATTAATTTTTTATTTCGTGAGAGACAGTAAATTTTGCAATCAAGCAATATCAAAAATCGCTTTAATAATTATTGTTATCCATTCGTTATATAATATATAGTATACGAATTATTTCTATGTAATTCCGTAAAGTTTTTCGCATTGATACGTTGGATACAACCTAATAAAAAATCTAAAAGTGATCCAATAATGTTTGTAATAAAAGAACTTTATTTCCGTAAAAAAAGTATTTTCTAATTCTCCTATAATCTTTTTAATCTTAATAATGTTTACACAATTTTTGAATTCGGTACCTTTAATTTTGTGTCATTCCGATTGTACAGAATCTAAAATTATATTAGTATGCTATAAATATTTTAAGTTTTATTCACAGAAATATAATACCTACTGGAACGCGCGCTGGCGCTAGTTTCGCGATCCGACAAAGAGGATCTCAAATGGTATCTTTGTCCTTTTTTAGTACAATATTAATTTTTAATACAACAGTATTTCACCATATCTAATTAAACTCTCTATTAAACAATAATAATTGAGATTCAACATACATTTGACATTTGGCATGCTACGTATATTATTAATTTTAACTTTTCCCGAGACTGTACGAGCCCCACTACTGTTTACTGCACATGCGCAGTATAATTTCGAAAAGGACAAAGATATCACTTGAAATACTGTTTCTTGGATCACTGCTAACAAAGGCGGCAAGGGTCCGCGCGCGTTCCAGTAGGTATTATATTTCAGTGGTTTTATTTCATTAACTCTCTCTCTCTTCTATCTTGTTCTTTGATCGCTGCAATACTTATTTCTTATAAGGATAGAATATTGGATTAATGAAGAAGTTTTTTGTTTTTTGATTTAGTAGTATGCAAAAATGTCCTGTAGCAAATTACTTATAAAGAACTAAGTTTAAAAGATAAATTGAAATAAAATAAAGCGAAAGAAAGATTGAGAGACTGTATAACATAATTCACATTGAAAACAACAACTTTATATGTACATGTTAATAAAATTATGTAATAAAAATTGAATAGGAAAATTTAAAATTAAAATTTAGAGAAGTTATTTATTTAAATATTAAGTAAAATTATAAACTATTTAATTTTTATATACGTATTTTTTAAAAGCTTATAAGGATCGTATAATAGAAATATTTTGATAATTTTAAATGAGGTACCATTAAAATATAACTTAACGTTTTTTAAAAATATATCCAGACACCAATAGGGCATTTACAGATCGACTCTTTTATAGAGATATGTTTACTTCCATGTTATCGTTAATGGTCTATGCAAATGATAACTCATGGAAAAAATGTGGAAAAAAGTATAATATTATTACACTGTAAATATATATTTATTTATAAAACATTTATATAATAATGATTTGCATAATCATAAATTTAATATTTTATTTATTAGATTGGCAATCACAAAACAGTCAATATCTACATTCTTCAATTATTTTCAGATTTACCGAAACCACTTGATAAACGTGAAAATTTATCCACAGATTGTCGTTTAATAGTATCTCTAGTTGGTACCTAGGAAAAGAAAGACTTTCCTAATAGCTTCGATTTAATCGAAGATGTAAGTATCATCAGGAAAGTAACTGGCGCAAGTTTTTAAACATTCTTCTTTTACATAGTTAAGTTACATTCTTCTTCTACATGAAGTTAAATGTCAATCTCTTAAAATAAACTATTACAAAAGAAAAAGCCCAAGCGAACTTTCCGATCAAATTGACACTTCAGGGGTAAGTCGTCGTTGAGTAATTCTTCGTGTAGTATATATTTCTACTAAGAGATTCCAGTAGTTTATTCAACGTCCATTACAAGATAAATATTCTAGTATACGTAACCACCATTGGAATCGGTGGGTTGCACATATTCCTGCTTGCTGCTT
The DNA here is from genome assembly GCF_001594075.2 of Trachymyrmex cornetzi. NCBI lineage: Eukaryota > Metazoa > Arthropoda > Insecta > Hymenoptera > Formicidae > Trachymyrmex > Trachymyrmex cornetzi. Next base: position 284,575 of record NW_017295631.1, read on the forward strand.
GTGGCAGAAGAAACAATACATCCAGCACATGCGGTGGAGGGCTTATACGCTTGTTTGCTCGGTTGCACGACGGGCTTGATTTTAACGGGTTCAATCTTCAACGCTGCATTATCAACCGTAACTGAGTCGCTGCTGGTCGAAGAGGGCACGACCTGTTGAGGTTGCTGTGGTAGGAACGGTATTGAGGATATGGAGGATGGTATAAAAGATAGAGAGGGAAACTCGAAGTTCTCAAACGGATTCTGGAAGCCGTCCAGAGGACTTGAGAAAGTCGGTAGATTTTCCAACACGTTTTGGAACGTCAACTGGGAATTGTCGAAGAAGGTCTGCACTGGATTAGCCTTGGTATCCACCGTCACGTGATGAGCAACTGGATGAGCAATTGGATGAGCAACTGGAACGCTGGTTTTTACGTAATGATGAACGGGGTATGGCACTGGACGAGGCACTTCCACGGGGTATGGGCGATCCACGGTGACCCGAACAGGTTGGGGCACACGGACGTAGTAGGGTTTAGGAACTTCGACGGTGTGCGGAACTGGAACGGGAACAGCGACATGCTTGGTCACCGGTACTTGATACGGGTGAGGTACTTGCACTTGCAAATGGTGATCCACGGTTTTCAGGGGTATGTTGTTGAACGAGGAGTACGAGGCATAATTGGGGAAGGTATTGAAAGTAGAAATTAAGGGGGACACACCTGAAACAGAAAAAGTTTCCCATTTTCAAATATTTATTTAATTCATCTTTTATATATAAAATTTTATTTATATAATTAATTCTTTTTTTCTCCGAGAGGCGCATAATATAAAAAAATGAACTGCTAATTTTTTACCTAATATTCGAAAAACGCAAATCTCTATAACAATAAATTAATTGCAATTAAATTAGTAGTAAATAAAATAATTATAATTAAACAGAATAATTAAACTGACAAATAAATTACCGATTAGATTTCATACTTATTTATTTATTTTTGAACATTTTTTAAACTTTATTTTGGTTTCCTAAATTACATAAATTTATATCTTTCACGCTAGACACAAAAAATGCAGAGTTTAAAGAAATATAGATTTCTTTTTAATCGAAAGTAAAGTGAATAAACACTGTGAGGTTAAAGAAACTGTTTCCAATTATATAACATAATTAATATTCATATTTTGAGCATACATTTTTGCATACATTTTCGATGAAAGAAGAGCAAATCACTTAGACCGTGACAAGTGTTGTCATATATCATCTCAATATTAGTCGAGCGTTAAAATATTTCTACGTGACTCTCGTGATCGGCCTCGAACGGCAAAAGGTTGGACCGTTATAAAAACTTGAAAAGTTCCAAATATCTTATGTAACTTGGTGTAAACAGTATTCACCTTTTTACAAGTCTAATGTAAATTTAGGAAAAAACCCGTAAATTCTCGGGCGCGGCACAACTGAAGGATATCGTAAATTCTTGGTAGATCAATGCTCACCTTGGATCTCAGTGGACAAATGAGAAGTCGTCGCCTTTACTTGCGGAGTAGTTTCCACATGCTTGTGAACTGCTGGCTGCTCTGGGATTATGGTTTTCTGTACATGCACGGTGTCGAATTTCGGATGTTCCTGAACGGTCGTCTACGGAGAATTCGATATTTACACACGTATTAAAAAATTGTATGACGAAAGTATAGAATACTAATGATAAATACATATGTTAATAGTCAGCACAATAAAAGCATAAAATCTAAATTTTGTTACATTGTCAAGAAGTCAGAAAATTCAGTATAAAAAATTAAAAAGATATTCAAGAATAAGATAAAAATGAATACATAGGATAGAAGATCATAATTGCACAGCTAATACAATGAATTAAGATTTTAAACAAATTAATTAACGAATTTGTGTAAAATTATGATTGTGAAGAGATGATATGATCGACGTATTATAAATTATACATACCTTTATAGCGGCAGAGTTTTTGTCATCAACGGATCCAAGGAAGTTGGTAAGAATCTGCATAGAAAAGCAAATCCTAATTAATGCAACGATTCATTAAATAATAAATTTTCATTATATTTATACTGTACCTGTATTAATGAATTTTAATAGCTTTATTGTAAGGAATAAATAATTTCATAACTTTTACTCTTCTATCAGAATTGTATTTATAGTAAATCCAACACGACTAAACGATTTTGGTGAGTTTTTCGATTACCTGAGTGGTATCGGGTATTCCGTAGGAGGTGGATGGCACGAGGATGGAGGGAGTTTTATCAGCATCACTTGTAGCGAAGAAGTCAGCTCCCAAAGGCTTGCCTGGTATATGGCTAGGCGGTCCGTAGGTTTGCTGAGATTGTACCTGGAATGAATGGTCCTCTGTGTCGTCTGGAATCGTGTAAGAACCTATGTAGCCACCGGCGGCTTTCAAGATTTGTACCTCATTTTCGTGTTCGTGATGATGATCATGTTCGGTTCCGTAGCGTGGATCGCCCGGTAGGATGTCCCTCTTTGGCTTATCGGCTGGTGCTGCTAGAGCTGCCGCGAAGCAGACCTGAAAATATAACATTTGGCACATATCAGTAAAACAGGATTAAAAAATATAGTTTAGAAAACATAATACAGTATTTTATTGTCTACATGTGTTACGTATAATAATATCAAATATGTATACTAATAAAATAGAATGTAAAGTCTTTTTAGAGGTGTTTATTAATTGTTTACATTATTTATATCACATTCTTGTTGACAAGCTGACGGAATTCTCTTCGTTTATTGTTTTGCAATCTGTTATGCAATTTTAAATCGGCCTCGGCAATTAAATTTAAATTTTATGAAATTGATACGACATTCATGAATTTTAATTAATGCAAAAATATTCGAATTTAGACTTCCATGTGTCGTGTTGTTTAATTGTGCGAATAAAATTCGCACAATTAAATGAAATTTTTTATTTTTCGAAAGATCACAAAATGCAAATATGATATAATTGATAATTTGCGATAGAAGCGGGTCATAATTTATTTAATATATAGTTAACAATTTTTTGTCTTAAAAAAATTACTATTTCCTCACATATAAAATATTTATTTTTTAATTTAGAATTATTATATTATTAAAAAGAAATGTACTTTTATTTCTTAATACGTAAATGTTGTTATATTATAAGTTACATTTTTGATTGATTTACTTAATTTATTTGAATACGTTATTAAATATGATTAAAGTATTAAAATATTTAAAAAAACTTTCTTTTTTTACCTGAAAACCTTTGCAGTTTAATGATAATCATTTGATTGTAATTAAAATAATTAATTAAAAATGTTGTGCAACACTGTAGATTCTAGACGAAGCAACTTTACACTTATATGTTCTTATGTTTTAAACTTATGTTCAAAACACTAAACTGATTTACTAATCTCAATTTATAAAACCAAATTATAAACAGATTTCTCTTAAACTGTATTTTACTTTTTAATTAATGAAATGTTGTAGACTGTAGAGGGAAGGAGCCAGAATTATCATTTAAAAATAGTCAAAAAGTCACAAAATCGTTTTATGAAAATTGATACCTATAATCGCAATTTTAGGGCTAAGGGGATAAATGGAAATGAGTCTCTCTTACCACAAACGTGAGCAGGAGGAGCTTCATGTTAGCTGTATGATGTCAAGGCGATGAGTTGAACATCTGTCTGGAGACATTTCGATCTTTTATACTTTGGAGTCTTCCTCCCCCCCCAAGACGATCTTCCTCCACATGTCGCAATCCAGTGGCATTGGTAGAACTAGATTTTTTAATTTACTCCACCAACTTCTCTCGCATATTCGCTTGCTTGTATTCTTTCACACTGCTCTCCGAAATTTCTGAATAAAAGACGGACTAATGCGGACATTTTAGCGACGGTTGTTCTCATCGCTGTCCTTTGTCATTCCGTCCCTAAGAAAGGCGCCCATCTTTCAACGAGCATTCGGTTAAAGCCAGCTTCATGAAAATGATCACGATAATTTATGCAAATGGATATGCGTCAGTTCCACGCTTCGTGGATTTTTACAGTCTATTAGCCTTTCGCTTTTTCTTGTTTTTCTTCTTTTTCATTCTTTTTCATTCTTTTTCTCTTTCCCTCGAGATACGGTTCAAATCACACTCGTACATCTCCAAATACTCAACATATTATCACTGAAAGAAACGTGGGAGGCTTTTAAAGGCTGAAGAGCGAATATAAGCGATCAATTTTTGTAAGATTTAATGGACCGCATTGCATCTTGGTCGAACCGATTTCTACCTTAATCCTTTAATTACAGCACTGATGTATTTTCCTTGTCGGATGTTAAAATACTCTCTCAACAGTTTCTGATATATTATATATGACTAAGTGATGATTAGCTTACTTCGTTATAAATTGAGATAAATCGACGTGATTAAGCATTAAATAATCAGGCTTTATGTCATTCTTATATATATTCTTGAAAATATTATTCTACCTATATTAAAAAATAATAACAATAATATTCTTGAGGATTTCACGGTCACTTTCTGCATAGATCAAATTATGCGTTTCGCGGGTTACCTCCGTGTCCAAATCCATTTTTAGAATGTCAACGTTTCAACATTTTAAGAATGAATTTGGACACGGAGATAACTCGCAAAACGCATAATTTCTGTAATAATAGCGATGTTATAAAAATGAAAGTCAAAAGTTTGCAAAAAAAATAAAAATTTATAATACGGAATATTCCAGAGCAGATATTAAATCAATAAAACTCAAACAAAAATAAATTTTTATTTAATATATAAATTAATTCTAAAATTATATAAATTTACATAATAAATTAATATTATAGTAAAAATACAAGTTTAGTATAACAGACATATAAGTAAAAAAATAAATAAAAGGGATAAGTGAATAAATATTTCATAGTTCAAATATACATTTTTATTGCATACAAAATAATAAGCAAAATGTTACATAAATTATTATTTTTTTAATAATAATTTTGTTTTATTTAATTTTTAAAAGCAAAAATATGTATGTTCAACTGTAATAGTTCAAACAATAGTTATCTATTTATTTATAACATCTTATACAACTTTATGATTACCTTTCAAATATATTTATTTTTTATTATCTGCCTATTTTGTAAATGGTAAATTAAGAATGTGTGTAAGGAAAACATAAATTATTTAAACATAAAATTAAGAAGAAATATTCACAACATTATGCTTATACATAACAATAAAGTATAATTCCTTGACTTTATTGTAAATGTCTTGACATTTTCGTCGAAGAAGTGTATCGATTGCAAATTGATCAAAGAATTTATTATAGAAAATATTTTTCTGATTTTTTGAGACACACTTTATGAATTATAGTATCATAAACTATGCTGTGTAATCAAAAGTTGTATTCTGAATAGATTGATTGAATAATTATAAAAATATATAATTATGTATTTTATATAATTAATTAAGTTATATATATATATGTATAATTATACATATATAACTTCCATATATATTAATATATTCTAAGAACAGCAAAATATAAAACAGCGCTTATTAAATATGTATTTAGTAATAATTATTTATAATTATAAAAACTTATCAAGCATGGAGATAAAAAGGTTTAAAAATGCGGAACTTTCTTAATGACACTCTGTTTTATAAAAACTTGAAACTAAAGTTACAAGGCTGTTGTTTATAAATTGGCAATTTAATGACAATGACTTAGAAATTTCTTTTGTAACATATGTCAAGTCACTAACTATCGATATACACAAATATATAAAATAAATATAAATAACATTTTACTTAAAATTTTGAAATTTTATATTTTAAGCACATATAAATGCGTGAATATTGTATATCTATTTTTAGTTAACTCCTGAGAATAAATAGAAACAAAATTTGTAACAAATTCTTTGTAATCGTAATTTTTAATAAGTATGCATTTTTTATAATTATAGAAAAGTTTTATTTCCATTTTCCAAAAAAAAAAAAAGATTTACTATTTTTTAAATTAAAGATGAATGTGTTTAAAACAATGTTAAATTATGAAAAATATCTTGTTAATTAATAAATTAATAATTAAAAGTTTAAAAAAGTTTTTAAATTATTTATAACTGTTTATATACTTTTTTTTCGTTTTTTCCCATATCCTAACTTACTTTCACATGAAAGCAACCGTGGGAGAAGAACTTGATGTAAAATGATTAAATAGTGCATGACTGACATGTTTAAAGGAGATACGTTATTAAAAAAGTAACTATGTGTTATATAAAGTCTTTTATAATTCTTAATAATTTTTCATGACTTTTGTAATCTAAAATATTATAATAGATAAATTATGAACATATATATTATGAACGTAATATATAAAAATTTAAATAATACTAAATATCTAATTTATTATTTTAATATTAATTTTTATTTAACACAAACCATATAAAAAATGATATATTATAATTGTTAAATTTTCAAATTTTTTAAGAAATAAATTGTGTGGATTATTTTCAATAAAACCTGTGAAACTTAAGAATAGCTTTATCGAAAAGATTTCTGCAACCGATTTGCACTCTTGAGGTAGAAATTCGACACACCTTTATAAATTGATCGCTAAGAGATTGGGCATTTCTATAACGAATAATCGCATTAATTCAAGGCTTTAGAATATTTTTTATCGATTCGTTCTCGTGCTAAGGATAGTTCTGACATAAATCGGATAGCATAATATTGCTTAACTTATCAAGCTACCAACAAGACTAATTTGTAACAAATTCTTTGTAATCGTAATTTTTAATAAGTATGCATTTTTTATAATTATAGAAAAGTTTTATTTCCATTTTCCAAAAAAAAAAAAAGATTTACTATTTTTTAAATTAAAGATGAATGTGTTTAAAACAATGTTAAATTATGAAAAATATCTTGTTAATTAATAAATTAATAATTAAAAGTTTAAAAAAGTTTTTAAATTATTTATAACTGTTTATATACTTTTTTTTCGTTTTTTCCCATATCCTAACTTACTTTCACATGAAAGCAACCGTGGGAGAAGAACTTGATGTAAAATGATTAAATAGTGTATGACTGACATGTTTAAAGGAGATACGTTCAAAAGATATCAAGCAAAAATGCACTCAATTTTCAGATGCAGTTTGTATAAACTGACCGAAAGCTAATTGACACGCTTGGGTGGCCTCTTTCTCGATTGAAAAGAAGATGATAAAATAATAAAAATATTAAAATTTGCTGTGGCTGGTGACACTTTAATCTTCTCCTTTAATCTTCTTCGATTATCTATTTAACACAAACCATATAAAAAATGATATATTATAATTGTTAAATTTTCAAATTTTTTAAGAAATAAATTGTGTGGATTATTTTCAATAAAACCTGTGAAACTTAAGAATAGCTTTATCGAAAAGATTTCTGCAACCGATTTGCACTCTTGAGGTAGAAATTCGACACACCTTTATAAATTGATCGCTAAGAGATTGGGCATTTCTATAACGAATAATCGCATTAATTCAAGGCTTTAGAATATTTTTTATCGATTCGTTCTCGTGCTAAGGATAGTTCTGACATAAATCGGATAGCATAATATTGCTTAACTTATCAAGCTACCAACAAGTTAGCTTTCTTTATATGCGCATCCTTCCGTTAATTTGTTATACTATGTATTTTACATAAAAAAAACAAGATAATTCAATATTTTAAGATAATATTAGCATAATTTTCAGATTTTCAACTAGATCTTCAAATGAAGATCAAAGAACCAGGCGACAATAGATTAAAAATAGACATATTTCGGTAATATTTATGTATATAAATTAATTCTACTCGGTGGCTACTTCGTATGGGCGAGGACAGGTCCTATGGAATCGATCGACCGAGTTACATCTTTTACGACCGAAGCGATAAAGTTAACTTGTGCAACCTTGGCGGCAGCTCATCTTTGCCGAAACTTGTGGTATTTTGATCGTATCCGGTTAGACTCGTTTACTAAAAAAGGAAAAGGAGATGAAAAAAATATTACAGTAGTTTCGTATTCCAAACTAATTAATCTCAACTTTTCGGGAAGAGTTGCACAATTGACGAGAGACGTTAGACTTTTTTAGACCATCTCGAATTGATATTCTTAAAAAGGTGGTCCTTTCCATGTCACATCCATAGTTTAAGAAATGGAAGGAAACAATTTCGTAAGAACAGAGTAAATGAAATTGAAAAAAAAAAAAAATTTAATAACTTAATATAATTATTAATTAATTAATACATAGTAATTTACATATATAAATATAGTAATTTTATAGTATAATAAATAAGCAATAACATATAATTGAAATTATAATAAATAGTCTCTAAATCTTGAAATCAGTGGATAATTAATGATTATTCAGTGGCATTCCAGACAACAAAAAGTGTCTGAAATCGCGTCATAAAACATTTTTTGCGTCTAGAAGACAACTTAAAGACGCCTTATGTCACAATTTTAGACTTTGTGTTGTTTGGAATACTTGGTACTGGATAATCAGTAAGATTCGACTAAAAAAGAAAGAAAGTTTGAGCATTATTTAATTAAAATATCGATATTTGCATATCTGTAGTTCCAAACTTCTAATACCATATGTATTGAATTTATATACTAAACTCACTAAAACAAGATTATCTAAGTTTATTACGTTACGATTATCTATATTTTATTGACTGATTTTCAGTGGCATACTTAGGACTGTCAGTGATTATCTACTAATTCAAAGATTTAGAGAGTAATATATAATAAATAAAATTAGTGCAAAACTTCGAAAATACCTTCAAATAAGGTAACCTTTTCCTATGCCATTTTTTGCATTAAAATGAAAATATTTGAATTACTATGCCGTTAAACCAGTGCAGTGCAGTATATATATTTTAATATAAATTGTTACACAATCCATTACATCAAATCGAGATGTCGCGCAGACCTGTGAAAGTATTAAGAAGAATATGTAAATTAAGACATGGCAATCAGGCGCGGTCAAACCGACATAATGCATAATGGGAGTAAAAAAAGAATTGGATTGTGCAAGACGGACACACAACGAGATATTTATTGTAAAGACGACATAAAACGATTATTTTTTAAAAGACGATATAAAACAAAATGTGTTACAGAAATTGTCGCTGACTCTATATGAATGAAATTCAAGCCTTTATTCTATTTATTTTTTGCGCTGCTTTTATTTATGCAAGTTGTTGTTTTCATAAATACATTACATTAATTAGTGAATAATATAACAATATTCATGAAATACTGTTGGCGAGAGTTCTGAGCATGAAATTCTGAACATATTATTCTTTTGTCATGTTAGTTTGTATTTTGATAAGAGCTTGTTTGATCGTGTTGTGAAGTTAACAATTAAAAAAAATTATTTTAGTTACTTCTGTACATAATTAGTTTATTATTAATTATTATTTTATTATTAAATTTAGTATTAATAGTTTTACGTATAATTATAATAGATAAAATAAATAACATGGACTTTTCGTGCTTAAGAAAATTTGTAAATAACTATACAGTATCTATATTATTGTCTCTGCTCGTTTATTGTCAAGAAATCAAGAATATCTAAACAAGATATTCATGCATAAAGAATTCTATTACTGTTGAAAATGTTGTCCAAAGACATAGCTTCATATAAATAGGTTTTATTATACATTTTTTGCTTATTTTTTCATGTATTGTAAAATTACCTCTTTCCTGGTTGTACCACAATTTTCGGGAATATTCTGTATATTTAGGTAATTTGTATTTTAATTTTTATAAAACGTAAGTTAATTCACAAGGATTTTTTACTGTTTAAAAGAAATTAAGTGAAAAAAGGGCAAATAGGAGTCAGGCGCGGTAACCGTTGCGTGAAATAATATACAAATGTAACACAAAACTTTTTATTAAATTAACGCGCTTACATTTATTTTTTAGCTTTTTTCAGAGATATAAATTACTATTATAAATACAATACATACGTGATGACTAACTTGTCATGGTGAGTTTCCTTCACTTCACTAAAAGAACTTCAATATTGGAATGAAACACAGATAAATGTTTAAAAATTATAACAACAAATTTTTATCAGAGATGAACTATGGAAAAAACGACTTAATTTTTATAATCTGGATATTTTTACTTTCTACGTATTAAAATATAATATTATCATTACGATAGTTTTACTATAATATATAATATAAGAATGGATTTTATTATACAATTTTGCAAATTAACTTGCTTTAATTACTCCTACAAGTTTTACAAAATGTCTTAGCATATAATAAATTTATTTAAATATAATGCGTTTAGTTAACACATTCATTTATATGTATATATACACTTTAAGATTAATTTATTAAAATTATAACGCCATCTATGCAGACAATATCAGTCAATTAATTCCGCCTATATATACGTTTCTCGCAGTACTCTGATGCGTTAATATTGCATGTTCTCAGGAGACTCAATGTAAACTGCCAGTAGCGCGTTTATAACGCAATGAAACCAAAGGTACTACAACAACCTTTCTATTTCGAATACTGAACCGGAGTTTTTAGTCAAAATCTGATAATTAACTCTAATGACAAAAATATTTTTTGAGAAACAAACCGTAAAATAATTTTATAAGAAAATATTTCATTTTTTAATAATTAGGGTTCTTATCCTTAAATATATGTTAATAGTTTAATAGATATTAAAAATATTATTTATTGAATATTTACTGTTTATTCATTATTAGGAGAAAGGAAAGGGCTGCATTAGAATGTTCGAAAATCATAGCCTTTGGACATGAATTTTACAAACGTAACCTTATGAATTGCATTTATATTGTAAAATACAGGAATTTTGAAAATTTTGGGAAATATAAAATTAAAATATTAAAAATCTTTTAAGTTTTGAAAAAACTTTAATTGTTTGTTTTAAATCCGAATTAATAATTAAATTAGTCTTTTAAATTAGATTTATTCATAATTATTAGATTTATCATAACTATAACAAAATTCAAAATTATAATAAAATATTTTTGCATAGAGGAAAGCCCCCTATTATGAGATAGGCGCCTAATATGAGATAGCGGCGTTTCCGTTAAACTAATAAACGCTATCTATTGGTTCCACTATGAATTTATTGTTTTTAGATCGAAAACTATTTAGTGGAAAATTCATTATTAGATCGTGCCTGTAGTCGTTGCAAAAAAAGATTTTAGAATTTGGATGTCTTCAAGTTTTGTTGAGATGAGCTTTTAAACCTTGTTTATTATTTAATAAGTAAATATTTGGCAATCAATTCTTCATATGGTGAGAGAGTAAGATCGTATTAATCGAAAAATACGTGATATATTGAATTGCTTGATTACAGAAGTTAGATTTGTGATGATCGTAAAATCGTAAGACAAAATCGTAATAAGAGATACCCAGGGTATTTCTAATATGAAATAACCTATGCTCCTATGTCATAGTGAAAATCGTTGCTAAAGTATAAATGTTATTGTACAATAATAAAAAGGACAATCGAAATAAACATCGAGCGCCTGTTTCTGAGATGCTTGGTTCCAAATACCTGAAGACGAGTCAGCTAGGTACAATGCATCACATACTCATGTTACATGTGTACTGGCTGTGTTAATTTGTATTTTAGAAACATTAAATAAAGTTTTTTAATTGCAACTGATGTACTTTGCGTTTTATTATAGATTTCTCGGGACATCTCATATTAGAAGCACAATTTTTTGACTTTGCGATTTGCTCACTTTTTAGATTTTTTTAATTTATAAAAAAAATAAAATTTGAATTAAATTTTATATAACATTATCTTAAAGCTTATTAAATTCCCTTTAAGGTGATCTATTATTTTTTAAAATTCTGCCTATAGATTTCTAGCATTTACCCAAAATAAACTCGGTATTTTATAATAGGGGCCTTTCCTCTAATAATTATTTTTTCTAATTTTTTATTATTAGGCAATTGTAGATAAAAATAATTTTCTTTATTTATTATTTTAATAGAATTATATTACAAATAATTATAATTATATTGTAATTTATTAAAGCTAAATTAAAAAAAAAATTTAATAGAACATTTAGTTCTATATAAATTAATAAAAAATTCTTTAATAATTTTTTGTTGTGTAATTCATACCTCTACTATTTTTTTTATAAATAGTGATTAAATTTGAATTATGTTTATTAACTCATTTTGAATACATAGAATGGTGATATACAATTTATTTAAACAAGAAAATCAGAAAAATATATCTATATATTTATTTTAAAATTATCCAGATTTAAAGTTTTCTTAATAATTTTTCTAATAGAATTCTTGCAATAGAATCTTAAATATTACTATTTTCAAAAAATTGTTGATTAATTTAATTTAATAATTTATTTATTTTAAGACTATGCTGACTTCAGTACATATGATCTATGATGTCTACTATTTACGAATCAGTGAACAGGAAACTATTTTGATAAGAAGGCATCAATAACTTTATGCAAATTGCACCTTTTTGTTATAAAACTAGAGTTTGCAATTATATTGTGAGAATATTAATAATTCGAGAGAAAAACACATAAACGTATCAGAATATCAATTTTTTTAAATTAAAATACGCTTGTATCATTATATGCTTGTCATTTATATTGACATAAATACATATTATACGATTTAATGTAGTACCAAACACTACTGCATTAGTTTTCAAGAGATAGTTTTAAGATAATGGAGCTTTCGCTAAATATTTTTACTACGTTAAAAAATTCCTATTTATGTGAAAGTTATAATTTATGTTGCTGAGATATGTAAATAGCAATTAAATTTATTATTTTATTTTTCTTTCTCTCTCTTTCTGTAGCAGTTTAATTGTATGTAGATATTTATAAAAGTAATATACTGTAATTAAAAAAAATTTACACTTATCTGTATTTTTAACGTTTTTACTTAAAATTTTAAATACTAAATATTTAGAAAGATATGAAAAATTAATTACAAAAATTATAGATGATTATTTTCTTTACTTTCAGATTACACATATTTCTTTTTTCTTTTTAATTCTAATTAATAATGATAAGAGATATATTAATTATGTGTAATAACACATAATATGTTTTAATAAATAATTTGTTAATTTCATATAAAAGTATTTTTTTTCAAACTTTTGAAAGTTTTAGTATAACTTCTCGACTTATCAATAGCCCTTTGTTATTGCTAACAATAAATCACTTCCTAGATCTCTCTATAAATTCACACGTATATTCAGTCATAAATCAATATGGATAACGGCGTTCGTGTACATTTTATGCCTTTCTCTGGCTTTTGCTGAAAAAGAAGCTTACGCAAAAATGTTGTTCTTTTGTTAAATCTTTGTTCTGCAGCATGTTTGAATTATAAGTGAAGGTAGGAAGTAATACCTTTTCCCATACGTTCACTTCCGCATCTCCGCCTATGAACTTAAATTTCAATCTTGTTATACTGGTTATGTCTTAATTTAATTTTTTACGTAATTGATTTTTGTATAAATTGTACATAATTAAATTAAATTAGATGATTAAAGTATCTTAAACTGTATTAACTTTTAATAATTCAATTAACAGAAAATAATTTAGAGGAAGGGTTACTTTATAGATATTAAATAATTTAGTTAATTAAAAATAATTTAACATGCAAATTTATTTAAAAAAATATGTTTCTATGCATTTTATTATAATTGTTTAAAAAAATAATTTAAAAAATTAAAAAAATATAAAAACTAGTTTTTAAATTTTTTGTTGTACGCATTGTGCTATAGAAATGTGCAGTTGTAGAATTAATTATGAAATTTTAACATATGAAATGATATCAGATTTGAATGATAAAATAAGGCTTTAGAGTGAGAAGAATAATAACCGGTTCGACACAAAAGCAAAAGTAAAATTATTTGCACGATCTTCTCTTTCTCCTCTCACTTTCAATGAAAGTCGGCAAATTCATTCACGGAGATTGTTCATAATAACGGTATAGTTGATACACAAATCAATAATTAAGTTTATGCTTTTAATAATCACAATTAACTTTGTATAAACAGATGCACGGATGCATTTATCAGATTGCTTACGTAATTCGGAAATAATCAATTATTTGCAGCTAACAAGTTTAAATCTTTAATTTTAGAAATGTTATGTTTATTTTTCACAATAGTTATTGATTAATTTGATTTGATCCAAATTGTCCTTATTACTGGATTTAATTTCATATTTTTGCGGTTCCAGCGGCTTTATGATTATTCAGATAGTGGTTTCGGTTTCATGATTTTTCTCTTTGCTGCTTTTATTCTAGCAATGTTACAAATTGATATTAGTGCAATCTTATATAGTATAAATAATAAGTGTTTATACGAGTAAATGATTTGCAATCATTGGAGAAAGTGTGCTGTGCCTACTTTTCTATATTTATTAACAAAAAAAGAATAAATAAATACAATGAAATTATTTCAAAACTAGAATAAAACTCGTAATCATTATTAACAGAAATATATGATACTAAATAATAAATATTAATAAAATATTGAAAAGACCTCGCTAAAAATAAATCAATGTATTATTACTAAAAAATAATAAATATTCGCTGATGATTACATCAGTTATAAGTTATAAATATAACACTGAAATCACTGATTCACTTTTAGAGAGTAAAGGTAATCAGAGAGATAAACTATTAAAACTATTGTATTAACTCTAAAAAATGCCGGTGTGGATTTAACACCATGGGTGTGTAAATTTTAAACTTGTGGTGTTAAATCCACACACACACACACTATGTTGGTTTTTAATTTAACATCAACACAATAAAAGTTATATAAACAGCATGGAGTTAAGTTTACACCGCTAGTTTTTAGAGTGTTATAATAAATAATTGTATTTTATAAAGTTATTGTATTATAATAATCTAAAACAAACGTGTTTTTTTATCTTTACGAGATAGTTATTTTATAAATTTGGATTATATATTTATTATATCACTCTCATTAAATAATGTCAATTTTTAAAGTAATAATTTTGTTAAAACTGTACTAAATACAAATATATTAATATAAACATATTGAAGTAAGAAAAACATTAGAAATTGAAACATATATTCTAAAACCTTAAGAAAATATTTTTTTCATAAAATTGTTTTAAAAAAGCATTTTTATTCTAGATTCTATTAGAAATTAAATAAATATTTATGTCGCGACTGATTGACAATGAACTTGCGTGTTTTCTTACGAAACGAATGCCACTCTTATGTTATATTGCACGTATGCGAAATGGAAACCGATGAATCAGGTCACAGGCCTTCTTACTTTGTTTGAACTCCGTCGCTACCTTTCGGTGATAGTCCTTTCACTCTCGTTTATATTACATTCGCTTCGCTTCTGAGAAGATATTGATCGCACGTTTTTCACATTAGTATACAACCGGAAATTGAAACGTAAGTTATATGTCGAAATTATTATTTCCTATGCTTTTTTGCTGTTTGCATGAGATAATCTAACGAGAAACTACGGTCAATCAATCTGTGAGTAATCTTTTTTGTTTATTATATACTAAATATAATGCATATACGTAAATGTATATTTTGTATATTATAATATACATATAATAGATTTACATTAAATAAATTAAATTTTTTACATAATACGTTATAAATCACTCTCATATAAATATATATCTTATATTAAAAGGATTTATACATATATTTCATTTATATATTAGGTGTTAAACTTAATTCCTGCCGTTTTTCGTCTCCAAAATTGATTTGTTTCGAAGGGAAATACCTTAATCGACGTATTATTAATAAAGTATTATTAATTAGTAATACAGTAGAAAATGGAGGAAATTATTTTGATTAAGGTATTCATTTTCCCTTCGAAACAAATCAATTTTGGAGACGAAAAACGGCAGGAATTAAGTTTAATACCTATTTAATTTAATCTAAATTCTAAATCATCATTAAAATTAAGAAAATATGCATAAAAATATCCTTAATTTGCATTTTTTTAAAGCATGTATCTATTAAGTTTTGTATTGGAAAGGGTGTGTCTCTTCGTGATTATCGTGACTCTCGATCTCTTTGTTTGTGATTCATGCTAAGATCTCTTACCCTACTATATTTCCGTCGCGCCCATTAGTTCATTATCGGTTGGGTCGTTGAACTAATTGCACGAGAGGTCTAATCGCAAAAACAAACAACCGCAAAAAACGGAGAAGAGGAGACGAGATCAACGGAGAAAGAGATCGGCTAGTCGGAAAGAGAGTGAGTGAGTGTTTTCTTCGTGGTGAACCGATTCATGGTGAAGGTCTTCGTATATAAGCCACCGTGTAGACTATGATAGTCAGTACGGAAACACCATCGGATCTTGATCCAGAACTACAAGATGACAATCACGTTGAAATTCGTAAGTTTCTACCGTGGTCGAAAATTTCAAAATCATGGAGATTTCAGAATCATCGTATTTCTTCATTTCTTCTGGATAACACGACTTTCGGATTACTGGAAATGACGGCTTTGTGATACGTGTGTTTGATAGTGGTTTTGATAAATCTCTTGAGAATGATGCGCGAAAATGTTTACGAATAACATTACTTCAAAATTTTTCTCTTGAAATGCGATTACTTAAATATATATCTATACTGAAATCTATAGAAATACAGATGATTATAAAATATAAACTGTGATTGAAATTTGAGTATTGAATTTGAGAATTGACCAGCTGTAATTTTATTAAAAATGAACGAAATTGTAATTAGAGAAAAGAGTTTTAAAGTTCAAAATCTCTACTTTTGAAAGGTCATTGTGTCTTTTCTATAAGATTGATTATTTTTATATATAAAAAACTACCAGCTGAACAAAATGGGAAATTTTCTTTTCATTTTGTAAGTGTGTCACATGGCCAAAAATTACATGCAAAAATTTTCTATTTATAACGTTAAAGCTTAAGATTTTGCTTACAAAATCGTTTTTTAAAAACATTTCTAAGATTTTTTGTTACTAAGCTATTGAGAATTGACTAAAAAGAGCATTTCGACTTTGATAATTGTTCATAGCTCCGTTAAAAATCATTGTATCGTAATAAAAAACACAGATTTAAAAAATTAAAACTTTGTTCTATCAATGGTATAATTGCCAAATTAAAAAAAATTTTTTTTAAACATGTAGATATATGATACAAATAAAGTAGCGTTATAAACTTTTGTTTTAACTTAATATAAAAATTAGGTACTATTTTGATATTAATATATCATCATTAATATTCCAATAACCCCATTCTTTTCTATTTATTTAAATCATTAATTTGTAACTATTAATTACACAAATTTTGAGATTTAAAATATTTAAATCTTGATCATTGAAATTTTCTACGCAATTGCTTTTGTTGCAATTGCTGTGGTGTCATGTTCAATAGCTAATTTACAATCTGTCAGACAAGTCCGTTACGCTTTCATGACGATGTTACACCTTTGCAGTTTTTACTCACGCTGGTGGCGATGGCGGTCACGGCATGGCCCTCGTTCTTGGTACATGAAGGCCACGGTCTTGGAGCAGATGAGCCCAAGCTCATCTCGCAATCAGTACATTTACACGAGGTGCCGACCAAGGTGATCAAGGTTACTAAGACAGTAGCCATCAAGGTCCCTGTACCATATCCCGTTAAGGTGAGCAGTTTTCCGAGAAAACGAAAGCTAATTAACAATTCGAAAGTATTGATTAACTCTATTTTTCAAATTTTTATAAATTTAATCTTGTTATTTAAAAAAAATTGAGATCGGACGTTGAGATCCAAATTAACTGCAAAAATCATAACTAGAATTGTAAAACTAATACTTGAAAATAAAACGAAAGAAGCAAATAAAACAGAATATAATAAACCATTATTTTCCGATAAATTTATATATTTATAAAAAATAAAAACGCCCAAAAATTTCATTGCGGAAATTTTCTTAAGAACATCTTTTTTAAGAATTTTTAATATAATTAAGTGCATTTTTTACATTTTAATGCTGAAATTATTTATTTAGATTACATATATACGTATGTATATATATAATATATATATATGTGTGTGTGTGTGTATATATATAATATATAATAATAATAGGTATTTAAAAAATAAAGCTAGAAAGAGAAAAATAATCTCATTTCAATTTTAGTATTAGCTTAATAAAAGTATATGAAAACATCACGAATTTTTAATTTTTGTTCTTATAGTGCAAATGTTCGCGCATGGCTGATTAATTATATTTTTTTTACGTTCTTTAGGTACCCCATCACATCCCATTTCCGGTGCCTGTAAAACATCCTGTAGCAATTCGAGTACCGCAGATAGTGAAAGTACCGCAGCACGTGCCAGTGCCTGTAGAGAAGCCAATTCCGGTGGAAGTGCATCAACAGGTATTTATTATCATTTAAAGATAAGATTAACGAGCTGATGATACGTAACATTAAAAGAATTTTTATTTTATAAAATACTTTATAGTTACATTTTCTTTATATGTATAATACTAGTGTATATGTATATGTATATACATACATATATATATTGTATATACATATATATTGATGATTCTTATATTTTATATTTATGCACTAAAAATTAGGATTTTATACTTTTATATAATAAGAAATAGAAAAATTTTATGATAATGACTTTATATTGTAATTCTAATAAAGTAACTCTAGTTCTTCCATGTTCTTTTAATTGCTTAAGAAAGATTAATTGTATAACTATAAATAAATATAGTTGATTTAATAATAAGTTAGAATAAGATATAGCTATATGAATAAATTAATTAAGTAAAAACAGCGCTAACTATATACAATCAAAGTTAGATGGAATAATATATATCTACATGTATTTTAAATATATTTATTTCAGATATATATATATATATATAACTGCTCGTTGATTACTTTCGGACTTGAACACAATCAAGTGAAATAATAATAGCACAAATTAAATTGATCATTTAATGCTACTAGTATTTTAAACCTGTAAAGAATTTATTGTGAATTACTTCAGCAAAAATTCAATTCTGGAACTTCCCAATTTTTCGAGATTGGTCTTAACCAATTCAATCACATGTTAATATTTGTTGCAATAATTAATACATATACGTATATAGAGAGAGAACACGCATTAAAAGACAAGCGTGTATAAATAATAATAGGAGAGTTAGAACAAGATTGCTATATGAATAGTTAATTTAATTAATTTAGGTGCCGTTCCTGATATCTAAACCGGTGCCTGTGCCGCATCCGGTTCCCGTACCTCATCCGATTACTTTGACCAAGCCGATCTTCGTTCCCGTGCCGAAGGCGATTCCGATTCCACAATCACATCATGATGAAGGTGGCATTTCCGCTGGAACTGAAGGCGGAGGTGATCATGCTAGCCATGAGACGACCCACTACAGCACTTATACTTCTCAAGGCCATGAATCCTACGATCAGCAAAATAGCGACCAACAGGCCCAATTCCAGCCATCTCAGCCCGACTACTCGACGGATCATTAGCTTTCGAAATGCGACACGACGACTGATTATGGCAGTGTGCGAGGTCTGCATGGCTGAAAGGAAAAGTAAATCGAGAAGTAAATCATTGACGTACGATATACGCAAACCGGTCATTTTGAAAGCGGTTTAAGCGAAATGTTAAAGGGTTTGAATAAGTAACATACGAGTACTAAATGACGTTGCCCTTTCTTGGAAACTTGACTCATTCCACTTTCAAAGTCGATAACTCGATACGTGAATATAAAGTGATATTTTCCAAATTTATCGCAACTACAAATCACTTTTGAATTAGATTTAAAAGGAAGAAAGAATAATTGGACAGAAAATTAATTTTATACTTATTAAAATGCACAAAAAATGCATAAAAATTTATATAATATTGATATTTATTAGAAAAATTTAAAGTGTTTATATACTCTCGTTTTGTATCATTTCGGAAATATTAATTAGACACTTGTATACACGTTTATGTTACGGGATACAATTCATTAAACATTATTACTGAAGAAATAATGCTAATAGGTATTTCTCTCACAGTAATCGTCATCAAAGTATTTCTATAACATGGAAAAAGATATTCAAATGTTATAAAACGATACTTACAATAAAATAAGATTCCTTATATTAAAACAATTAAAAAATTAAACATGGGCCTTTAGGAATCGGTGTTGTAATAATTGCGTTTGTTTTGGGATTGATGTAATAAAATCCTCGTATAATTTGTATCGCTATTTTATTTGTTGCCGACAAATTATACGAGGATTTTATTACATCAATCCCCAAAAAAGCACAATTATTACAGCGCCGATTCCTAAAGGCCCATGTTTAATTTTTTAATTGTTATAAAACGATTTCTGCGATTAGATAATTGATTTCTATCAAATATAATCTTATTCTCACGATTTAATGATTGGATGTAGAAATAAAAAGAGGAGGCTGTATATAACGTAAATGTTATATATGTTTATAAATGTCGCAATTCTTCTGAATTAGGTTCTATTCAATTAAATTTGGAAGAAATATAATGGAACGGAAGAATAGAACACATATACGATTTTTCTCTTTGGGATAACTAGTTTTGTTAATGCAACTAATTGTAAAATTAAAATATATACAATATATTTTCAATCGTTGATTTCTGAAGAATTGAAATGGCGCATTTGTATATAGACAAGTAGGTTTTTTAAAAATTGTTGAGTTTTTGTTTTTGTTGTTATACATTTTCTTTGGTTGTGTGAGATTATTTTTATGCTATATAGTGGCTATGTTCCGAAATTCACCGCTGAAAATTCATAGTTTACATTAAGTGCACTATAAATTTTCAGTACTGGCAGTTAATTTTGGAACACACTCACATAGCTAGTATTATTTTTTAATAAAACATTTATACTTACTAGAATGGTGTCATCCTTATTCCTCACGCTCGTAGAATCTGTTGCCTCTCGCAAAACGCCTTGTGTATAGTCGTAAATATCAAGTTGCGACATTTTTTATTGGGCAGGTGTACAAGTAGCGTTACGACTTGGACTTGCTCAACGGGATCGTTTATGATATGTGCGTATACAACGTACGTTTTGTGTGGCGTGTGCTCCGCATGCAAATTTCATTAATCGCGTGTTTAACGTGTCCTCGTTCTCCATTTAATGGACATTTCACCGCCACAAGTAACCATTTCTCATAATGCAGCCTTAAATTTCGCTTTCATGCCCGTGGATTATACAATTTCAATCTTGTTTTGTAATCTTAATTCGTAAAAGATGCCCACGTAATGAAAAACTTAAATTGTCCATCATAAACACGTTACCAATTATTTATCGCGTTGATTTTTCCGATATTATCTTATATAAATCTATACGGCTGTATAGATATTAATTGTAAGTACGAGAAAGCTTATATAAGTAACCACAAATAAAAAAATATAAATAAGTGTTAAATCTACAAGTATATATAATAATATTGTAAAATATAAGAGAAAGGATTGTTTAATCTCTTTTGCTTACGTTTTTCTGTAATATCTTCGTTTACATCACGACATTTACATCACGATTTGTAAAACAACAAATATCTTTCGCAAATTTGATCGAAAAGAGAATATAATAAGAGGAAATAAAAATGTACGATCTTGTCATAGGAAAAGATTTATTTCGATGATGAACAATCAGTTATATAATGAAGTTACAGGTAGAAACATATAGACCTAAGTAGTCACACTTGATGATCGCGAACACCACTCGAATTCTTTCGTCATGGAAATGTCTTTTTATTTTTTTCAAAATAAGAGGACGCTCTTCTTTTCCAGATACTTGTTCTTCCCTTCTGTCCCTGTCGTAAAAATGTTCAAAAGAATCCCACATGAAAAACTCGCCAAATTGTTCCTTAATTTTCGAAACGTGAAGTATTCACTGTAATCACACTTATTGTCGACGAAGAAGAATATATATTAACACATATTAATATATATAATCTATCTTTGGGAACGCTTTCCTAAAGAAGGTGAACACTAAAAGCTCTGAAAGATCCAAGCGGTCCAAGTGATGCTTTGCGCTGATGACGAAGAGCTTCGCTCTCGGGGTTGCCATTTTACCAAGAAGAGTATCCATAGCTCGGGTAACCGCTGTAACCACTATATCCGCTGTATCCATTGTATCCGTTGTATCCGTTGTATCCGTTGTATCCAAGACCGGTGTATCCGCTGTATCCAAGACCAGCGTGCAATTTCGTGTAAACGATCGGCTGCTCGACTGGTACCGGCACGTGTTTGACGACGGGGACAGCGTAGGGTTGGGGTACCTTGACGGCGTATGGGGCGGGAACTGGAACCTTAACTGGAACGTTGACGGGAACGGGCACGGGGCGGTCTACTGCGACAGGAACATGCTTGGTGACCTCGACTGGGTAGGGTTTGGGTACTTGGACGGGGTACGGACGGTCGACAGGCACGGCGTATGGCACCTAAAAAAAGAAAGATCAAATTTGATTATTGATGAGACAAGTCTATGAATAAATTAGTTTTCCTTTTCATTCTCATATTTGTGTTAAAAATTAAGTAAGAAAATAAATAAGATAAAAATATATATACAAAGCTTGATAGCTTTTTGTAACTTGTTTTGGCTTATCAATTTATTATTAGAAGCTAAACTTTTTATTTTACTCAATTAGTAATTTTAATTACTTTTTGCTATTCTGTTACCGGTTTAATTTTTCGATTTCAAAGTAAATTTCATTAAAAATGCAAATATATACAATGCCGATTTGATTAATTTTGTTATTATAAGTGATATTTGGATCAAGGTGATTGATTCCCAAGATAACGTAAAACATCATGTATGAAACGAAGACCTCGCATTTCTAATCACGCTCCACTTGTTACAGTAGATATATCTCTCTTCGTACGACCATTACTTTATAGCGTAGTAGAAATGTGTATGTTTTGAAAGTCTAGATTACTATATTTTATTTAGATCTTATATATATAGTACATATTATTTTAGAAACTAACTCTATACTTCTGTCAAACAGAAATCTCTTGAGAAATAAATATCTGTATGTGAAAAGGTTCATTAAATTCGTAGATTTTAACTTACATCAGAAGCAGAATATATGCAGCAATATTAAAGATCTAATAAAAATACACGTTGAATTAAAAATAAAATATTTATGTTAATATTTAAAATCTAATAAAAATACACATTGAATTAAAAATAAAATATTTATGTTAATATTTAAGAGATTAAAAATATGCAAAGAATCATAATTGTAAATCTTTATCTTCATGTCATTAGAGATCGTTGGAGAAATCATAATCGCCTTTAAACGATCTTTCTATTGAAACACATAAATATAGTGAATCTATTATTTCTCCAATAAGTCATTGGCTAATTGCTTCACTTTCATCTAATTGTGCTTTCCAGAAAATTGACTCCGAGAAACATTACTATCTTCCATTAGCAGCGAGATGTGGTATTGAGTTAAGAAAATTGAAAGAAATTATCGCAGATACTCTCTATTAAATCTTGTTATCGAGTTTTCATTATATGTATAATCGCAAACGTTGATATTCTAACGAAATGTTTGAGAAAGGAAAAACATAGGGAGTATCGATACCTTAACCGGGACCGGAACGTGTTTCTCGACGGGTACGGCAACTGGTTGGGGCACGGGTACAGCGACTTCCTTCGTCAAGACGGTAGAAACACCGTGGCTCACGCTGGTGAGCGGAAGGGACGAGTACGTGTTTAAGCCACTGAGACCATAGTCCAACCCACCAAGACCGTAGCCGTAGCCTAAGGCTCCATAAAGACCACGCTTATCTTTCTTTGTGGTCTCAATCTTCTTTGTATCGTCGCTTTTCGTTTCTTCAGCAAAAGCAAGCGCCACCAGGGCAAAGAGAACCACCACCTGTAAATCAGAGGATTTATACTCTTTACTCTTTTTAAAATGTTTGCAAATATATTGATCGCATAACAACACGTTAATTTTCTAACTTATTTTAATGTAATTAAACAACAATACATATTTTGTAATTAGAAAAAATATTTACATTAAAAATAAAAACGTGAAAAATAAAATTAAAAATAAAAACTTAAATAATTTAAAAATAGTTGAAAAAATCGTTCACTGTCTTTCCGTGTTTCACATTAATTAACAAATAAATTTTAATTTTAATTTATATTAACTATAAATACGTTAAATTAGTTTAAATTAAAAGTAAGAAATATTTACTGTAAACATTCTTTTTGTTCATTTATTTCTTGATTAATTTAGCTATACAAAATTCTTTTAATTTTACATCAATTGCAAAACTGTCTATCTTCTGCAACGAATTGAATGTATTATTATTTTTTTAAAAACACCTCGTAGCAATACACGATCAGTTTTTTCGAGATCTAGATTTTTTATTCTTTGGACGATTTTTTGTCAATAAATTTTTATTTAAAAATCTCTCGTATCCGATTATACCTTGGCGTTCATGATGCTGTACGAGTTTCGGACTCGGTTCGTCGTGTTTGCGACTGATGAGTACGATGAAGATCCCCCTGCTTTTATACGATAAACCCTCAGGGAGAGACGACATGAAGAGTGAGGTGGTCGGCAACCGGGCCCGCCACCGAAACGCGGTTAGGTGAAAAGAAACCGAAACCGGGTCCCGTGAGTAGGGGATTGCCGAAAAACTCGCACCCGCGCGACTCTTCTCGCCGCTCGTAAGAAAGACTCGCGCAGATCTTGCGCAAATGCATCACCTCATACGCGTCGAAATTTATAGCATTAAGTATTGTTTGTGTGGAAAATTGTATAAAGAAGCCTAATTCAATAAATAGTTTAATAAACCATAGAATTTCGTATTTCTGTATTCAGTAATCACACACAACTTATCTTTTAGAAATTTTATATGTATAAATATATAAAAAATAAGGATCGAAAAAATCTATCAATAATAAATAATAGAAAAGCCCATCAGAGCCTACATCAGCTATTCGGATGCACAGAAAAACTTTTTATTTTCGTGTGAACATAACAAAATCAATATATATGTTTCGACTATTCAATTTGGGTCCTTATCAATATAACATATAAATCTAATTACATAATTAACGCAATTTTCAAAATGGTGATTCCTGACATTTTAGCTCGTTCTTCTTTATCCAAATGCCAAATTAGATAAAATTCCATCTCTGGCTGTCGACACCACAAGACCTTTACGTCGAATCGTAAGAAACACTTGGTACATTAAATCTGACAATTTGATGAGCGATTTGATTCTACTTTTGACGCAATGTATTTGACTCTGGTTTTATTTTATCTAATTTGGCATTTGGATAGAGAAGAACGAGCTAAAATGTCAGGAATCACCATTTTGAAAATTGCGTTATGTAATTAGATTTATATGTTATATTGATAAGGACCCAAATTGAAGGGTCGAAACATATATATTTTGTTATATTCACACGAAAATAAAAGATTTTTCTGTGCATCCGAATAGCTGATGTAGGCTCTGATGGGCTTTTTTATTATTTATTATTTTATATGTATGTAATTATTAAGTAAGACAAGAAATTCTTACCACAACAATAATTAATAAAATTAAAATTAAAATTATTGTTACATAATATTATATAATAATTTAAACTATAATAAAAATTTCATGTTGTTTGTCATAAATATTCGTTTAATAAAATTCCTTTTATGTATATTATTTTTGTTACAAATTTTATGTGTAAATGGCGTAAAGAAACTTTTATACGGCAGAATATAGGCTAATTAAGGCCCCGTACTGATTCAATTTTTGTGGCTCTTTGTTTTGCGATCATGGTGTGTTCTCTCAATTTGATTGTGCAGTTGCGCGCTCGCCCGATTCCGTAATTGAAGTTTTACAGGAATGAGAAATATGTAAATGATGAACTTAGCTTTCGAATTTAGCTAATTATGGCACAATAAATATCTACAAGCAAAATTATATTGTAAGTTGTGTGCGAATTAAACCAATTCTATCTTTATAGAAGGTGAAGTTTAAATTTATGTAGGACAGAAATAGACAGAAATATAATAATATTATTTTATCTTTTTAATTCTTTTCATATTTTATTCAATATTAAAATATTTTATTATATTAAAATATTCTCCTTCCGCAATTTAATACTTCACATATTTTTATACATATTGAATTTTATTAAAATTATTTTATTAGTATCGATAAAAAGATTTAAAAATTAAGTTTGTTTCTAATAAAATATATTTTGTGTATAAACTTTGTATATTACATAATTACACAATATTACTTTTAATTAGGTGTTTTTGTATATGTACTTTTTAATGTACAGTTTTAATGAAAAATTATATTATATTGACAATAAACGACATAAAAGATCACCGTTTAAAAAGATTTTAATGTAAATTACTTAATTACTCGATAAAAATGACATAACAATATTGCGCGCATCACGCGATATTACATGGATGCCCACCCATCCATAAATTATTGCGTCGTTTATTACCACGTAACCATGTCTCATTTTTCTCGAAGTCAGCGGGAAAAAGCGACAGGCATAAGATTCGCGTTTGAGAGATCAGATTCCATACACTTTGAAGAAAAATGAGAAAAAGCTTGAGAAGAATCGATTCCACAACTCTTCTGTAAACAAATACAAAAAGGCGTCAAGAAAAAAAAAGATTAATTATATTTAAAAAAAATTATATGAAAAATAATATAACAAATTAGTTTTAATTTAATTTTAATTTTATAACAACGTTTTGTAATTTTTGTTGTATGTGAAAATTATTGAATACTTACTTTTAAATATTTAAAATATAAACAATGTTATAAAAGCTATTCAATTATTGTAAAATATTTTTTATTTCTGCAGTGAAAATTCTATGTGTATATACATATATATATATATATGTTACATTATATTTCACAGTTGTAAATTAAATGATCGTCGCCACCTATCTCTTTTATTCCATGCTTTTCGCGAGATGTTTATAGAATTTATGGATCTTATGGAACCGGTCTAATTCTTCTCTTTCCAGGTTGAACCGTGCTATTACCGAAAGTGGTCCGACTTTTGGGCAGCTTCGCGCAATTTCGTTGCTTGTTAATTGGCCCCACCTGTCCGGTCAGTTCCAGAAAACCTGAAGAAAGCGTGGTCGTTAATACATATTTCTCATAGATGAGCAGCTGTCTACGTGTTGACGAAAATTATTGCGGTAACGGATCACTTATACTCGTTACAGCACTTGACATCGTTACGTATGATTAATATTTATGATTAACTTAAATTGCGTGCTATTCACTGATGGATCATGTTGCACCA
The DNA here is from genome assembly GCF_001594075.2 of Trachymyrmex cornetzi. NCBI lineage: Eukaryota > Metazoa > Arthropoda > Insecta > Hymenoptera > Formicidae > Trachymyrmex > Trachymyrmex cornetzi. The sequence goes on from NW_017295631.1 coordinate 311,911, forward strand.
CGGATATTAATTGTAATATAGTTTATATATTAATTGTAATATTGTTTATATCGTTTTAAGAAAAATATAAAATGTTATAAAAGAAATAGTATTATGAAAGTAAAATTTATTGCAAATGACCTGAATAAAAGATATAAGGACTACCTTTAAAAAAATTACAGCAGAATATTTTATATAAAGTATATAAAAATAAGAATAAGATTAATTTTTATATAAGAAAGAGATTATTTTAAAAAATAGAGTCATGTAAGTATCATAAAATATAATAATAAAGAAATTATATAAAATATTCTTCTCTCTAGTTTTTAAATTCACACGTACATCTGTGTTGTAAAATACATGATAAAATTTTTATGTTACTAAAATGATTAAAAGATTTAATAAGTAAGTACAGATTATCCCTGTACATATTTTTTTCATATGGATTTTATATTAATTAGAAATTGTCACAAAGAATGTGTAAAATTAAAATATATTCGTGAAGTGACAAGTATATACTACAGTATTAGGTGGTAAGTTAATAAAGAAAAAGAAATATCTTGGATGACCTTGCACATCCAACTAAATAGTAAAAAACATGTCGCCCCCGGGACGCTGTCATTAAACTCCGTAAATTAGTTCGTGAATTCCCGGATGACGTCGAAATCGTGGTATGCGAGGCCATGCAGAATGCATCTTTCAGATTCCTTTACAATCGTAGAATCCATGAGACAAACTCAAAACGGATTTATGTAGATTATTTGTTTATGTATATACATCGTGGGCGATGTATAATAAACTATTCGATCTTGGAATTTTTGGGATTAATTTTCAGTTAAAAATATATAAATAGCAAATTGTGTTCCTCTTACTTGACATTTAATTACACTTAATTTTTCTTATGAATAAATGATTTAACAAAATTTCGCTTTATATAAAGGCTAACTATTTTTAAAAGATATTAAATATTAAAAATAATTTAAATAAAAATTAAATATTTATAAAATACAAATATAACTATAAATTATACTTGAAGAATCTAGCTGCTGATAATAAAAAAAAGAAACGTAATTTGAATATATCAAGAAAAATAAATAAATGAAAAAATATATGTAAGTAAAAAGTTCTTATAGAAAAAAGTACTAAATTATCTTCTTTAGATGTTTTATAAAATACTTTTATAGGGCAAAAAATTAAATTTCTTATTAATTAAAATAAAAATTACGTTAATCTTATTTTTTATTGTTACAGTTAACTAGTCTCAAAAGATAATATATCTAATTAGCAAACTATCAATCAGAATCGATTTGTGATTGAGTTAATATTTCTCCATAACTTTCAACTTGGCGCGAATTTCTGAATATAAATTCGAATCCGTATTCTTCACATAGATTGACAAACATAAATAATCAATCGAAAGATGCTAACGATAGTTTAGAGTCATTTAAATGGACTTAATGTCTTAACTGGTTAAAATTCGAGCAATTTAGATTTACATTTTGCAAACAAATTTATAAATTATGACTCGCAAATTAGGATTAATAAGTGCTTCTGTATTTTCCAAAAAATATCATAGCATCGGCACCTTTAAAAAACTTGGAAGATAATTTTTTAAAAAGAAATATTAAACGGAATTTTGTTTTCCTTATTGGTATATATATTTTATACGAAATTATATTAACATTGACAATATTAATTTTTAAAAACCGATTAGCAAATGTAAATAATTGATCATAACGTTTTAGAATTTTTTTCTTTAGATTTATTTTAAATAGTCTTAATTAATATCTCTTATCAAAATACAGATTTTTTTCCTAGAAATTTTGTTTAATAATTTTAAAAAATAATAAAAATAATTTTTTATTATTTTTTAAATTACAGTATTTTTTGATCTAAATAAAATAATTAATAATTAATAAATAATTAACTAACAAATGATTAAATTACATAATATGTAATGCCTTCAATACAATTAAAATAATAAACACTTAATAAAATAGATTAAAATGTAAGACATAAAATATTTCATTTATTTAATTTAGATTGCTATTGAAATATCAAGCTTAACATGTTAATACAGCTTTTACAAGTAAGAAAGATCTTATTTTTGTCGGTCATTGCAGAAAAAGGGAGAACGTATTTATTTTTAATTAAAAATAAACACTATAGCGTTACAAACCCGGGTTTTTACCACGCTGAAAAGAAAAAGGATGTCTGGCAATCTCGAACATGGCTGATAATATAGATGATCCGAATTTACATGTGACATTTATGGAGGCCGGTGCCAACGACTAACTTTTTTCGTAGACGAAATGTTCCATCGAGAGAAAGAACGATCGAGATCTGGAAATAAATTTCTTCTGAACATTTCTTCGTGAAGATTTATGCTTAATAGCCGCCTCATCCATCATAAATTCTAATGTTATTTGCCAACAAGATCTAAAGAAAGTGAAGGTGTCTGTGAGTATATTGTGTGGTCTATTCTAACAATCCGGTTTTATTTAAAAAAATAAACTGCAAAAATGTTAATTATATAAAATATTATTTAATTTAATGTATCAATTAAAAGTCGGGTTTTAGAAGCGCACTTAAAGAAGATCTGAAAAAAATAATTTTCTTGAAAATCCTATTTTTATTCTTAAAACAAAGTTACAAAATTATTTGTGTTAAAAATATTTAAAAATTAAAGAAATTAGAATAAAGTTATATCTGCTTTGCCGTATAACATACAAAATTCACGTAAGGAATTAAGAATCAAATATTGATATTATATTGAGCATGATATGTGCTGGAAAATGGGTTTGATCAGAGACTTCAATAAGCACTTTGAACCAATGGTTTCCGGGTAGGAGAAACAAGAGGGTGTTCGTGAATTGCATAAATCGGCAACCATTTCTGATTTCGACACCGGAAACTGGCCTTCTCGTCGTTTGTTGCAAGCGCGAGATGTATAATCGTTTGTAACGATTGCATAAATGTGAGCGCCGGGCCCGGTCAGTCAGGCTCGGCGAAATCGCCGAAAATTCCACGTTTCATTCGTCGCGCACCGGTTATTATACGCACGTTCCTCGCGTCACCTCGATATATACTATATACGTATGCACGCATTCTGCATCGAATGCACACGATCTGCATTATACAAGCGCCGTGACGTTACTTTCGCATCTTTAAGGTTCGAGCCAGTGTTTATTAAAATTCGAATATTGTTTCTACGTTCTTTGTAACGCATATGTGTATTAAATATATATCGATTATTAATTTATTGTTAATTTAATAATTGTTTACTAATGTGCTGTAGAATGCGAAATTAAAAGTGAGAAAAGTGAGAAAAGTTGACTTTTGTAACAAAATTGATATTTTCTGTGTATAGCTATATATATATATATATATATATATAATAT
>NW_017295631.1:315872-329347 GCF_001594075.2 Trachymyrmex cornetzi
ATTTCTCTCAATTATTGAATCGAAGGTCTGAATTTTTGCATATAGTTTATGAATTTAGTTGACTATATACTGTAAATAATAACTTTTAAGTTATATCCCTGAAGTTTAGTCACAATTTCGATTATTTTAAAAAACGAGAAATGATTTGTGTACAAAGGGTGTTACACAATGAACCATGCTATTTTTAATAAACTACATGTTTTATACTGCGAATTGTTGGGATTATTTTAGTTTTGATATATTTTAAAATGTTTATTTATAAAATAGATAATAATAAGGTGGTGAGGATTCACAAGGCCGACCACTACGTTTTTCTTTCGTTTTGAGTGAAAACACGTCAAATGATTATATTTTTATTGAGATATTAGGTGGGGGGGTGGGGCTATATTCTAAATAATTATTAGAATGAATTATTATTTTGAAGGTTATCGTAAAAAAAGTTATGTGGTCTACAATATACGATTCATTGTTCACTACGTCAAAATGATTCATTGTAGACCTAATCTATTCCATGATAATCTCCTAAATAATGTGATAAACAATGTGATAAAATAATATAACGGAAAAAGTTGCTTACAGGATAATAGCCAAATGTGCACACAAAACTATTGAAGAAAATGATAGGTATAACAACAAAAACATAAAAAATGCGTAAAACTTACGAAAAAACTTACTTTGCAACCCAAAATTCTTAAAATGTGACATTACATGGCCGTCCTTGACGCAATCTGCCAATCGACTAGGGAGCTGAGGAGGGGTTCAAATGTGAGTCACTGCATGATAGTAGTACAATCTAATAATGTCACATTTACGAAATATTGCAATGGTTCATAATGTACTACTGGTTCACTGTTGGACTATTTACCCTATATAACGGAAAAATTTCGGTTTTTTCTGAAAAATACATTTTTTTGAAAAAATTGCTGTTTTTGCTATATAAATGACATAAGTAATAAACTTAACTTTTAATGTCCTTCATAAAATTAATATAATTCATGAAATTATGTAATTTTATTTTTATTAAAATTTTTAGTTATCTTTCTATTTTTATAGTAAAACCTAATCTAATCTTCCTTTTATACATGCCTTAAGTAGACGATTGCACATTGTACTGCACAAGTGATTATTATGGTGCGGCATGGTACCTCTCGCAGTCAGGAATAAAAAACAGAATTTAAATTTATTTGTATTGCCCTTAAAATGTTTGTACTTAAAACGAAAGAGTGAAAAGAGTAATCTAAGCGATTAAAAAACAATATATATTTATAAAGATGTAGTCATTAACTTTTAAAACTGCGAGTAAGGATAAGTTTTTAAAAAATTCTGTAATTTTTTTTATTCTAAAGACTTTATGTGATTTGTTCTAATTTACTCGTTGGTGCAATAGTTATGTTGTATACCATATGTTTGAGAAGATTTATAGAATATATTATTCAACTTCGATCTTTAATATAATTTCAAAATATCTGTTAACTTATACAAATTATCCCGTTGTCGGCTGTATTCTATAGACAATTATTTTCTGGAAAGAACCGAGAAACAAATATGGCAGGTTTTACAAACATGTGAATTTTTCCAATGAAATTTTTGACCCCGGAAAAAACCGAAAAAATCCGCAGAAAAATTGGAAAAATTTGGTTTTTTCCGATCCTTTAAAATATATATTCCTGTAATATATATATACATGGAAGTAATAGTTCCTATTATTAATTTTTAGCCATCAAAGCATTAGAATGAAAATCTTTTAAGAACAAAGCAAATATTATTTCTTTTTAAATATACACAATTATTAATTCGTTTATATTCGTGTCAAAGTATATAAATATCAATACTATTCTAAAAGTTAGGAACAAAATATTGTTCACACTCTTTGAAAATTTATATTTATTTTGATATCATTTTGTGTTTTATTTTATTTTATGTAATGTGTTTATTATTGCAAATATTAATAATTAACAATTCTTGAACCAATAATTCCAAATCGGACTGAAAAAAATGTTTTTACATTTTCCATTATAGTTCAATACAGGTAACATCAAAATGGTTTTGAAGTAAAAATGAAGGGAATTAAATGATCTTTCCAACGGCACCTTCGATTTTACGATCGGATTTTATTTACGCTTTATAAAGAGCAAAAACTGCAAATAGGTCCGATTTATCCCACTCTCCCCTATGCCTTTCTCGATTGCCTTTTCTGTCATAAAATGTGGGCAGAACGATGCGTGGCTGACCTTCACCAAGGACTGTTCTGAATAAGTGTTAAAGTTGCGTGTGCGCGAGTTTTGTAATACATATATATATTATGATATTATATAAGGTAATAAATAACAAAATTTTTTTTGTAAATTTTTATGACGTAAATAGAAATGCATTTACGTGTATAAAAATATTATTTCTTGATTTTGTGTAAATTCCGCGGCCACTTTGAAAATTTATGCAAATCTTATGCAACAGGCATAATTGCAAAAATATATATATGCTTTATCTCGAAATAATCTGAGGTATTTTATATGAATGTTTATTCACATTCTTGTATTTGCCTCGGTCTCAATTACATATTTGCATTCTTACTTTGGTTTGTTTTTTAAAAATATTTTTATAATATATAATTCGGTACTCGAAAATGCTTGGTTAAAATAGAAATAAAATTTTAAACTTAATGCAAATAAATATCTTTCCATATTAGAAAGAGAGAACAGGAAAAAGGAAAATAGGGAAGAAGACAGAACGAAAGAGCAAAGTGTGGTTGCTCAATCATCTTCGGCTAAAATGACGTTTGTATTTCGAAAGAAACAGGTCAGTAAGAGGTAATCTGTGACAGAAATGACAGGTATTAATTATATCAATGTAAAAATGTTCTCTTATAATTTAATATTTCATTTTATGCTTAAGTATGTTATGATTAAAGTTTCACGGAAATTTTGTTCCATAAGACGTTTATGTAATAATTAAAATTTATTAAAGGATAAATATATTTTTAATTAAAAGTGTGTGTATATATGAAAGAAATTTTATAATAATTTTCTATAAAAATTTTACAAAAAATGTTTTACAAAATTGAATATATTATAAAGGCTAATATACATATATATAAATATAAAAATAAAATTATATTTGTAGTGTAAACATTTCTTATAATTTGTTAATAAAAAAAATAGAACACATTTTAAATTTTATACAAAGATAAAAGTATTAAAATTAAAAAAAAATATAATTCAAATTAAAAGCCTAGAATTATTTAAAAAAATGTTATAACGTGTAAATTTCAATTTTGTGAAAACGCTTTCAAGGTACGATACAATTGTTTATTAGATTTCCAGTTTTAACATTTTAATACTATAATATTTTCAACAAGTCATTTATAAGCAAAGATCTTCGGGCATTGGTCGATTTATCTAAACCTAGTATTCACTTTTTCTATTTTGTAATCAAGGTGAATTACTAACATAAGGCCATGAAAAATAAGAGCATGTATTGCTGAAATTTTGTGTAGCAATTTCACAGACAGATACTGTTGCAATATACTTTACTCTTTATTTCATTACGCTTAAGGACATTATTTCTCACGTTTCTCGCTTAAAAACAGACCGAGAGAGTGTGAAAGGCGAATATATTTAAGCAATGTGCAAAACGATGTACGAAGACCTGTTGAAATAACAAATTAGTAGCAAAAGCGAACTGAGATCATAAAGTCGGAGCAGAGGTCAGGCAATTAAATTCTCATTATGACAAGAATATATAATATCCGACATTACTCGCGCAAACGTACAACCTGACATTCCTAAGCGTGGCAAAAATATGCATAAAAATATCTAATCTGTAACAGTGCGTGAAGGTATCTCATATTATTCGCATATTGTCGTTATAATATTCATAATAATAAATTTAAGATTAAATATATGTATATATATAATAATATATAAATTTATGTGTATACGTATGTTTGTGTAATATAAACCTACATATCACATAATAATAAATATCACAAATAATAAATATTTAATAGCAAATTTTATTATACATTTTGTAATAAAAATTACGAATATATTTTATTAACGTTTGTTTTAGTTCTAATATTCTTAATTTTGTGAAATGGTTTTCAGTAGCGAGTATTACAGAAACAAATAGAATTTTGGAAATAGTTTAGACTTAAATTTATCAAAAATTGTTAATGCTAAGTGTATGTATAATATGGCTCCAAATTAAGCTTGAACTAGCGATAATAAATGTACTATTTATTATTTAATTTATAAAAATATAAAATTATACATTATAAAAAAATATTTAATAATTTGATAAATACAAAAATATAAAATTTATAACTATTCGCATGTTGTTATATCAATAAGATAACATTCTCTTTACTAATTCTTAAAAAAATTTTTTTCTGTATTTTATAAAATTAAAAATTCTTTTATATAAAAAAAAATTCTATATAAAAAGTCCTGAAATATTTAAAAGAATTATTGCGAGATTTTTATATAAGTAGTATAAGAGTGTAATTTAAAACAATATTGATATCTTTGGCATAGAAGATGAATTATGTGTGCAGAAGGGAAAGAAAAAGTCGATTGTTTCTTTACGAAAACATTTACAAAATTGATTTATTTCGTGAATTCAAGGTACTACACGCGACGAGAGAAGCGTCTTTGGAACAGACGCTCGCCGTGATGGATTTTGCGCTGCTGGGAAAAGGGTTATGGAGCGGAGAGGTGTGTATATGTGACTTTTGAGGAGAAATTCATCTAGTAATAGCCTCCCTTAACATAGGATATGGCAGGGGGAACCGTTTCTTTGACGACGACTGGATGCGGGACCGCGACTGGAACGGCGTGAGAGATATGGACTGGAACCGGATGGGGGACAGCGACCTAAAATCAACAAAATATCAATATTAATAAAAATATTAAATAATTAATAGATATTAATATGAGTACAGACAATATAATTGTTGATCGCTTAAAATAATTAATTACTTATTATTACAAATTTATTATTATTATATAGTTTAAAAACCAAACACACAGTACTTAATAGATTAAATAATTGTGGCTAATATGTCCGCGTTAATTATATCAATCAAGTATATTTCAATTGTCAATTGCAATAATCGGTTAATAATTTCAAGTTTAATTTAAATTTAGTTACAATAAGCTGAAAATCATGTCCAATCAGCGATCGATTTCTTCTTTCTTGCATGCATTTATTTACAATAATCGCGTAACGCGCAGATATAAATAAAATCATAATTCTTATTGCGATATATGGAATAAGGATATCAATTAATTAACACTGGTTAATTGGAAATTACTTATACTGAAAACTGAGAGCACTCAACGAAACTGTTAATAATCGTATCTCGATTTCTACTTGTTGCGCTTACAGACAGGTAAAGAATTATAATGAGACAATACAGGATTATAACGAGTTAAATACATCAAAGATGAAATAATTAAAATTTATCAGAAATTATGTTAAAGTACAAAGAGACGATTTCTTCATCTAGAAATCACAATATAAATCTTGATATTTTTTGTCAGGTTTTTAACTTTTGTCAGATTTTTGTTCATCGCGTCTAATTAATGTATGTTCTAATTCGTAAAAATTCAAAAATTATAAAAGTGTCACGGCTAATAGGAAATTAGAATTTGTATATATATTTGTGTAACTATTTGTTATTATAACTTACCTTGACGGGGTATGGGGCAGGTACGGGCACTGGCACCTTAACGGGGACCGGGACAGGCTTCTCTACGGGAACCGTGATTGTCTGGGTCTTAACAACGGGGTACGGCGCTGGCACCGGAACAGCAACTGGGACTGGCTTGGGAACTTCAACTGGAACCTAAAGATAACAAAGAATTCAGATTCCATTATATGTCAAAACGAATGATAATATTTATTTGCTCTTTAGTTCTCTTTGTTAAAATGTTTAATATAATACTTTACAACTATTTCAATCACTTGGTACTTAATTAAAATTAAATAATAATTGAAATATTAATAAAAAATGTAAACACTCAATTAAGGTAAAGACTTTGATTAATTAACTCAATATTTATTTAGAATGGAACATTTAAAATATATTCTATTAAAATGTATATAAATTTTATTAATTTTATGTAATTTAAATTGTTTATATAATTTAAATTATCAAAGTTATGTGCAAGATTATTATTATTTGTTGTGGTACCATATCCAAACTGATCAATTCATACCTTGACAGGGTAGGGACGATCGACGGGAACTGGATGCGGAACCGCGACGGGAACAGCGACGGTCTTCTCTTTGACAGCGACGGCAATGCCATGGCCTCCGTCGTATCCACCATATCCACCATATCCACCATATCCACCATATCCACCATATCCACCAGACCAACCGCCAAGTCCATAGTCACCCAAGCCGATTAGGCCACGCTTCTGGACCGTCTTCTCTTCGGCAGCGAACGCCGCAGAGATCAGTACTAGGCAGATCTGCAAAATCAAAAAAGAAAAAAAATGTCATTTAAAAATCTATAAAGATCTGTGAATCGATTAGTTAAGAAATCTATAAAAATTAATATTAACAAATACAAAGACAATTGTCAAATAACGGATAATTATTAAAAATTGTCGTAATGAATTTTTCAAAATCAAGAACATTAAAAGACTTTTTAGTGAAAATTTAAATGTATACATATCTGTAAAAATAACTATTACTGGGATATTTGGCTAATCTAGTTTTAATTAGAGTTATTAAAATTTATAAACTCGAGAGAATTATATACTTGAGACATGTGGAATAAAGCGCAAAATGATCAATTATAAGTGTAGATTAATAAAAAAAAACTATTAAGTGTAATTAATGATGATAATCTTTATAACTCTAATTTAATTATTTTTTAAAACAAATAACTGTTAACGAATCAATTGATATCTGCAAAACAATATTAACAAATCTTATAGAACTGACAATTATCACAATTGAGATATTGATCCAAAATTTGAAGGATTTAAGGATCTTCACACGCAAATTAAACTTCGCACAAATAATAGATTTTTCCAATTTTGATGTAAGGCTTTCCAATTTTGCAAATGAACACCATGATAAAGCGCGATAAGCAAAGAAAAATTAGATTTGCACGACGATTCCTAAACTTCAATCTGATTAAGCATTATGTCCGAACAAAAATGTTCTCAGCACTGCTTCTTTAACTTTGCTCGGAGATGTGACAGCACGTACCAAGGCCCTCATGTTGAACAATACTTTGGCGTGATACTCGCGCGTGAGTAAAATAGATCGGTTTCTGTCGTTGTCTGGCTGGAAAACCACCCTTTATATAGGGAATTGACTTTCATTTCGCGCACCCTGCGCCCCGCCATTGGCGAGGGAAGCCAACGGCCGGTCTATCGCCACACCTACCCAGAGTCTAACACTATTTACCTACGATATACTGCACACAGATGTACGTATGTTATAACACATAACGGTGCAACGGTTGTATAACACGTTAAATGTGCGCAAGCTGCCGTTGGTAAATGGAGCATACACTTAGCCACCACTTTATGTAGATATGCGTGCATATGTGAGTGCATTTCGATGCCACAACCTTAACGAGACCATTTTTCCACCTGCCAAGAGATCTACCTTAGCCATGATGTCACATGCGTCATTGAAAAATTGCAGGATCTTGTTAGCGCTCGGCATTACAACAGTCCTTTTTCTCGCGGTCATTTCATTCAAGTCTTTCGTTACGAAATCAAAATTAGATTATCAATCTCATACATATCTATATAATCAATTAGACTGTTTAGATTGTTATTTCTGAAATTGCACATTATAAAATATATTTTTAAACATATATTGTACATTGTATTTTGAAATTACCGGATATCTTTTTTACTGTAAACTCTTTAGAAAATTGAATGTGGAATTTTTCCTCGACAAAAATCGAAGTTGAAGATGTACCTGTAGTTTTAATTATTTTTTTTTTTAAGCTTAACTGAGGTGTATAATAATGCGATTAAATTAAAAATTGAAGACAAAGGATTTCTAGCGCATAAAATTTTAGAAGAAAAACAGATATCAAATAAATTATGTATAATAACAAAATATATTCTTTAGCTAATTTGAAATGTCAGTTTGCCTTAACAAAATTTGCAATATGATTTAATAAATAGTAAAATCTATAAAATGTGTATTAAATAAAATATGTTTAAATATATGTATATATATTTAGAGTGGCAATTCTATATTGTTAATTTACTAGTTTAACACTGGATTTAGTGTTTACGGTTAATGGCAAAATAGTTCAAAAGGACTCGCTTTTATGCATGTTCCATACATATGTATTACATATAAAATAATAATAAAAATAACGATTATTTGGCTCGTAGCTCTTATTGTTGATTAATGTTTATTTATTTTTATTGAGTCATAATATTATTATTTTATTTAATAACGATTATATTTATTATAGTTACCCAAAAAATGTAATTGCATTACCATTAATGTAATAAATAAGAAAGTAATTATTCAATAACCTATTTGTTATTGAAAGAAAGTAATTATAATGATAACGTTACAAATAAAGCGTTACGTCCCAACATATATGTATATATTGCACATATTTAATTCTAATTTCTCTATTACGAAATATCTTTTTTATAATGCAGTGCGATCATGTACAGATACGAAGCAACGAATTTCTAACGTAATGCACGCATAGCACAGTATTAATTGTAACATGTGAATTTATTCTCGCTCGTGTCCGGCGGCTATCGGTTAGTGCAAGATTGCTTAATACTTCATTATGAGAGATAAAACAGTTAGTTCACCGCGCTAATATAAATCATATGTTGAGAGGAACGTAGTGTCTTCTATTGCGGTGCACTATTATTACGTTACGCGCCTATCATACGAAGTGCAAGTTGTCCGCAAGATAGTAATTCTGCAGGTATTATCGTTATTATTATCTGCGAGATTGATATGTTGGTTTTATGCCTGTAAAAATGACCATTAACAGCGTGAAGCACTGGCTAATTGATCTATATTATGGCGATTTTTTTTTCATCTCTGCTTGCCGATTGATTTATAAGCAATGAGAAATTAATTGTTAATTTGCTCTCACGTCCTTCGTAAGTTACATTGGACACTTCTCATCTACGTTTCAACACGAGAATTTTATTTATTATTTGTGAAAGAATGTTGAAGAAATTACCTTTCTTGAGAAATTAATTGTTAATTTGCTCTCACGTCCTTCGTAAGTTACATTGGACACTTCTCATCAGGGAATGGAAAGTTACTTTTTAAAAGTAACAAGTTACAGTTACTCGTTACCGAGTAGATACCTTTAAGAAATAAAAAAGAAAATTATATCTTTGAATGATCACATAAATATTTATAAAATTTTTATATTTTAATAAATGCAGTTAATAATATAGATTTATCAACTTTAAAATCAATATCTTATTTAAGAATTTTATTTTAATCGTCTTTTAATTTTTTTATCGATATTAAATTTGCGATAAATTGTACAATAAGAAGCTATATTGTTTTAGTCACAAAATAGCAGTAGTTAACTGTTTAAATCATGACATTGTGGCAAATAACACGTAACATTTCTAAACTGACATAAAGCGATTAAGCTTGTCACATTGGCACGCAGAATGGGCACCCTATCGTTTCACTACGCCCAAACAAACGTGTTTCCTGGTTTAATGTTCATTTATCTCTCTTAGAGTCCAAATACCATAAGAAGTTACTTGTATATTTTACGAGCGGCAGTTTCAGTTCTCGGATATTGTTAGCGACGTTTTACTACTTATTGCTCTTTATATAATTTTTAGAATAATTTAATATTAATTATTTTCTTAACTTGTTTTTTAATTTTTAATCATTATTCATTAATTTCCGAAATGTCTAATTTTTTTAGAGATTTTTATTAACTGTGTTGTTACTGTAGTATTATGAATTAAAGAACTTTGCACTAATCTTATAGAAAAGTGATTTGGATTTAATTGGACTGAAAAATATCTTTAACTACAGAGTACAACAGTTTGTTTTTAATTATAGTTTATACGTACGTGATAGTAAAGTAGTACAATTTCGAACATAATACAATTCTGAACGAAATAAAATTTGAATTCAATTTTTTAAGTTCGAATTTGATCTTTTGTGTTTAGTATCCTTTCAATATTTTCACATGAAATTAGATTCATATATCTTAATGTCTGTGTGTGTGCGCGCGCGCGCGCGTGCGTATAGGGGTGGTGTATATATATATATATATATATATATATATCAGTATATCATCAGTTAATCCACGATTGTAATTGTTCAAATGATTAATGGTCTTAATTAGACAACACGCGTCGACATACGGAAGAACATATATAACAGTTTCGTTCATTTTGAAAAGTTATTTTTGATATTTAGTTTTGTATACATAAATTCGAAATACTTAATAATATAGCATGCGTCTGTACTTAAAATATAATATTAGTTTGAGTATCAATGAATAAAATCTCTGTTATTTTATGAAGTAAATGTTGTATTGAAAATAGGAATATTCAAACCTGTTGCAAAATAAAGTGGTGATTAAGAACTTCGAAGTGAGAGGCAAGGATTGACGGAAGTTCATTACCTTGCAAGCATAAGATACTTACCAGGACACCCATATAATTAAACTTTATTGTCACTCATATAATTAAACGTCAATAAATTTAATATAAGTTATTTTTTCACCATAACATCCGTCCTCCGACTATCTGAAATAATTATATCTTGCTATTTCTTGCCCAAACCAAGGTCTCAGCTATTAATCTGCACGTATTATTACGTGATAACGGAATGATGATTATAGGGATATTTAACACTATTCGGAAAAAGTTCGATTTTGCCGTTTCCTGCGATTACTTAGCGCGAGCTTGTAATCGCACACCAGATCTGCTCACCAGATCTTTAAATACGAGCAATCTGTAATGGAATGTAGCGGTCACACGATCACTTGCTTGTTTGATTTGGGTATCTTTGATCAAGGCGCAGTTAATTTGCTAATCTAATGGCGCATGTTTTGATTGATCTCATTATCCGGTGTTTATCTTAGTATTGATATTGATTAATCTATAATATCGTAGTTACGTAACTGAATTGTCTATCAAGATGTATCTGTATACATTCGATCTATCGTAACATTATCATATTTTTAAATAAAATAAAAGAGTTTTATTATATATGTTATTATCTCATAAATTTAATTATTATTATAATTATTATGATTAATTAAAACATTATTATTTTATTATTATTTGTTATTCTTTGTTAAAAAATCGAGACATTTTTACGATTTTGAAAATAAAAGGATTTCATTATGTGTGTTATTATCTTTTAAATTTAATTATTATTATTTGTTATTATGTTTAATTAAAAAATAATTTTAGAACTATCTAAAAAAATTAATAAAAATTATTGTTTATTGTTTGCTATTTTGTTACAAGTTTTGTATTAACGTTCGCTGTAATATACAAAATATTGATATAAACATCAAGACAATCACTGGTATGGATAAGTTGTCGTCATTGCACTGTTACTTACATATTATTATATTTTACATCAAATAAAGGTAACGATAAGTATACATAAGTAGCGATTTATATACTTATCGTTAAGTAAATGATTAGTTTCTTTACTGAAAAGTAAATAGAAGTAAAAACTAGCATGTTTTGCAAAAAGTAAGTAATAAAGAATCCGTTATAGCATCAACTTAAACTTTCAAGGATATTTCGATACTTGAAGATATTGTACTTTCATAAACTTTGTATTATTCATGAAATGTTTTATTTAAATACAAATTATTATGTTTATTGTCAGACGAATTGCGCTATTATTTCGTTCTATATAGTACGTATATTTTTTGTAGTTTTAATCTTAGAATAAAATAATAAAAATGAGGTTTATAATAATAAACTATATTACATTAAAATTATTTAATAAATTTAAATTCATATCGGATTCGCAATAATTTGGGCGGTTTGAGAGGAAAACCATAGATAGAAACTGCCATGGATGTAAAAATACGTTGACGTCATTTCTTGAGGAAAGCGGAAAGGCGACTTAAGCCAGTTCTATTCATAGAGTTTAATATAAAAAAAAATTATTATTTTTTAGAAAGCAAAATTTTTATTTGCATTGTAAAAATGATAGAATAGAATATAAAAATAGAAATAAAAAGTATATATATCAGAAAGAGACACTTATATTAGATATAAGATTGTACAATTATACTTATATAGGTATAAAATGTAATGAGATAATAAATAAAAAAGATAACGTAATAAAAAGATCTAAGCAAATTTAAGAAGAAATAGACGTTTACGTTCTCAAAAATTCAAAATTTAACAGAGCACAAGAAAGAGAATAACTAAAAAATTTAAATGTTTACATTAGGCTTTACTAATTGTAAGTCGAGTATTTCAAATTAAATAGTGAATATTCGTTTAAAATCTCGTTTTTTGACCTATATTGATCGAATAAATTTAGTTTCCAAAAATTATCGCACCATAGGCACCCTTGTATCGACGACAGATCGGATGTAAATTGCATCAACTAACATTTCTCACGCGCACAAAATCGCCCGTGCGTGAAATGAGAACCAGGTTGTTTTTTGATACGCTCGAGCTCGCATTTATGTCTAATATGACCCGGTATATTAATCGATCGATGAATATCGAGAAACATCGAAGAGCGGTCGCGAACTGGGTGACACACCTCCGAGCATTATTTCCGTCTGGCCAGAGGCTGGTTCTCGATCTCGATATTACGTTACACAATCGCGCGCCGCCTCGGCAACGCCTCGCTCTGTAACGTCACAGCCGAGAAAATAAATGAGTTATCCTTACACTATAGAGAATGGAAACTGGCGAATAGGTTCGGTAACTTGCGAATATACTAATAATAATATATGTATTAATAATATTCATGAAAGAGATAACGTAATTTTAGACTGTCAAGTTTCAACGTTTGTAAATAAAAATTCTTTGACGTTTAACATATTATTTATACATATTATGTACTATATCACATTTATTAAAAGTTGCGTGATTGGATTATTAAATATTAATTAATAACAATTACCAAACAAAAACAATCAGACAAAACATCAAAATCAAGCAATATTTGGGTGTTAAATTAATATATTAACTTTTAATACTTGAAATTATATACAAAAATGTAAACGTTTTGAACTAACACAGTCTTCATTAGTTTATAAATCAATAATAAAAAAATAATTTTTAAAATTTATTAACTGATAATGATTTTGTGTTAATCGAATTTGTCATTGTAGTGTATGATTTTAAGTATTAAAAATTAATGTATTAATTTAACATCTAAATTGCTCGATTTTAGTTGCTTTTTCCATACAGACTAATAAGCCTACTCTTTATTTTGTTATTAATAATAACAATTAAATAATAAAAAGTTATTCATTAAAT
>NW_017295631.1:329371-373621 GCF_001594075.2 Trachymyrmex cornetzi
TAATTTAATTATTTAACAAAAAATAATTTTTATGTTCATTATATTAGATAGAACTTTGATTGATATTTTATCTCAGAATTCTTCAAGTTTTACATCAGACATTGGTAACAAGACTGTGTAAAGATTACAATTAGTCTTTCACAACGACTTGACAAAGTCATTACAACGTTCGTGTTTACGGTTATTTTTACTGTAATCGATTCCTCCTTGCTTCACGCTTCTTGATCAGGATCAGGTCGATATCAAGACGCGAAATCAGTGGAATGATACTAACAACGTACGTACACGCGCGTACGTTACAAAAATCAAGCAAGCAAGCGTGTTGCAGAATACGAACGTCATTGCTTGCTCGCTCAAGCCTCAAGAAGAATTTGCCTTAGCGATAATTATGAGTCACACGCGAGACCCGCGGCACTCGCGGGAGATTTTGTAATGAGAGACATGTCACTGTTAATAGCCCCTTCTCGGTGCCAGGTTGCACCGGCGACAATAGTTGTTGCTCACTTCAGTCAACCACGTACACTTCACATTCCCGCTGTAGAAGGTCCAGCGGGAACAAGGATTTTTCTGCGGTTTCCCGGAAGTCTCGGGATACGCGGAAGCATGGTGCTCGCGTGACAATCTTGCTGGAACCGGAGAAAGGTCGAATTCCTTGCGGTTTGCCTTGGCAGATTAATTGGGCAGATAATCTTCGAAAGTATTTACCTAATTTAACATTACAAAATAATATAAATTTAATAAAAGTGAATATGAATTTAAACGCTATCGTATGTCAATTGTAAATTTTAATTTTATTATCTTATCTATATAATTTATGTATGAATGCACGTGTGTGTGTATATATACAAATTAATAAAACCGAAAGTAAATAATGTCGGAGGATAAATGAATCAAGTTTATTATTCGGGTTATTTATTCAGATCGGTCAGGGGTTTTTTTTACAAGATTTTGCCTTTTGCCTTCGTAATTCGTTCGGTAAGAGCGACTTTTGGTATTGCGGATAAAAAAGGCACGAGCGCATTACTTTCGGCGATCGACGTGTATGCACAAGGTAACGTAACAAACGACGGACCCGATCCTGTGTCGCGCTTACGTAAGATGCAGATCTTGATATAAGTGCGGTACGGTTGCAGTTTTCACCGGTCGGGTCGCCAGAAAGTGAGAGTCACAGTAATGGGATTTGTAAAGCCTTGTAATTTTTATAATCATATCAAAAAATTGATTATAGGGAAGGAGAGAGGCGAGAGGGAATGAGAGAGAGAGAGAGAGAGAAGCCGAAAATTCTGAGAAGCTCGTAACAATCTTCATAAAATTGTAAAATGTATATAAAAATTTACGCAAAAATATCAGTTGAAATTCGTTTTGAATAAGGTTTTTTCGTTTATTTTTATCATATATTAATCCATTTTTATTTGTTACAATTTATAAAGTTGGTAAAAAAGGATCAGAGATGCCGACAAACAAAAGCTCGCTACAATCAGCCAAGTCAAGAATCGAAATGATAAAGAAATTCATAGATCTGTGAAAATTCATAATTTTTTAATTTGTTTTACAATTAGAAAATGAATAAAATGTATGGAGGCGTGTGAGGATCGATATCATATTATATTTAAGCGTGATTAACAAAATACTTACATAATATACAAAAATCTCTCGAGGAAAATTTTATAATAGTACAGTCCTTTCTTTTACATCAAAAACTGTTACTATTCTTTCTTTACCCTCGTTTTTCTCCTTTTAACGGTCTTTCTCCGCTCGAGCAGCGTTCCTTTGTCTTTCGTGACGTGACGTGTAACGTCGGATACGCCGTTGTACTCTGTTGCAATGATGCAACTGCAACGACTTCACGCATTCTTCGCAAGGACTCCGAGAGCGGGGCGTGGCTGCGATCGACCGACCGATCGACTTATCTCTCACGAGGAATCGCACGTACGCACGTGTACGCGCGCTTATTTTCGGCGTGATCTGTTTTTAGCCAAGAGAAAAATAATGTTACACACACTCGGCGAAATTGCGTCGCGTAACGAGCCACTTTAAAGTCGTAACCGAGAGGAGTGCATCTCGAAAAACAAGGAATGTTGTCGTTTTATATAATATTTCAATGAGTTACATTACATTTCTCCTTGTAATAAAGGAACATGTGAAATCATAGAATATGTCTTTTTGAATTTTTTTTAGTAATGAAGAATGACGTAAAATGTAATTAAAAGCAACATTTTTATGTTTTAATAATAATAATAATTATATGAGAAAAGTTAATATTAAAAAATTAAATATATACTTATATTCGATATATCAAATCACAATTTTTCCTAATATTAATATTTTTGATTACGTAAATGGTATTCAACATAAGTGATATTCAAACGAGAATATATTTAATTTTCAACGGAAAGAAAAGCGAAGAAAATAATCGCAAGCAATTTTGTAAAAAGAGCAAGTTTATGGAACTATATAATTATCGATAAATCGGCATATATAAGCATATAAATGTGCAACGAACAAGTTATACGAGTTACGGATGTTTTCAACCCCAGAACGAATCAAAACACATACATAAAATGCTGCTCGCAGCTTGCTTTTCATATAAACAGAGATGACGCGATGTGACATCACCGTCCCAAAATTTGTAATCGTCCGCCAGTTCGCATGGTGTCTCCCGAGAGCATAGACGTAAAATGTAAAATGTTTGCGCGCGTATTTTTCTGATAGATATTTTTCTGCACAAACACCTGAATTTACGACGAATTTGTATCCATACTTAATACATAAACAATTAATACGGCTATTTCAATCAGTTGACATAGTACAAATAAATCGTATTTGTAACGATGGGAAGTTCCGTGAAGTTAGCAGCAATCTCGCGATTCAATTGATTTCAATATTGAGATTAAAAATTAACACTATATTCGAACATGTTGATTAATATTTGATATCGAGTATTAAGAGAGAGAGAGAGAGAGAGAGAGAGAGAGAGAGAGAGAGAGAGAGAGATATTAACATTAATATTAAATAAGTAATAAATGTTTCAACGTTTCTTTTGATCACAGTTTACATTATTCCAATTAATATCGCGCGCCGGCGACGCAACGTGCGAAACGATCACGTGATCGCCAAAATTTTCTAATACGCCGCCGGTCAGTTCGCGTCGCGCGTCCTCGGTGATTAGGTGAGTTGTGCGGGAAATCAATGGTGTTTGTCTCTCGTTCGCATTTATTTGTAATTCCAGGAGTGCCGAATCTTTGCCTGGAGGAGACGGATGATTATCTTAACGTGAGCCGGCATCGATGTCGCGGCTGTTTAACTATCCTTGCTCCGTGTTGATATATCTACATACTTTCCGTGTACTTCCATATGCTTCATCGTCTTGGATCTTGTTTCCGCAATCGCGCCTGTCTCGTTTATCACACGTGCTGTCCAGTATCGAGAGCAGCGTCGAGGAGCATTGTGAAGTATCGTGTGGAATGGATGAGAGGTATGTATAGAAAGGGATCGTTTATTTAGATTTTGTGTCGCTCCCTTGTCCGCCGTGATCACACTAGAGGTCTAGTTCTCACTTAAACCTTCAATATTCGGTTTCACTTGAGTACAGATCAAATTTAAAGCCCGAGTTTTCATTATCCTGTTAACTCGTGGTTTTTTTAGTTAGACTTTACTTGATGATAATGTAAATATTATGTTTTTCTAGCTATGATTAATTACTGAAGGTTTTGTAATGGTAACTTAAGTTATTCATTATGAAACTATCAGTTTAGTAATTAATCATATCTTATTAATCAGATAGAAAAGCAATTTTGTACATTCATCAGATTATACTCGTATATAAAGGCCGAAGCATAGATTTATTCGTATAACGCATACTCTGTATAAAACATAAGAAAATTAATTAATTAAAGTTCTTTGTTTTATGAACGGAGATACTCCAATTGGTTGATTCTTTTGTACTTTATGCGTTATGCAAAGGTCTATGCTCTCGTTCTAAGTCTAACCAAGTTATCAGTAAATGAAAAAAATCGGTTAATTAAATTCGGTGAGTGGTCAATTCGCCTTTTGTACTCTCTTTAACTCAAAACATTTCTGGAATGCCAGAAAATAAATATTTCTGACATTGATTGTCGTTCGATTGTCATATTTGATGATCGTTTGAAGAATTAAACAATTTTTCGTGGTAAATATAGATATTCATT
Organism: Trachymyrmex cornetzi; assembly: GCF_001594075.2. Taxonomy (NCBI): domain Eukaryota; kingdom Metazoa; phylum Arthropoda; class Insecta; order Hymenoptera; family Formicidae; genus Trachymyrmex; species Trachymyrmex cornetzi. The sequence continues at coordinate 333,559 of NW_017295631.1, forward strand.
TTTTGAAAGGATTATAAATTAACTCTCTCTTTCTCTCTCTCTCTCTCTCTCTCTCTCTCCTCTCTCTCCTCTCTCTCTTTCTAATCAAATTATTCATATACTATTTATTTTAATTATTATTATAAATTCCAAATATATCGTGTTAGTTATTTCCATTGAAAGTAGAGATTTTGTGAATTGTGAAGTAAGGATGATACAATGAAATCAGTGAAATAAATACAGTCAAACACATTACTATCGATTTAAATTTGGTTCTATGTTGCATTCGGTGCAAACTAGATCAGTGGTTTTAGGCTGTTTCAAAATTTACTGCCAGTATACTAAAAATCTATAATGCACGTAAACTATAGTTTTTCAGTACTAGCAGTAAATTTTGAAATGCAGCCATAATCGCTTCTTGGAATTTCATAAGACCGATCAAGGACGCGAAGTCAGCTGGCGAAATGTTGCGGGAATCGATTCACGGCCGACAATGGCTGCGTCAGCAGAGAAATCAACTTTGCAACTGTTGTAAAATTCTTTATGATTGGTTTTGCTTTTAATTCCTCATTGGATCTAAGTATATAAACCAATCATATTGAAGAATTTTATAACAGTTACAAAGCTACTTTTTCTGTTGAACACAGCAAATGCAATTCGATCGTGCCAGATATCGATCCTTTTAATCATATCGTCTTTTTGAATGCGTTTCAAAACTTGACTCTGTCAACTCCGATCTTCTATCCTTGTTCAATATTCAGTGAACAACAAAGATAAAATGATACTCGGATTAATAGGGTCGAGTTTTGGAACACAATCTTGAGAACCTACGACTTTGCCGGAAAAATTTGTTCGCAAAATGCATTTAGGAATGCCGAATACATGCAGTCTTTTTAATGTTGATTTATGAGTTGACACATGTTATCGCGATTACGTGTTCTCTTGGAATTGATATCAATCGAGCGAAATCATATCTTACAATGCGTGTTGTGTGTTGTGTTTCGTGTTTCGCATTAATTCGAGAGTATGATTACATTTCGCAGGTGCATCGATAAAGATTGAAGGTATATCGAGGACTATCGAAAGATCGAAGCCAGTAGTGTCTGTTCATTTGCGTCGGTTTCAGCAATTGATGAGTGGTCAATTCGCCTTTTGTATTCTCTTTAACTCAAAACATTTCTGAAATGCCAGAAAATAAATATTTCTGACATTGATTGTCATTCGATTGTCGTATTTGATGATCGTTTAAAGGCTACAAATTTTTGTGGTAAATATAGATATTCATTTTTTGAAAGGATTATAAATTAACTCTCTCTCTCTCTCTCTAATCAAATAATTCATGTACTATTTATTTTAATTATTATTATAAATTCCAAATATATGTTTTTTTCTTGAATTTTAAAAAAATAAGAAACAGTTATTGTTTAATTTTTACTAATTTTTACTATTATCACGTGCATGTAATTATAATAATACAAAAATAGGTATCGCGAAAATTACTTGTCTTTAGTCGAGTACTTTTTAGAAATTTTGATTTAAGGATTAATTGTTTCATAAATATTTCTAATGATGAACAAATGGAAATATATAAGATAAGTAAAAAATGTGAAAGATGATAGAGAGGGAGAGAGAAAGAATGCGAAATATCTGTGCAATAAACCTTATTAAAGAATGATATTATAATAAAAAAATTAAATTTTCTAAAATTATCGAAAGTTATTATTCTGAAAAGAAAGAATTAAGAATTTTATCAAAAATTGAGACGTTTATTTGCTAAATAAATGGATTAACATTCTCGTGATAATGCTAACAAACGCGGCAGTATATTCACGCAATAAAAATATATTCACACAAATTAAGCTTACGAAAGAATGAGTTATCGTCAACGGTTAAACACGGTAACAAGCGTTAAATATGCTCGATCAGCGTGGAAATATATGTTAGGCTTTAACATGGATCGCGTTGCCGGCGCTCGATCGAAAGTTACTGTTGCATAATGTCGGGAAAATTCAATTGAACGTCTCGCAAATGTGGCATTGCGTGCCTTAAGTATCGCCTGTGTCTTGCGACAAGTATTATGCGCGTCGTTCATTACGTTATACGGTAACGGGAAAATTATTACGGTGGATTATTGCGAATCGGTATTGCTCTCGAATTCCTCTCTGCTGTGTAGCAATAATCTACACGCGCGTTTTCGGAAATGAGACTGGTAATTATTCATAAAAGGCATTTCGTAATCATTCGTAATTATTCATAAAAATCGAGAGAGCTGTCTTTTGCAAACGAAATACGCCCCGGATAATTGCTTCGCGGATAATTGCTTGTACAGTTCGAAATATATTACCGTAAAGCACGCATGCTGTATAATGACTGTATTTTATTGTGTCGTTTAGAATTCAATAGATTTATTAAAATTAAATTGTTATATATTATTTATTATATATTACGTACGTATAGAGAGAACGAGAGAGAGAAAATAAGAGAAAAAATTCAGTTTTATTTACTAAAAATGATAAAAATTAAAAATAAAAATAATATAAATTAATTATTATACACATATTTTCTAAAACTTTTAGAGTGAATTTTCACTCTTTAGAGTAAGATTCTACTCCAAAGAATTTAGAGAGTAAGGATATTTTCTTCCTTTGTGAAATCTTTATTATATAATGCATATATTATATATACATACATATATAATTTATATTTACGAGGCGTCGAGTGGCTTATCGCTAGGTGCGATGACTTGCGATTTGTAGATCCGTGATTTGTTCAACCCCATCTGCGCCCATATACGCGATATTTTGCGTTTAAGGAGCTGAAAATGCCATTCCATCTGGTGGTTAGATCTTTGATCACCAATGCCGTTCGGATCCGGCGTAACTGTAGGTCCTATATATGCTATACCGAGCGTCTCTGTTTCATCTTACCAAGCGTTGACAATGCTATGTATTGAAAAAGTCTCGGTGTAGGACGAGAAAATAAGAGAATAATTCGAGTCAGATATTATGTCGATAATTTTATATTGAGCCAAAGATAGCCGAATTGCCGGGCGCACACGTACGTGGCTCGTCTTTTGTGTGCGTGTTGCGGCCTAGTGTTCCTATTGCGGCCCGGCTTATTTCTGGAATCATTGGGTGCATCCAGAAGCGACGACCGCTCACTGAGCGTTCACTAAGCAAAAAAGGGATTAATCTATTATTAATATATTTATTTATTATAATTCGTAACGTAGAAAGGTTATGCTCAGTGAGCGGTGGAGCGACTTAAAATTACGCTCCACCGCTCACTGAACGCTACATAACCTTACGGTCTAAACACGGCATTAGAGAAATAATAAAAAAATAAGTAAGAAATATGATATTAAAGATTATCTATAGTAGATAAAATTATTCTACGTTACGAATTATAATAAATAAACATATTAATAATAGATTAATCCCTTTTTTAGTGAGTGCTCAGTGAGCGGTCGTCGCTTGTGGATACACCTATTGATATCAGTGGATATGTAAGAGATAGGAGTTTTACATTTGGCTACTGTTTTACTGTTAGTTCAGATTTGAGTGGTCGCGTCTTTTTTTTCTTCCTTCTTCCCTGTCTCCACTTTCAGCAAGAAACTTTGATATTTTTTTTCTGAAAATTTTGAAGAAATAATCGGCGCCGGCTTGAGAATAATCGGCGCTCTCGTTCACAAGATAAAGATATTCGTAACAGGCTGTATTCAGCAGAATAATCAGAATAATCAATTAACACTCAGTCATTCTTCGGTGATATAATTCGTTTTTGCTTTTAGTTTTTTACTGGATCTAAGTGTAGGAATCAATTATATTAAAAAATCACTAAGCGCTAACTGATTAATTTTCTCTATTGAACGCAGCCGATAAGATACATCCGCGCTGCAATTGCGCGAGCCGTTCATATATCACGTCGATTATTTCACGGGCGTTTATATATTATACTAATTATACGATACGACAACGCGACGTGAATGATATCGATCACGTAACAATGATATTCACGTAAATCAAAGGTGACACATGGCGCGTGCCATGAAGCTGTCGATCGATCCGTCTTTTATCAACAGTTTGCTATCAAGAAGGTGAAACCTGTTCATAGCCTCGAGTGTCTCGAGTGACCAGCGTGGGGTCACTAGCGCGACGAACAATAGCAAGGTCAGATCTGCTCGAGATCGAGGTGAGTCGTTACGTTAATTCACGCTACCGGCCGTGGCAGAGAACTTATTGCGGTATGTTGCAGGCGTCGAAGATTAGCTCTTTCATTCTTTCTCTGTCTCTTACTCTCTTTGACACGAGAACAGCCGCGAGGCATTGCTCGCTCACGGGTAATTCCCTCTTTGGCTCTCTCGTTGTCTGTCGACGTCTTGATTGACTCGGCGAGAAGCTTAGCCTGCGGGTAACGCTAATAAATTACGTCAACTCTGTAGGTGATCATGTCTAATTGAATTTCCCTGTAACATCAGAGCGTATTCGATTTGTGTCACTTGATTTTCGTGTTATGATCTTTAACGTTGCTGATATATTTGTCAGTGCAAATTGCGTTTCTCGCAATGAATATTTGCGTATTGATTTTGATATTTTTTTAGCTCTATTATATTTTTGGTAATATCGTATGAATATTATAAAATTGGATGGGAGAACAAAAACATTCCATGAAATGTTTCCCTGGAAAATTGAGAAGAGAAGTGTTTTCAATTATTTTACCGGCATGTTATTTAAATATTTTAGAATATACATTTTAGAAAGTTTTTTTTAGAGAAAATAGGGATTGTATTATTGTTCCAAATATGTTATTTCCATATATTTTAATAAAAATAACAATAATAGTAATTAGAAAATAACACAAATCTTGCAATCAAGATCTTGCACTTGCGCTTTTACGAAATGCAATAATCACGCATCGGCGAATATTTAGAAGCCGCGAAATCTCATGCATGAGAAATTAAACTGTTCTGATGAATTAAACGTACAGAAAAGCAGTCTCGATTAGGATGCCTACGGTTAAGTGTTACAGTATTAATCTTAATTAATTATTCGTCGATTTCTATTTTCCCACAATCACAATTGCGAATTAGTTTTACGATTTCAGCAGCATCGGTATTTATGGATGTTAATTATATGAAAGTTCTATTGGATTATCATATATTTTTATACATGTAATAGAGATACGATATAATAATGAAATGCAAAATTATTGCATTTTTTTGAAACTAAATATGTATAAAAAGTTATACTTTATCTTTTTCACTAATGACTATTCATGTGCATGTGCGTAACCAATATACCAAGATAAACTTCCTATTTTATTTAACTAACAGGACATCTTAGATTTCATAAAAAAAAGGATCAAATAAAATCTTCGTAAAATAATTTACATAAATTGAATAAAAAATTATATTAATCATTTATAATAATTAATTTTATTAATCATTTATAATAAATGAATTGCACACGTTATGCAGTTTTGTAATTTTACGTTTATAGTCAAACTTCTATAAAAGTAACTTGTCGGGGCCGATCGATCTCCGTAATGTCTTAACCTCCCATATAATAATCGAGCGCATATGCTAGTGCATGCGCATTTATTTACTTTTACGGAGATTAAAACAAAAACGGAGGTTCAATTGTATTTAAAAATATATTACGCTCTTTAAAATCCATAACATATGATATATTTTTCTTTGAATCTGTCATGAATGTAGATAATGAATGCGTATTGATACATTCAGTCGATCGTAAACACAGAAATAACTCATTGGCACTGGTGATAATAAAGGTACATTTTTCGTAGAATATATTTGTATCATTAATGTTTATTTTCCGAGTTTTTCTTTTCATATGAAAATATTAAATTTTTGCAGAAAAACCGTTTAATCTGTTGTATGAAATTTATTCGCTCTTTCTTGATATCTTTTAAATAAAATTTGATACATTTGTGTTAGAAGAGGTAAGATAGAAAATAAGACATCAATAATTATTCAAATCACACAATAAAAAGTCAAGAATTAAATAAAAGTTTTTCAGTTCCCTTTAAACTTTCTCTCGATTATTCCGCTAGTAATTATCGCAATCGATATTGTAAGCGCGATAATCGGATATAAACTAAAAGAGTAGCCATAATCGTTTATTATCCTGTTGCTATTAGTATCAAGTGAAATCGATTTTGAGCTATTAATCGAAGTCTAGCAAGTCGATATTGGCAACTATATTATTATCGGCATGCTATAATGCTCTGTTTATGCAGTTAACCTCCTACAAATGATATGTGGGTTATGCACTGTCGCAATCAGATACTTGTCTCAATTTTTGAGCGTGAAATTTATTACGAGTTCGGTGGCGCAAATACAAACTTGTATGTCGTGTGCAATTTTTCGGAAATCTGTGCAGCGGCCGTGAAAGCTTTGAAACGTCTTACGCGAGTATCTTATTACGTTCATTCAAATTCACCATATGATTATAATCAACAAAAACAAATGGATAAATAAATTAAACGATAAAATAAAAACAAATATGAAGATAACATAAAAAATGAATATATAAATAAATAAAAATGTATTTTATATATCTCGTTGAAATTTATAAAATAAATCGTTATAAATTTTTAAATTCTTTATTATAATTTCAAGTTATTTTTTTATTATCAATTTTAAAATCGAGAATATTATTTTGAAACTAGAAATTCGTGTAAAAAAATTAATTTTGCAATTTCGAATGATATACTTTTGCACGATGGTTCGTCCGAGATACTTTTGTACCATCGCTGCAAATCATTGCAACATTATCGTTTCATTATAAATACGTGACGTACAAACGTGATATCGACTGCATCCGCGCGGAATCTGGTGAAGGGTACACTTAAGAAACAGAAGCAACCGGGTTCGTTAATCACTGCAACGTGCAACTACCTTGCGAGTAAATAACACGTGCATTTATGCGAATGCAAGCGTGAGAGGTGAGTCTCGTCGGAACTTTCCGACATAGGTATCGTAATGAAAGATTTCGCTACGAGTAGCATGTCTCATTTAATCTGGAAATTAACTCGTAACAAATTCTCTCGTTCTCATTTTGTAATTATAAATAGAGATAAAAATATTAATAGATATAATAAGTTTTTATTTGGAGACCATTCAACTATAATTATACATTCAAGAATTTAATGCATTTTTTAAGATGCTAGGACAATTAATTTTAACGTTTTTAGAAAATTAAAATAAATTTGTTTATTTTATTTGCAATTTTATTATATATATTATAATTTATATAATTTTTTAATAATTTTATTTAATTTAAACAATATTAAGAAACTTTATTTTAGACTGCATATGTGAGAACACAATCAGTACTAGAAATTAAAGGCCTATAACAGTTAAAGCTAGATCTTTTAATGCTTAAAATAATTCAATCTTAAATTATTATATATACTATATATGTATTTGCATATATACCATATTAATTTGTAGTCTTTTTGAACTGCGCGCCGAATTGTTTTTCCGGACTTTAAACGCAATTAAACTACTTTAGTAATCGCGAATTTAATTGACAAGCAATTTTAATAATTTGGTGTTCATTTAGGCTTCATATTATAAAGATATTAATATGTTGAAAAACTTATTTAATTTAATTAAAAAAAAATTTTTTAAAGAATTTTAATTATGGTATATGTAATTTTTCCAATCCTTTTCTGTGTGCATAAAATATTTATGGTGATCCAATCATAATTAAATTGGTGGTTATAGAGAGGAAAATGTTGTTTTTTTATTTTTCTTGTTCCTTTCGTCCGGAAATATTGCGCAAATATTTCCCTCCGCGCCGGATGTCGGTCGGAATTTCGAGCGCGTGTACTCTGAAACGGCGGAGAACAGGAAAAGCGTGATTGCTCAAGCGGAAGGGGGAAAAGGGGGGGCTTTCACGAGAGCTGTTTCCCTTTCGCCCTTCGCCGTTCTCGCACTCGCGATCAAAAAAATTCCAGATCCGCAATTGCACCAACGCGACGTTGTTAATCGTGCTTTCCGAGCAATTGTAATGAAAATCGAGCCGAGTATTGTAGCAGAGGACTATAATTGTAAGACCGATTTTCCTTTTAACTCGTGCATTCTATTAGTATCCACAATAGCATCACGCAGTGAGCATTGATTTTTTTGTCGAATTCTTTGAGGAAAATTTGGAAATAATAAAAGAGTTAGGAGTGATGAAAAAAATATATTGAAAGTAATTTAATTGTTTTTTTATTTCTAATTTAAGTCATTTACTATAGATAGAAAAATAAGACAAACTAGCATCAGCATTGATTAGCGCTATTTAATACATAATTAATTTACTTCCTCTTTTTTGTTTATATTATAGATAAAGATATGAATAAAAAAAAATAAAATGATTAATTGAAAATTATTCGAAGAATATCCATTTTATTTAATATTCTACATTTTATTTAATATTCTTCTATTACAAATATAATGACTAAAAATAATAATGTCCAAAAAATAAACTTATTTAAAAGACATTTATATTGACATTCTATTTAATATACATTTCATATACATTTTATTTAATATTCTTCTATTACAAATACAATGACTAAAAATAATAATGTCCAAAAAATAAACTTATTTAAAAGACATTTATATTGAATTCCTTTTTAAAGAAATATTAAACAAAATTACAAATATTAAACGTGAAAAATGAAATAAGAATCGTTTATCACTTGGCGTTTTATCTATTAAAGTTTTATATATTTATGAAGCTGATTATTGTAAACATAGGCCCATATTCAGAACGCGCTTACGATGTTAGCACGCTAACATACCATACTTTACGTCACGCATATTATAGAATTTCAGAGATAAAAGTGCGCTTTTATCGATAAAAGCGCGTTCTGAATACGGGCCGTAGTGTTATCTATTATAGGCATAATAAACACTTAAGATTTTTAAAGTTCAGGAATGTAAAATTCTTTGGATGTCTCGAATGTATCAAGTCTGTAGATGGGCCTTAAAGATTGTTCTCAGTGATGATAAATATACATGCTTTTACGTGAGTATATATTGCTTTCTGATGTAATACCAACTTATTACACGCGCGCACATACAGTAGAATCTGGGTCGTTTCGCTCTAGAAGCAGCCGATCGCGTCATCGATTTACTCGATGCACTCTTACGTCTTTTTTCCCTTTCGATCTTGTTCCCACGTGTAATTAATAACTTAAAACTACAGCTTAATACGTTTTGGTAATCTTATTATAAATATTAACAAATTTCAGAATCTGTTTAAAAAAGTTCTATAATAAAAAAAAGTTAAATATGTCATTTTTATCTTACTTTATATTGTTCCTCTTTTTTAAGTAAATATGCAAAATGATGAAGTATATGGAATTTTTTTATTTATATGAGATATTGAAAAATAATTCATACACACACAAAGAAGCGCATATTTCTGTTATTGATACAAAATAGAGATTAATTATTTATAAGGTGACGTAAACAACTTTGGAATTAAAAGTTACGGTTTTCTTGATGGCTTCTATTTTTCGACAAGATTTTATCAAAAGAGATGGAGGAATTTTTTAGGCGCGGCATTCTCAGACACTATTACGAGGAAGGATAATGGTTACGTATTCGACTATATACTCCGGCTACCTCGTTATTTTGTCAGCCAGCACGCGCACAAATTTAACTGCGTGACGAATACGGCGAATAAACGTTAACGCTATATGCACTTCAAGATAGTTAAATTAATTCTTTATTATGTATACCACGTGCCAGTTATGGCGCAACAGCAATTATAATTATAACAAGTATCAGGGAAGTATTTCTTTTAGTGATATGTATACCTATTTATGTCGCAATTATCATTAATTCGTTTATATATTTCTAACCTAGGATTTATAGTTATAAAAGAGAAATACGATTTTATAATTATTAGACTACCTAAAGTAAATTTATGTTACACATTTTTTATAATCTTACATCTGATTTAATGCTATATTGATAAATGAGTTGATGTTAACATTATTTTAATATCAAAATATTAATATCTTGAATAAAATTTATTTCTTCTGGCTTAAAATAATTTTCCAAAATTTCTACTAAAATAAATCCATTTTTATATATATTTGAAGTATTATATTAAATATTGTATTTGAAGCAATATATATAGGGGAGATGGTGGTATTACGGCTCCTCATTTACATTTTATATAATAACTTAGTTAATCAAAATTTAAATTGAAAACTTAACGATTACATTCGTCAAAATGTTTTCAATTCATTCTAAACTAAAAGTTGCGAAATATTTATTACATAGGACGTTATTTATAAAAATGTGGCGACACTGAATTAATTAATGACTCGAAGAGAAACAGGGATGGTAATTTGGCCTCCTACAAAGATAGATTTAAAAAATTGGTTTCATTTAAAAAAAGCACAGCGTTTGGTTACAAAGTAAAATATTTTACAATGTATGCAAATAAATGTATATATGTACACATAACTTCTGCATATAAACTGCTCAGTATTAAAAATAGTAATATATACGTAATATAAATTATAGATTAACAGTAGAGCTACAATCGGTTATCAAATAATTATTTTGATATGAAAAGAGACCGTGAGTAATCAATGCGCATAGAGGGTCAAATTAACAAAATACCATGCTATTGTTTAAATTTGCATAACTCAAAATATATACAATCAAATAAAATATTACATAGCAAACAAAACACCCAAATATACATATATTTGTGTAATAATCAAGATTAAGAAAAATGAGGAAGTAGGTAATTAAATACTAAAATGTACCTTAAAAACATTTCAAAATATTTGAAAGTAAAAATATGTTATAATAAGTGCTGGCTATTGAGTATTGGCATATTAGCGTCATGGTGTAACGGCGAGTTACTGAACAAATAATTCCATAAGTAATCATTAGGATTCGCTATATAGCGGAGATATTAAGAGAGGCCACCATATCTGCACTGGCCATAATACCACCTTCTCTTCTAATAAATTGAAAGCCAATCAAGAATGTCGATAATTCAATCAATAAATTAATTACAATCAAGGATCCCAACCTCTTTGTAATTAATATATGATAAAGCTTACTAAAGAGCTGAAAAATTTATGGAAGGGGGAGAGAGAGGAGTTCTGCTATACAATTTAATATGTCACTCATTTAAATTTATATCTCTTAGCTTACGAGGGTAACCGATGATGTCAATGTAAATGATGTAGATGATTTCAATAAAACATTCTACAAATAGCTAGAGCGTTTAACATCATTTTTTTTCTCGGTAGTGACTTTTACAATACCCTTTCGTGAGTTAAGATGGCAATAAAGCGGCCGCATTCATTTAGTGTCAGGCTTTTACAAGGTGACGAGAGCCTCGCATGCCAATTATATATTTGTTGTGACTTTGTTCCGTCATGTCAAACATCGCGATTAACCGCGTTTCGTAAAATGCGATCATTTTTATGATCCTGTAAAATAGTTAAGCAGTTATATAATCGTGTTGCTTATTGCTGTTCTACGCAATTATTATCTTCTGGTTAATATTGAATTATTTATGTACTGAAACTTGAAAAAAATATTATCGTACGATGAAATTGTGCGTAACTTTAATTTTATATCTGAAAGTTTGCAATATTAGATTTTTTAAAGCCTTCAAAGTAGCTTGAACATTCCTTTATCTTTATAGTTTCGATACAGGCGACTAATAAGTAACGAATGCAGATTGGAAGCTGTGAAAAAAAGCATCGGACCACATTCCATGAATAACTAGAATGAAAACAGCAACATGTTGTTGCATTTTATATATGCGTACCTATAACGACAAATGGATAACACGGAGCTTCCTTCTCTCTGTGACAGTGTAGAAAGTTATTTTATCGCGATTTTATCGCTAAAATGTATAACGAAAGATGCGGAATCGGTAGGTCTGAGTAATACCTGGAGGCAAATTGTACGCAATTTCTATATGTTATAAAGGAGAGCGGATCGAATGCGTTTCATATTAATGCTAATATACAGGGTGTTTTATCAACTTTCATCTTACCTATGGTCAAATTTTTAAGAATTGTATTTTTTGTTAACATAAATATGTCATTAATTTCTCTTATCGATACAATTTCCAAATTATAGGCTGTTGAAGATAGAAAGCTTCTTTTCAAAAAAACTATAGAGAAATGAAAGCAGATAGTAGATTTTAGTGAAATATTTAGTTTTAAGTGCAGTTTACTGGGATAAAAGAGCTTATAATTTCGAGAAAATTAAAAATTAATTTAATTTATTTGGAAGTATTTACAGTTGTAGTAATATATTGAAGGATAAATCTATCAAGAGACACGGTAGTGCCTCGTACCAAGTATTTAATTTACGTAAAAGTATTTTTTTACAAAGATATTTAACCTATTTAGAAAGTTCAGCTTCCGAGAAATAATAATTTTCTGTAACATTTTATTGAAAAAAGTCGATTTTTAATTAATCGAAGAATTCATAGATGAAAGCTGGTCTGTAGGGTCACCTGCCGCATAACGTGACGCAACGCAATCATAACGTATAATAAATGTAAATCTCATAATATCTGTTCGTGTTATCTATCACGAGATATCTAAATAAATGCTTATTAAACATCAGTGAAAAATGTGGGAAAGAAAATGGAGACTTCCGTGAAATTCCGATAACCCTTATCTTTTATTAAATAATATCAGCATATTAATCATTCAATTGATGTTCTATTTATATATATATATATTGTAATTTTAACTTTGAACAGAGCTTGTTTGCTTATTTTTTATGATACTATCCCATTTAGCACACTTTATTATTAATATTTTTACAAATATTTTTAAAATATTTATTTAATGTACACTTTATTTTTAATATTTTTACAAATATTTTTAAAATATTTATTTAATGTAAAATTATTAAATAAATATTAAAGAAATATTTTTTAAATATCGTGTGTTGATTGGGATAAAAAATTATAATTGTAAAATTGAACAATGAGGAAATTACAATGTAAAGATAGAAAATTAAATGATGATGGATGATAGGCATTCTTCTTCTAAAGCTAATAGGAAATACGTCGCGATATTCGATTTCTCACGTATTCCATGGGCGTCCCTTTATCCGGCGAAATGGAGGGCGAAATGCAGTCGACGTTAGTATTACGCAAGCGATGCATGTAACTGTGCTGGCGGCGCCCGATTATGTGGGAAGCCGATCGCAGCGGCGTATCTGTGAAAACGGCACATGCACACGCATAATCGAGAGATCGAATCGAATGTGTGATCACTGAAGCGTGACTTCGAGAGGTTTATGTATCCAGGCACGTACTTGTCTCTCTTTCTCTCTTTCTTTTTCCCTTCTTCACATTCGCAGGATATACTTCAGATATCTTACATCCTACTTATATCTACTAGAGGTAGCAGTTGGGTCCAGAGATAGTCGGGCAGCTTTCTCGAAAATCCCTGTTCCGCTAGTCTAGATCGCGCGATCCAGGATCTCTCGCCTACACAATAGCGAAGAAATTCGATAAATAGAATGAGAAATATTCTACAGTTTATAAGGCGAGTTTTCATGAGTTTTATAAAATATAGATCGCATGGTAAATTTTCAAAAAAGAAATAATTGACATTACGGATTTTATTTAATATTTTATTAAGTAAGAATAAAAAATGAGAATATAATAAAAAAGATATAGGAAAAAGGTTAAAAAAATAAAATCCTTACTTAAATTGCAATGGATACTTCCAAACACAAATATAATATACCTCCAAATATATTGTTAAATTGATACAATGAATTAATAAAATTTATCAGTTATATAATATTATAAAATAATTCCTCTTAAATAATTTACATTTTAAACACAGGTTTACAACAATTTATAAGAAAAGAAATTAAATCAATCTCGGGATATTTTATGAAATAGTTAAATCAAGCATGACTTTAAATAAATAAATAAATAAATAAGTAGAGAAATAATAAATAAACTTTCAAACAATAATTCAATTTTATGTCTCGTTCTCGTCGTCTCTTTCAGTCGTTGGTTCTTCTATCGGCCATTTCCCCGCAGTCGCGGCTGGATCTGCGGTGCTAGTAATCGGTGGATCGGTAATCACAATGGGCCCAAGAGGTTCCGCAGTCTGTTCTTCTTTTTTAGGAGGTTTTTCCCCGTGTTTATTATCTTCGTTTGAAATTTCTTCGATACTTGGTTTATCCCCGAGGTCTTGAACGTCTTGCGACAATTCCATAGTGACATCGGGCATCGGTGGTACCAGTTCCACCGATGGTATCATAGTTTTTATCTGGCACTGCCGGCCCATGTAGCTCAGAGGACAGATGCATCTACAAAAAAAACGAATGTTTCTTAATATTTCTAAAGATCCTTTAGAATCCTTTTCAACAAATTTTTTCTAATATTTCCTAATATTTCTAATATTTCTAAAGAGACATAAACGATCATGTAACTATTGTACATTAAAAAATTGAACATTACAAGCAGTCAAATAAAACTCATTTACTATTAAATTTTAAGCGAATTTTATATTACGAGTTTAGAAATTTAAAAAACGGTAGAATACCACTAATTCTTTCAATAAAGAAAAATTATATGTGATTAATTTTTAATGTAATAATAAAAATAATGACGCGCGCGCGCGCGTGTTTATATCATGATATAATTATAACGTATAAAAGATTAACATGTAATTAACTTAAAAAATTGAATGTAAACCTATAATGCAATCACGATGAGATTGAATTTTACTCTGTCTTACCTATAATCGCCATCCTCATGAGTCATGCTGATGCAAGTAGCGTTATTTCGACAAATATCGAGATGCTCATCGCAATATGTGAGCTTTTCGTTACATAGGTCACCGGCCCAGCCGGGTTCACATCGACACTCCCATGGTCGTTTACATGATCCATGCACGCATCCAGGATATGGTACACATTCGGTACAATTGGGTCCCGTCCAGCCTACGCGGCATCTACACGTATTTGGTTGCCTGCAGCTACCGTGATCCCGGCTACATCCTTGCGCGCAGATCGCTAATAAACAACATTTTAGTATATTATGTATTGTATTGTCGGTTTATTATATAATTATATTAATCTGTTTATTATATAATATTATTCAATCTTGATATATTATAAAGTTATTAGAGTTAATATTAATGATTTTATATCAATTTTATATTAATTAAAAAATGTGTTTATAGAATTCAATCTTTATTAAAAGGAAATAGTTTTTGTATATCATTTTTCTGTGTTAATTATTTTATTACAATTAAAATGTTATAACTTTCATGTGTATAAAAGATTAAAATTAATAGAGTTTTAAATTAGAAATCAGATTTCTTAGTACATAACTGTATAATGAAAAATTGTTAACTTTAACTTTAATGTAATTATTATATTATCATTTTAAGTCTTAGCTTAATTGTAAAATATGTTATATTTAGATTAAAAGTTTCTTAAGAATAATTCTTAAATAATTAATTTGATATTAATTTCTTTAAAAAATCATTTTTTAATTTTATAAAATCGCAAGGATAGGAAGATAAATGCAGTAATATTATATATTATATGTTTATTCTACCAAGAGATTTTTAAAGGAGAAATATTTCTAGCATTCCGAGAAAAGATTGTTGAACGGCACACGTACGTGATTTGAGATAGCATTTTCTTTTTTGAACAAGTCTTGCGTATTTCAATGTATATATATTTTATATGGTATCAAAGTCGGTTAACAAGAATCTTACATATGTATGTATTGTAGAAAAATTCCTTCTCTCCCATTCTCTATTGTCCAAATAAACAAAAATAAGATGATTCTCGTTGATAGTCACATTTCAGTTTATTCTGGGAAGAGTTTCTCTTCTATTTGCTTTCGGGAATAAACTTACGTGTTTGACAAAGCAGTCCGGTCCAACCTGGATCGCACCGACACTCGAGGGGTCCTTGACAGGTCCCATGAACACAACCCGGCAGAACCGCGCACTGTTTGCACTTGGGGCCTTGCCATCCGAAACGACATCTAAAAGAAAGAATACATCGAGAGAGCTTTGATTTTTCTCTTTCCTATACATCTGTGTCTATAGAATCTTGAAGAAAGATCCTAGAATTTAAATTATGTTACATTTATTGCATCAAAAGTTTTCAATTATATCTAATATTATGATTCTATATCTTTAAATTTATAGAATATGTTTTTTTATATTTCTTTTATAATATTCTAATATTCTAAATAATTCAATTCCTTATTATACTTTATTTTACAGTATATCTATTATTTT
Organism: Trachymyrmex cornetzi; assembly: GCF_001594075.2. Classification (NCBI taxonomy): domain Eukaryota; kingdom Metazoa; phylum Arthropoda; class Insecta; order Hymenoptera; family Formicidae; genus Trachymyrmex; species Trachymyrmex cornetzi. Next base: position 349,849 of record NW_017295631.1, read on the forward strand.
ATAATAATATATACTATAATACTACACACAGTAGAGAATCTATCATTAAAAAAAACCATACACTTCAGTCAAGCAATAATAAATAATAAATATTATAAAAGAAAGCAAATAAATACACAAAATTTATTTTTGATAAGTCTAATATTTCGGGGTTAATAGTTTGTAAAATCAGTCTCGGTGAAAATATTTGCAATAATTAGAGTATGCACGTGAACGCGTTTAAGGAGGTACAAGATTAATCACCTGCAGTCACCGGGTTTGTCGCAGTAACCCTGACTGGAGAGGCAATCGGGCGCGCAAATCGGCTCAGAGCAGAACATGCCTTTCCAACCGGGATCGCAGGAGCACTCGAAGCTCACGTTACATCTGAAAGTGAAAATCTCAACGTTAAGTCCCTGTATGTCTATCAAACGGAATCGATCGATGGTCACGAGAGACTGCTCCAAGCGAGGAAGCGTTTCGTGTTACACGGAAATTAGGCTCTTTCGCTCAACCAAGGTGAAAGCAAAGCGAAGCTGATACGGGCTGTTGTTATTCAAGCGGCGTTCAATTTATATCCTACGTGTGGGGCACGATAAATCGTGCCGCATTATAGCTGCATGGGCGCTACATCGATATCTAGTATAATTGTTATGGAGTTATCACATATATAATGAGAAATCGATGAACAATTAATTAAAGTTTAATCTTCTCATGAATATAAACAATGTTCGATTTTCGCATTTAGCACATGAAGAAAAGGAATGTATCTATGTAAAATCTAAAAAAATATTTTTTAAGTAAAAGTAATAAAAATTAAATTTTATCTAATTTGACAAAAAAGTTTTATAAAATTGAACTGCTGAAAAAATAGAACAAAAAAGATTTTCATGATATATTGATGATAAAAGTGGACGATCCATTAGTTACACTATAAAAGCATTTTAAACTAAATAAAATAAGTATAAGTTAACGGTAATTTAACATAATTAATTTAATTTTTAGTAATAACTAAATTTTAATTTAATAATAAATTAATGTTCTATGTTTATACTTATAATTCATGCATATATTATTTAATATATAATATTTGAATTTAATAAAAGAAAATAGATATGTATAATATTTTTGCTAAAATGTAATTCAAATTTCATGCAAGATTTATTATGTTAATGTAAAGCTTTGAGAAATTTATATAATCTCTAAAGTGCACTTTTCCTTCATTACATATCAAATGATTATACCTTCCATGCTGACATCCTGGTAAAGCCACACATTTGTCGCACAGTTCGCCGTAGAAACCTAACTTACAACGACATTCTCCTGGTCGCCGACAGTAGCCTTGAAGAGGATCACAACCCTTGCGGCAAATTGGTACATCACAGAGATCTCCAGTCCATCCTAAATAATGTTTTATTATAACTTTATGTTAGAAAAAAATAATACAAATTTTAATCATTTAATCATTAATTTTTATTAAATTAATTTAATTTATTTTAATTTAGCTGCAAAGTATAATTTGATCTAATTTAATAAATTATTCTTTATACCTGGCAAACATTTCACTTCACCAGCTTCGTCGCAAATATAATGCGAATTCGGGTGTTGAGATGCTGGTATTTCGCATGCTTGCTTTTTCCATTTTGGAACATATCTATATGGTTAAATTTAATAAAATGTTGATAAATTGAAACTTGTAAATTAGTAACAAGGTTTTATATTCTTGTCAATCCGAGGAAATAATGACGTAAATACCTATCGACATATATAAATATCTATCAATATGTAAAAGTTGCGAAATGTCATCGCGAACGTTTCTTTGCAGATTCTTCGCGTTTTAATAAATCAGACGAATGTTTATTAATAGTTCTACAAATACGTTTTCTCGTGTGAAAAAGAAGTTTAATCACTATGCCAAGGAAAACAACGTTCGAGAATGGTTGAAGAATGTGTGATTAACGAACAGAAAGGATTACCGCCTACTTAAGAGATAATCTCTTAAAAATCACTTAGTTGATGCATTCTTGAAGATAAGGAACTGTCGATTAGGTAGGATGACATTGACACGGTTAGGATTCAACAAAGCCCTATGTGCTATTTTAATCGTGATTGTGATTTATATCCTTTCAAACCGATTGATTATATCAGGGAAGATTACGATTAAGTGATTCATTGGAAAAAAATGAGAAAAAATTGATTTTTATTATTCAACGAGATAATAATAAAAATTTTTTGATAATAATATAGATTATAGGAAATATTTAAATTTATGATATAATAATATTATAATAATATTGTAATAATATTGTAATAATATTGTAATAATATTGTAATAATATTGTAATAATATTATAATAATATTGTAATTAATAATATTGTAATAAATAATGTAATAATTAATAATATTGTAATAAAAATATGATAATTCTGTAATATAGAGAGAGAGAGACAAATCTTTAACAAATAATAGAACTTTACTGAAGTTCTTTCAAGTTTATTTTTGTAAATATTTTTGTAAAACATACAATTTTACAATATATAGACATAATAGATGTACAGTGCGGACAAATTAATTTTTCATTATTCGAAAAATTTTTAATTATAATATAAAATATGAATTTTAATTATATGTATAATTATATATAATATTATATAATTATAGACAAATATATATATATACATATTAGGTTCTGTATAAAAAATTATTTAGGATTAGCCATTGGTTTTAAATGAACTACTTGCGATCTAAGCAGATCTATGCTCGTGATTTATGATACCTGGGCCCGGCGGCGAGTCCGACGGGCAGCACGGAGGCTCCTAACACTGCAGCAATCCTGATTAATCCATTGTTCGCGTTTGATTGTGCAAGTTGATGAGGGAAGTTGACCAGAAAGGTGGCGAATAGCAGTGGTATCATCATCGTGGCTTGACTTCCGAGTCAAGACTGGGAGGACGAAGACGTTCAAGGCGAAGCCTAGGATAACGGGACCTTGTTCGAGGTCACGGCATACTTTTCACCGTGCGTGTGTGCATGTATCGTAAGTAACGTACGTTCGCCTGGTACAGCTCTGACTTTTTTACAAACTCATCGCGTCATTCGAGTTCAATACCCCCTGTGGATGAGAAGCGAGGCTGAAAAAAGTAGAGAGAAAGGGCCTTCTCCACAAAAAATTATTTCGAAAATTTATAAGAAGAGTCTTCTAAGATACTTCTCCAAGCCAACTATAAGTAATTACTTATAAATAGTTTTTTATTCGAGTTTTGTTTTTTGATAAATTAATTTTTTCGAATTTTGAAATATCACAGAAAGTTAGCAGCCCAAATTTTCAAATGTTATTTTTTTAGTTAAATCAACGGAACTATTTCTAAAATCTATCAAAAATTATATTTATATAAAACCTATGGAACTATTGCAGGTATAAATGGAACTTGCATTAAAATTTGCGATGCAAAAAGATGAGATACTAACTTCACACACGTCTTGGTTTATAGATCTGTAAAGTTAGCACGACATTCTATTAACATAAAAAGAATAATGACAGTTTTAATAGCTATCTCTCTCTCTCTCTCTCCATAGTTATACAGTTCCTTATAAAAATGGAAAAGCATTTTTTATACTAAAAAAACCAAAAATAAAAATTTGGTGTACTAACTTTGCAATCTAGCACGACGCTTTCTCTTCTAAAGTACAAGAGAACGATAAATATTATTTTTAGCACAGTAGGGAAGACGGGGCTGGTTATTATACGGAGTTGATTATCAAAATACTTATAACACAAACAGGACAGAAAATAGCTCTTCTTTTTACTGTAGATTGCTGATATAATATTAATTTATTGTGTAAAATGATTTGCATCATAAACATTGTATGTATTATTTTATTTACGGTTTTTAAGAAAATGAAATTGATGAGTATTTTTCTTATCATCTATTTTGTTGTCTGACAAGTCTTTGGAATTATTAATCGCGATATCTCTGTATTCATAGAAAATGATATGTCTTAGAAGATCTGTGTTACAATTAATTAATCATTATCCTGACAAAGTTCAAAGTTTGAATACAACCTTTTTTTATTAAAAATAGCTATGTGAGGTAGGTTGACCGAAATGAGACGAGGTTAGGTGACAATTAATCTTAATATCTTTAAAGAACATATTTTCAGAGAATATACTTCTCTTACAGAGAATATACAGAGAACTACTAAACAAATATATTATATTTTATATAGATTTATATGTTTTTTTATTTTTCATATAAAAACTACGGTACAAAAACAAATTACATATTTTATAATTAAAATAACTATTTTATTTGTATTAAAATACTATAATTACTATTATTTTTTAAAATATAGAATTGATATTAAAATAAAAATTGTATTTTTCATATACGTGTTGTTCATAACAAATAAGCTACTGCCAATCTTAGAACGTGTGACAATCAACTTAGAACACGGGGTTAATTGTCACATTTTCACAGCTTCATTTTAAATAACTTATTTTTACGATATGATGAATTCACGAGTAATATTTTTTTAATATCTAAAGAGGATGTAGGTATATTATACGTATATATAATATTTTAAAATCAGGCATCCACTTTTTTCTAAAAATCATTAATCAAAAACTGTGACCACCGGCCCCGGTCCTTTCTATTCGAATGTTTCATTAGTACTACTCGAATTTTACCAATAATAGGGTAGGATTAGATAAGATGATCATCTTTAAAATGTAAAAAGCATACTTTAATTTTTGCTATCTTTAATAGTGTTATATTGGTATATGTTTTTCGTATGTCGAAAATAATATTATCCTATATATAATTTGAAAATCAATGTATCGACGCCTGAGCCGTAGAACGTGCTATAACGAGAAAAACATAATGAAAGATCTATGTCAAGAAATGAATAAAAAGCTGTCTATTTTGCATAAGGCGTGAAGATCGATCTATGACGATATTCATACGAAGCACGGTTTATATCGAGAAAGCAAGAAGAACGGTTCAAGTCGCATGAAATTAAACAAGAAGTTATATAGCACAGTATATTTTCTTCTCATAAATTTTATAGTGGTATGACTGAAAACGGGAATCGTCTTGATTCTCAATTCTATTTCTTGTATTCATTTATTCATATATTATTTAATTTTCTGTAACTAAATTTGTGTAATTTATGAGTAGTGAATATTGTGCTATATGGACCCTTCTTTAATTTTATGCGACTTGAACCGTTCTTCTCACTTTCTCGATATAAACCATACTTCGTATGCGTTTCGACATAGACCAATCTTCACGCCTCACGCGAAATAGATCACTTTTCATTCATTTCTTAACATAGACTTTTCTTCATGTTTTTTTCGATATAGCACTTTCTATACAATATTTCGCCTCGATACGGCTCAGGCGTCGGTATATAATTTCAAAACAGTTATCATTTTTTATATATTTTAAATATAGAAAACAGCATTATACTTTTTCTTCAAGCTTCTATATTTAAAGTGTATAGAAAGTAATTGTTGGAATGGTAATTATTGGAATTTTGTCAAATTATATATATTGGTAGAATTCGAATAGCACTAACAAGAATTGTTGTCAAAAGTAGTAATTTATCGTTTTCTTGTATTTTAGAAGGGGAAGTATCGTGCTAAGTTCACGAAATAACACATCATATTTTCATTGTTTATTTTTTAATATAAAAAATGTATGTTTTTTAAAATAAAAAAAGTTTTGCATTTTATCTCTCTCTATATAGATATATATATAGAGAGAGATATATATAGAGGCGAAATAATATATATATAAATATGTAACATAAAATGAAGAAGAATTTTTGGTCTTGACGTATATTTATTTAGTTACGAATTATAATATAATACAAATATTATACAAGACTGCAGCTATGTATTTACAAATAAATATTTGGAGTTCAACGCTGCTTGTCAATTTTCGGCGATAGGAACTCTTAGAATTCAGTCTATTCGTTGCATTGCATTGAGCTAGAACATCATTCATATGTTTATGTACCCCATTATGTAAAAAAGATGTCTAAGAGTTTGTAAAATTTCAACTAATATCGCTATTTTCTTATTCACTATTCGTATATTTTATAATACTAAACTTTGTACATTTGATCTTCCAACATTCTTTGCCTTCGCACACATAATTATAAAATATTTACAAAACTATTATTAAACAATTTAATAGCATACGAATCAATAATGTTCTCAACGTATGCACTTGCATTTATATATTTTATCTCTTTTGTTGACAATTTCGTTTAAAGAGAAAACTGCTACTCTAAGATTCAGTTTAATATTAACAAATATATGTAGTATCAATAATAATGTAATCTAACAAATTTTATAGCAATATTTTTCTCTTTCATTATTCCAAAAATATAGTATGTGCCAATTAGTTTTAAAAATATATTCACTGAATCTTAAACTATTTATCCATGAAATTTACAATTTACTTTATTCCACAAATAAATAGTTTTAATTTGTGATTTTTTAAAGAATTATAAATTCTATTATATTTATCTGTTGGCCATTTTTATAAAGTGTAAAAAAATTTCTTAAAAATCTTTGTCGTTAAATTTTTGATAAATATGTTATATATAGATATTGTGTGTCAGGAATGCCAAGATGATTTGTTTGGCTTCGTAGCAACAAAACGGGTGATATCCAATTCACCCTTCATCGTGTATGCTGAAAGCGGAAGACCACGCTCTCCCATGAGAGCAAGTAAAGTCCCTGAGTTATTCTTGCTAAGTTAAGCAAAAAAAATGTTCTATCAAATTTGTTAGAAGATTATCTAGCTTTTCTGAATCACGTTTGCTTTCTCGCATTTTGTGTTTTGCGTGCTCGCATTCGCATCTTGTGCTTTTATACTCGTGTTAACATTCATGTTCGTTTCGTTGACCCACAGTAGATTGTCCGTAGTGTGACTATGGTGTCTGTGTTCCAAGCTAGTCTGCACTCGATCCATTAGTTTATTTTGCAATTGTTGCTTCAGGACTTTTTCCTTTATCTTCTCCGACTTCGTCAAGCCCTCCTCCATCTTACTCTTTTTTCCATTCTTTATTCGATTTTGTCTAAATAAATATATAATAGGAATAGAACAGAAGAGTCCCACCATAAAGAAAATAAATATCAAAATTTTCGGATCATTGATGTACTTATATAGGTCCCAGATCGATATTTTAGGACTCTTGCAGTCGCCAGTGTCGACGACGATCGGGTAGCTACCGGGACCATCGTTGGTGGCTATTCTGACCAAATATTTACCGCACGGCAAGGAAATCTGTGCCGATTCGCTGTCTGTTACCTGTAAGGATAGAAACAAGTTTCAATATTATACATGCACGAATTCGAATTATTTTAAATATCTGATTTTTAGTTAGGTTTTGACATTACTTATATTAGAAAGTATAGTTTTATTCGTTCGCAAAATATTCAATCTCTAAACAAGATTTATAAATGTATATTTAAAAATGCACGAGATATTTTGTTATTGGGAAGAAACAGTATATTTTAAAAATAAATTTTAATATCACTACTGAAATATTGCTATTAAATTTTATTATTTTATTATTTCACTACTAATACTTTTTTTTCGTTTTTTTTAAGTTAGAATTCTTATTAAATTTCTGCTTTTTGAAATTTAAGTATTATTCATTGTCAGAAAAATGTCATTTTACTGAAAATTTTAAATATATGAAAGAGAAAAGCATAAACAGAAGACTATTGTAGTAAGACTGTAAATGATATTTGTAAAAAACTTGATTCTATTTGATACCTTTTTTATTTTTTTAATTAATTGTAAAGGATTTGAGTTTATTTAAAAGTACTTTGTTTCTCGAAACAGTCGTAAAGAGGTCGAAATTGCATCGAGTCAGATTCGAATTCACTTGCGAAACATTTAATTACCTGGTTGCCCATAATACCGTCTCCGGTCTCCTGCTGCCAGGTAACGACGAAAGACGATTTATATTGTTTCTCTTTCACGGACTGGCGTTTAAAGTAATTTGAGGTAATCCTTTCGCGTTGATCCTTCAGTTGAATTTGCCAATCCTCCCATGTGATATAGGCTTGGTAGAGAGGGCCACCGGCTTTGAGTAATTGTAGTTTTGGCCACCACTTATCCCAACTATAATAATGATAATGATTTTATCAATAATAAAAATAAGTAAGAGAAAGGAAGTTTAAAGATATCTTATTTAAAAATTACGGAAGTAATTTTTGAAAGAAATGCTGTTTCGGTTATAATATTCGCATTTCTTTGAAACAAACTCATCACAAACAACGGTTAATAATAATCACAATAAATGAGACAATATATTGTTTTTTATTTTATGTTGTGAATATTAAACCTTTAGGCTCTAACTGCTTTGAAACGTTTCTATCAAATATAAAATTTATCTCTGTTTAGACTTTTTGTATTTTCATTTGAAATTATCTTCTTACTATATTATTTATATTCTTTTTTTCTCTGTTTGTGGAAGTATCGTAAAGATCACATTAAAGAAGACAAAATACCTGTAGTGTTTGACCACGCCATCATCCGTGACGACGATGATCCAGCCGCCAGGTATCAAAGCAGGCTGCTGTTTTGCGTAGAAATAATTTTCTTCTTCCCATACTCCTTTCTCATTTTTTTGCATTATTACGGCAATGTCATAGTTATTTATATGGAAAGTTTTATTTTCTTCAGGAGCTGGTAATTTGGTCGGCTCATATTTGTCTTCCTCCGTACCGCGTGTTTGATAAAATGTGTACGCAGTTTTGCAACCTTGGATCTGAAACAGAAAGATATTATATTATAAGATCACAAAAAAGTGCATAAGAAATGTATTGTATTTATATTATACATTATGACATCAGTTTGCATGTGAGATAATGATAAAGTTTTATAAATATATATTAATTGAATTTTTTTCTATCGATTACCGAATCGATTACTTTGTGTGATTATATAACATTTAATAAATCTTAATTTTTTGTAGGATAATTAAAATTAAAAAAGATAGATAGCAGAAGAAAGAAGTAAATAATTTTTTTCCCTAAATATTGGAAAAATCCCGGTTGTTTTTACTAGAGCTAGCATTATCCATACATTGGATCTCCTTGGAAAACTGACTGAGGTAGCCTTTTTCAAGGATTTTGCCCTCTACTTTATCTTTATTGTGAGAGGTCGTCCTTTCTTTCTCGTCGAATCGAAATTTATTCTCAAACGACAATTGAGATTTTCCTCGCGCTTGGATGGCTAAGCTCCTTTGCCCCGAGGCGTAATGAAGGACTAGAAAGATCGACCTAAGTTACCTGCGCACTTATAAAAGGTTCGGAAACTCGAAGCCGCGATTAAAGACGACGATCTGAAACTGCGTGTAAATCCATTTCGAAAAGATTTAAAAAAAAGATATAGCTGTGATACGAATGGTATCTTTCAAATTCCACTCGATTGTATATTTTACAATATAACAAACAAAACTATAGTAGGCTAATGAGAGTCAGCGACGATAAACAGCGCAAATATTTTAGTGAACAATCAATACTCAAACAATTGGATTGATGTCTTCTTTATTTGATTTGTATCTACTACATAATATATATATTTAATTCTTTCATATATTTTATACTAAAAATTTCACATTTCGTTAAACTCGTCAACATATATACATATATATATATATATATGTATACATATGTTGATAAATTTAACGAAATTCGAAATTTTTAGTCGTATATAGTTTGCCTAAATTAAAATTAAATTAAAAAATTGAGATATAATAATTGAAATACCCCAGATTAAATATAAAAAGATGAGAACTTTTTGTTTACTTACACGAGATGTGTGCATGTGTATTCGCGTACAATTGATTTCTTCTTTGTCCCAGAAACGGAAGATTTCACAAGTATTCCAGCACTGAAAAAAGGAATCTAAATGAAAATCTAATTCAATTTTAATAACGAATTTTTTGGATTTACATGTTTTTAAATTCACAAAATCTTATTTATAGAAATTATCGAATTTCTGGGTTTTCAAATCTCTAAATTCTCGAATTCTTAAATTTTTTTTTAAAGGATTGAGAAGTCCAGATGGGAGAGATTTAGCGGCAAACAAAACCTCTCACGGCATGTATGGGATGCACGAGAAGAAAGAAGAGTTACTAAAGGGAGAATGAGAGAGAGGGTTTGATGTAGAAGAAAGGGCAAAATAAAAAAACGTTGAATCAAGCGATTTAAAAGGAAAGAAGAAGAGGTGAAAAGAAGGAGGAAGAGAGCGAAACACCGCGAGAAGGTAAAAAAGGGGGGAACAGGCAAAAAGGAAGGGGAACTGAATTAGCTCCAACCTGTTCCGGGCACAACAGGCATCGTCGTTGTCGTTGTCTTCATATTTATTGGGGTACCGACTCTCGAGCGGGCTCGCCCTGTTTCTAAATTCTTTTTGCCCTTTTCTTTTCATAGTCTACCTCTGTCTCTCCCTTTTTTTCTCTCTCTTCCGATTCTCGATTACCCTTCTTCGTCGCGTACCCTTACTAAGCCCAAGTCTCTGCTTCGGAGAAACGAAAGGCCTCGTGATTTTTCGCTAATGACATTTCCCGAAAGCCACACCGAGATGTTCCCTCACTCCAAAAGAAATTCAGGATCACGGGTATATTTTCATTTTATTAAATATTTCTATATCGTACACTTAGGCTAATCACATTTCCGCTTAAAACGTATACTGTATGATTTATTTTTTTTGGAATCCATAAATTTTCAGTATTGATTAATTAAAAAGAAATCAAATCCACTCAGTGCGCTTGTCAATCAATAATAATTTTGGGCCCAAGTTATCGACTTACGATAATTTCTTTATAAGTCATAAAATAAGAGGTGTCATCTTAATCTAAAAAAATCAATGTTTTATTTATTTGATGGTGACTCGTAAAGTGAAACATATGGACGAAAAGCTGTGATTTGTTGAAGGAAAATGGGAACAATAGAGCAAGGCTAAAAAATTCTGAGAAAAAGAAATAAAGAAAAACATTTACTAGAAAAAAAATGTAGATCAATGGAAAATTTGTATTAAATTTAACACATGTCCCAATCCATTCAAATTTATGTATTAATTTAATAAATATGTTAGAAAGTGTGGGTGTGTGTGTGTGTGTGTGTGTGTACATATATTATATATATAACACAAATATTATTTAAAAAAAGTAAATATAAAAAATGTAATGTTTATAGACAAATGGAAACATATTCTTTTTAGAAAAATTAACATTTATATTAAATAAATACATACATACTTTATTCATTCATTAGAATTTACGTTTTAAAACACATTACTTTTATGTTATTTGTTCATATTTACTCGTAAATTATATTATTGTGACATTAACAAGGAGTAGGCAAGAACTAGAAAATCCGCTTTCAATTAACAAAAATTCTGCGAACTTTTTGAAAGATGCTTACTAGGCAAAGTATTAGGCAAAGTATTATCAATGCATAATCCTTGTTTTTTAATAAAAAATTAATTACGTTATTCAAAATCAGGTTGCGTACTAACTCGTGCTACTCATTTAAAAATGAGAGAAGGGATTTTCATCAAAAATCCCGAAAATTTTGATAAGTAAATCGGGCTCTATCGAACGATGATATAATTTTCGGTTCCGAACGAAAATGGGTTAGTTAAACTGGAAGTCGATTTTTTTTAAATAGAACGTGGTATTTTTTTATCGCAAATTCGGTTTCTACGTGAAAAAACATGAAACTTTTATATTCAAGAATTAGGCAGAAGCTTCCTTTATTCCGAGAAATTATTATTTCTTCTATTTGTTAAAACAATCATGGTTGCGAAGTGGCAAACCTTTCCTTCGATGTCAGTATATGAATCGTCCTTTTTTCTCAAAGAAAAGGAAGAGGAGGTGACCAACTGTATAGTGTTCGTTAAAAGTTTATTCCCGTCCTCTCTACAGGCTGTTATTCTAATGCGAGATGCTCCCTCGCCCCTGTATTCGTCACAGGGGCCCACGCATAAATTTGTACGTTCGGCCCCCTCGCTCTCGTGGGACATGGAATCGATGGATCTCCCAAAATTAATGGACACCCCCTTTAGCATAAAATGAGCAACGCCCTCGCGCGCGCGTTGTTGGACGTCCCCCGAATCCCCCCTAACTTCGATTCTCATCCATATGTGCTCAGGGGGTGGCGACCACACCTGGTGATTTTCCATGGCACTCTCTCTCAAAATCGACACCTAAAGATTTATCGACACCCTATCCGATTTCCGGCTGCAATTGGTGCCTTTTTTTGTCTGTATGTATATACAGGGTGTTTTTAAATTCGCGCTCGCGAAGTACAGAGCATCATACTTTACGCAAAAAAAAATCATTTTTTCCTTTTGCAAAATTGTGTCTGACAAGTAGTTTTTGCAGGAGAGCAGGCGGAAGTTGTATGAGTGAACGCAAAAATTATTTATTGAATGTAATTTTACTACAGGAAAAAGTTGTTCGTTTTAGCACAAAAAACAACTTTTTCCTTTAGCAAAATTGCGTCCGATAAGTAGTTTTTGCAGGAGAGCAGATTGAAGTCAACAAATAAGCGCAAAAATTATTTATTGGACGCAATTTCGTTAAAGAAAAAAATTATTTGTTTCAGCATAAAGTATCACATCTTGTACTTTGTGGGCGCGAATTTGAAAATACTGTGTATATGCTGTAGGGTACACATGACATTACGTTGCGCGAACATTATTTATTTCTTTTTTAAATAAAAATATCTGTATAATATAGAAAATCTTTAAATATACATCGTATTTTTTATGTATAATTTCAAGTAGATGACAGAAAACTTAATATTTATTCCATTGTGAATTTATTGGAGACAATTATATTTATTGATTAATTGATATTATTTTTTATTCATTTTTGCAATCATTGGGATACTTTTTAAATTCCTATATATGACTTGGTTTTTCTTTAAATAAAAATATTAATATTGGAACATTTAAACACTTAAAATTAAACGATTAGTTCGAAATAAAAGAACAAACTCTCTTATCAGTTTATCTTTTTATATCTACATTTTTTTTATACACTTAAAATTCCAAATTTTATTTTACAAACAATAATTAAATAAAATATTTAAAAAATATTACTAAAAGTTTCAGACGGTAGATAATTATTTTTCCGTGGAACTAATATTTTTTTTATTTTTATTTGTTAATAATCGAAATTTTTGCCAAAATGCATATTATATTGTATGAATTTTATGTTATTGGTTTTAAATATCCGTTTTAAATATGAAATATCTTGCAACAAAGGTATACTATGCATATTGCATGCACTTTACAGATAAATTTTGTATTGAGTGAATCTGGTAATGAAATCATAAAATTTTTAATTAGTTTATCGATAAGTGGCACGAAAAATATAATATATTGTTTTATGTTTACATTTCCTGATTTTAATTTCAGTTTTATAGAAACATCACAGTTGATTCATAAATAAGCTGTTGATTATAAATAAGAAGCATTATTTTCTTTGAAATTTTTCTGAAAGCGACAGTCGTACGCAATTATCTCATATATATACTGATTGTGAGTACTTGCCGAGAATTCTTTAGAATAGTTTAGAATATTAAAAAAGTTAAAAAAGATGATTTGATGTAAGATGTTCTTAATTACCAAATCACAGTCGTACATTCGCCTGTTAATATTATTTATATTCAAGCAGTTGCCAGCGATCATGTGATGTCGTAGACACGATGATCGGCATTGTGCGAGCTTGATGATCGGTCCGAGATCCAGGTTGGCGGCTACCAAGGCCAAGGTCGCGCAGAATATCAGCGCCGGAAGCCATGCGATCTTCATCCTCATCTTCGATAACAAAGAATCTTATTCCTCACTTTTTTCACCACAAAATTACTATTATTATTTTCTTTCGCGATTAAAACTCCAAGATATTTCGCGGTCTAATCGAGCACAGATCGTGCCGGCAGGACACGAAGGCCACGGGCGTGGATTCCACGAGCGGAATTTCGGTGCGACTGCAGTCCTTCAGGGTTTCAGAACCTCCTTATATAACCACGCGTCCCCCACTGCGCGCTTCTCGAGTTTTCGTGGGTCCCCACCCTTACTGACTTGCCATGAAGAAGCATCCCTCGTAATTATACGTCGTATTCTCAGCATATGGCCTGCCCCGAGGTTTCGGTCCTGACCGAATTATTCGGCCTACATGAAATGTAGGCCAGCTTGCTGAAGGAATCGCTACGAATATTTCATAGCTTGGATTAGAATATTTTTCGTGAAACAAATAATTTTTTTTAAATAACGAAGGACTCTGTAGATAATAATGAAATTGAATAAATAAATATTAACTAAATTAATAAACAACTAAATAATAAGTAATATGAAAATGCAAGCATATTTAATGTAATTGATGTAGCATTTATATATAACAATAAGTTTCTTTGTAATAGAATAACTAATGGTTTTCGTGGTAGTGATCGATAATTTCAAGTGAGAAATAATTAATAATATTTCTTGAAAAATTTTCCATCGATACAAAGACGATATCGAATAAAAGACAAGAAAATAATTTTCCATATAACTTTTCAATTATTTTATCCCTTTGAAGCCAAAAATGTGTAACACACAATGTGTAAAATATGACAAACGGAAATATATTTTGTAATTAAAATTTAATATATAAATTGTAACTCTTAAATGTATGATTTTTAATAATATATAATTATTATTAAATGTATAATTAGTAAATGTACAATTGTTAATTAAAGTTTTTAGTTATTACAGTATAAATTAATATTAAATTCTATATTATTACAAGATAAAGAATATGATTTCCATAAAGAATTATGATTTCACGAACGACAAAGAACGAAATTTAATTTATCCCGTGAACAAAGTTAATTTTGATTCGTATTCAAGTGCCGCCAAATGAGCAGTTTTATTGTAGTAGAAAAGTGGTTGGTTGAAAGTAAGATGACGTTTTTTATGCTATATGCCGTGCAGAAATTTCATATTATGGACCAGAGCGTAGATAATTATAATAGACCCTCACAAAGAGTGCAGTTATTATATGAAGATAAGCAGAAACGATATTCGCTACATCATCTAGATGTGCGTGTACACTCGTCCTTTTTTTGAAAAAAATGTTTATTTGATTTATAACCAAATTTGTTTAACAAGAAAGATTATTAATTATGAAGTATTTTTTGTATTAAAAATTATATGGTTTAGAGAGTTGTAGACTATTTTATTGGGTAGTCGGATATATATAAGATATCTTGAAATGTATATCTATATACATATAAATGTATATATATATATAAAAAATTTCTAAAATTATTATTGTAATATATTGCTAATAATATTACTAATAATAACTGCCTTCAACTTTTCGGATTTCTTAGAAGAAAACGGTCACGCTTCAACCTTACCATCATGGTCACGAAATTTAAGTATAATTAGGCGTTCCGCCTATCCAACATCCGGGGAGTCTTAATGTAAGAAAGAGAGTGGAGAGAGAAGATCCAGTATGGGTCCTTGAACGGAAACAGACGTAGTGTGGATCAAATGATCGCCCAACCCACCGAAGTTTAATATTACACCGAGAAAATTCGTTGCGTACTCCGCTTCCTCTTTACTCAGCAGGTACATGAACTGTTCCACCGTTTCCACCCATCTTTGCAATCGGGAAAGAAAAATAAAAGTGGGAGGAAAACGGAGCAAGGAACGGACTGCGTCGCTCGCCGGAAGTCGGAGCCCGTGGGTGCCGCGCGCTACGTCACAATGCACAGGATGTGTACAAATAAGGGTATTTGTCCACGGTGGATGATTGTAGGGTGAAATATACGTGACGCTAAAACGGAGGAATGAGAAAGCCGGGTTGCATCCCTCGCGCTTGTGTCTGACGGTAAAATAGAAAAGGGGGGCCCGAGCGATCCATTCATCTAGGCGGCATAGTTTAGGGGTGGTGCACATGGATCGCGAAGGCTCCTTCAATGGACGCGAGAGTGACGTTCCATTGTGCGCCGCGTTTTTCTCACACCTGGACCAGCACGGCTCAGCTCCGCATCGTTTCGCTTCGCCTGGACAAAAATATTATTTTAACATATCTTGCTTCTGCCATGCAAACAAAACTCAAGAATAATATGTGATTTACGTGTTGATTAATCACTTTCCTGATCTTCTGTCAATAACAATTGCCTCGTGTAACATATAATTGTGTTCGGCATGAGTCGTTGACCCTAAACGGTCTCATATTCAATAATAACTTTTATAATCCTTCCTTTTATAATATATTAATAATATGATAATAACATACATATAATTCATTTATATAGCAAATCAATCAATTTGATGTACATTATTAGAACAAAGGACACATTCTGCAATTTATGTTAGCCTTAAAACAATATTCATAGCGTTTAATATAATTTGTACCGAAGAGAACCCGAAGCGAGGGTCGAAACATTTACCAATTAATGTAATTCTTCGAATAAAGTTTTTCACAACATGAACATTCAGTGTCTTACATAGGCATTACTTATTAATATTATTGATTTATTCCTTTGAGCCTAATATTACTGTTTTTTAAATAACTTTTACATTAGTTTTGGTTGAGCTGTCTTTCTCGCTTTTTCTGGAATATTAGATTATATTTTTTTAGAGATAATTTAAAAAAAAAAATTTCTGCAATTGAAAAACTATTGTTTTACTATTGTTACTATTCTTATAAGTATAGCAAAATCCGTAAATCTGTAAATTTGTCTAATATATTCAAAATATGAGAACTGAGCTTATTTTTTTATCTATTTTTAAAAATGTTATCTTTATTTTTTCCTATTATTTATTTGCACGTTTGCTTTTTTTATTCCATGAAAAACAATTGTTCTCGTTTTTGTTTAATGATGTTTTCACGTTTGTGATCTTAACATTTTTTTGAGTGACGGTTTTGGTTGTTCCGCCGTAGATATTAGAGACATATTTTCCTAGGATTCGGTAAATACATTCTTGTCTTGTTTTGTCTATTTTCACGAAGGAATAAATATCTCGTCATCGCATTTCATCTCTTACTCTGCAAGTTCTGTTTCTTATGAACGTTGATTGTTTATCGGCTTTGTAATTCGGGGAACACGAGGGATTACGCAGGTCGTGCGATTTTCCGTGCGATTATGTCCATTTTCCAGGATTTAGTTCTATCCTGTAAGAGGCAGAACTAAGACCCTCATCTTTCCTCGTCAGTCGCGTTCCTCGTCTTTCTGTGATCGAGATTTAGATTCTATCTATTGCTCGTATTTTACTGCAACCGCTTTCTCAGCATACGCTTTTCGTTTCGTATCCTGAATGTTTGTTGTTTAAGATAAAACTTTGGATCTCGTTTTGTAAAATATAAAAATTAGGAAAGAGAAAAATATTTTGATAATTTTACTTATTATTTATTTTAGTCAACATATTAATTGTGTCGCATTATTTCAGACGCAAAATTATGCAAAATCCGTAAACATAGAATTTATTAATCTTTTGAAAATTTTGACAATTTGTCAATGATTTAAGGTATCATTTGCTCACCATTTGTCGAATGACTCTAAAGACCGTTGACTAGCAAAGCGGAAAATTCAGATCGATTCGTTTCGTCGAAGAAGGAAAGCGAAAGCTTTGAAAGGCAGTTTTCGCGTCAAATGTGTTAGTGACAAATTTTTATTGTAGTCACCTCGCTTCCTTTACTCTTCAGTTTGTGTTGCCGTGCGGAATAAGTTGCGGTACAGACATATTTCTCTGAACGACAGGTGATGGTAAAAGTCGCTATTGAGGGACCTCGAATTTCAACTTCTCTGAAGGAGAACTTTGGCGGGGATCGACACAGCTATACGTCTGACAAATTCTCAAAAAGTAAAATTTATAGTCCATCCAGCCAGCGCACAGCGGTGGGACCTCGGGTCAAAAGCGTGGTCGGAAAGTTTACGACTTTGTCGCGCGGGACTTTCTGCTTTCCTTTAACCATCTTCCATTTCTTTGCATTATGTTGTGAATGTGCTGTATTACAGCATATTACTGTAGGAAATAGTGTTAGAGTTTCAAAGCTTTTCACTTTCGTGAACATAGACGTTCTGTATAGTATGGGAGCAAGATGGACATTATTTTAATTTTCGAATTTTAAAATACACGTTGACATATATTTGTGCGATAAATATTGAACTAACGATAACAACGTATATTGTATCTCTTTGAAAAGAAATTATATTTTCAGTTTGTATATATGAGTGACTGCGTAATGATATTCATTTTTTTTCACAAAAGAAATATATGTTATAGAAAATATGTGTATAGCAAAAAAGAAAAAATTTTAAAACTCTTTTAGAATCCTTAATTTTAAAACCATTCGTATCTTTTGTTACATATTTTTTGAACATACAAAAAAAATACGAAAGAATCGTTGTTATTTATTTCTTTTTTTAAGAAACGGTCGTTTTTTTACGGAAATTAGGATAATAAAAAAACTTTTTTGTATATATATATCATGTATTATATGGAACTCATTCAATGACTTAGAGAATACGGACTTTTCGAAGGTTTCGATACGCTAATTGATCTGCAACCAAGCAACCTAAAGTCTCGTCAGTCGACCCTTCCAGTCATGCTTTATCTTTCTGAAATAGAAAAGATTTATATGCTCTAACATTTTTCTTGAAGGTTCTGTTTACGTCATTGTAGGAATATGACTTTTAGTTTTTGTCCCTTTTCCTTTTATCAATATAGTGATGGTTATTATTTGTTGTGACCAAAAAATCATTACCTAGATCTAGATCTGCGGTTATGCTGCAAATTTTTATTTTGGAAAAATTCGTTTCTAGTACTGTTAAGATGTTATTAGAAAGGCGTCCCCACATTTGTACCGTGATACAATTATATTAACCCTTATGCTCGTATCACACTACGCATTGGAGATCGAGGATTGCGAATTAAAGAATTAGAAATCAATCAGATAATTTTAATTTTAAATCGTTTCGTTGTGATTGGCTGAATTTTAATTCTCAATTTGCAATCCTCAATTTTTAATACATAGTGTGACACGGGCATTAGTATACATGATTGAGTCAGCCGATTTCGAATTCTACTCTTTGTTTTCTTTGAAATATTGAGAGAGAGAGAGAGAGAGAGAGAGAGAGAAACTTTTCTTTTTTGAAATTAATACAATTTTACAAATATTTTCTAAAGATGTTAAAGTATATAAGTAAGAATTACTGAATATTTTAAATATACTTACAAAAGTGATGAGAATTAATATAAATGTCTCATTATGTATGTAAAAAAGAAAATTATCATGTATATTAAAGATTAAATTTATTAACAGTTTTAATATATTAACATCTTTATAATATATGATGCTTGATGGTAGCATCAAATTATTAAATTGCTTGTCAATTTAATTCGCGATTACTAGAGTAGTTTTAATTGCGTTTATTTAGTCCGGAAAAACAATTCGGCGCGCAGTTTGAAAAAGACTATAATATGGTATATATGCAAGTACATATATAGTATATATTAGTAATTCAAGATTGAATTATTTAAAAAGCAACGAAGATCCAGCTTCGACCATAATAGGCATTTAAATTTCTAGTATTGATTGTGTTTTTCACATATATGGTCTAAAAATAAAAATATTATTAAAGATTAATCACAAAAGACGATATAAAAAGAATTAAAATTCTTATAAAGAGAAAAAGAGAACGAAAGAGAGATTTTGTCGAAAAATTAAAATTTTGTAAATTAACATTAAACATATTACATTGGCTGTGTTCGCTTTGGCGCTTATAGCGCTTGTGAGCATCAATTGTCCTTGTTTAATATTTAATAAACAACAAGGATGAAACGACGCTTAAGCGTTGTGAGCAACAAAGCGAACCTAGCCATTATATAATATATTTATATATACGTGGATGATAATAAGTAATTTTAACATCATATCTTTTTGATTTTTTAAAGACAAAATTAAAGTTACTCATCATCTGTCCTCTTAAAATGTTTACTAAAATATATGTATATATAAATAGAAGTATTTACGAAAACCCGCTAAACTGAATATAGTATAATTTTTGCATTTCATATAATATTGTGTATAAATGTATTGCATGTAAACGTAAGCTGTAAGTATAAAGCCACATGCAAATCTCCAAATTGGTCGATACACAAAAGAATAATGCTTTTCGTGTTCTTCGCACGCCGTTAATTTGCCGTATGTCTCTCTCATGATTACAATACTTGGTCTTGCATGACAAAAGCGTCCACAAAAGGTAATGCAGCTAATATTCGCACGCACGTGCATACGTGTAGTTATATATATCCCATCTGTTTCAATGGATTCACCATTTTGTGATGAAAAGGAGAATTGTATTGGACTGGCTACCTAATCGTCGCTGAGGCGGGTAAAACTGTGAAGTCGCGAAAACCACGCAAACCACGAAAAGAATTTTTTATACGAGCAAAGATGTCAATTTTTTCCACTTTTTCAAAAGATAATTATAATCTATGCTAAATATATATTGATTCTATAAAATTAAATTATACATGCATTACATAAAGAATTTTTTTAAAACATCTTACATTTTTTTTACTTCTGTTATTATTTTAACGATTTTTGACTAACAAAGACGTTTCATATAATTTATACTATGGATCAACTAACTCAGGGATTGAATAATGTATGGACATGATTTAATACAAAGTACTGTGATTGAAGAGTCATCCTTGAGATAGAAGGTTTACACATAATGAGACTCGCAATTATTAATATATCTATTTGAAATTAAATACAAAGAGGAATTAAGATGCACTTAATTTTATGTAAGGATCAACGTAATCAGCCTGTTTCAATTTTTTAAATGTGTATTATTGAAGATGACCATATTAAAGGTTGAACCGTGTGAAATTTGATTTATTTTCTTGTACAGTTGTATTATAATTGGCATGTGATATCTAATGCCGCTCGAATAGCCCTAATATTTTAATATTGAATTTAAATTCTCTAGAGTCTTACATTTTGTTACTTTAATTATTAATTTTTTAAATTTAGAATATTTTAAAAAATATTTACATATTACAAGGTACAATAATTTTGAATCAATTTTTTACCTTCAATCAAAAAGTAACACAGTGATGGATAATCAAGCGATAATCGATCCTAGGAACCCCAGTAGGGCGCATATCGAACTTAACCGCATTAAAGTTACGCAGTAATTCTCGAAGCGGCAAAATTGGCCAGGACCTCATCGTGCGATCATTATGCTCCTTCATCGTTTACAACGTTCGTAATTCGTAAATAACAGTGTCGGTTGGAGCGTCGTGGCTCCGCGGGCGTTTAGCATATTTTATAGAGAAAAGGAACGAAAGAAAAAAAAACGAAAAGGTAGAACACTGTTGGATGCGGGGAGGACGGAAATTAAATTCGGTAAGATGAGAGTGGATGCGCAGGCGAGATTTTATTTTATTTGGGATAAACCATTCGAGAATTTGCCATCGTCATAATCTGTGGAGATTATTCTGAAGTGATAAACAAATTTGATCAATCGTGATGCTCGCGAGGTTAATGACAGAAAATGATATAAACTTATAGGAAACGATACAGATAGATAGAAATCCCATCGAAACCATTTTCAATCGTTCTCTATCAACTTTTTTTACCAGGGATTAAAAATTACTCGGACAATTTACGCTGTTTTTATAACCTCGCCTCTTACACAAAAAGAATTCTACTAAAGTAATAAGTTATATCTAATTATACAAAATATTATATCAGCAAAACTCTTCTTATACAAGAAGCTTATATAATACGGACTAGTTACGGATAAGTTATAGGAAATAGCATAAATCGCTCGAACCATTTGGAAAATTCGAAACAACGCATCTTGAAATTCCTACCTTCTAGTAGCTTTGTCATGTTCGATCCAGAGACGCGCGTCAATCCATCATCGAGAGTAGCAGAAGTGTCCGGCGGTATCTGAGATACGTCAAAGCTCCGAGTTTCGCTCGTGCACTTCGTCGTTCCAAAGAGAGAAGATCATCTCGCGCGCGCGCGAGCGACCATATGGTCGCCGGCGGCACAGGTCATTATTTTCTAGCAGGATTGCTCAGAAGAGGGATCCACAGGAAGGGGAGCATGGAAAGGGGAGATCGGAGCCCACCACGAAATTACTCGAAAATTACTCGGCGCACCTCGCTCGGCTTTTCGTTTTTCGGGGATAATTTTATGATCGGGGATTTTTAATTTGAATTTCAATACACACAGAGCGGGGCACACACGATCCTTCTCGGTGCCCCATTCTTCCTGGAACGCGATACTGGCTGCCACGATAAAAGTATTGATTTGCCCGATGGATGTTAAGGTATCTGTTCCGCTTAAATTATTTCCGCAATAAATTGATCTACGTAATCTACAGTAGAACGTTATATATATAAATTTTGTAATGAAACCGCGCGATCAAGTTTTATTAAATTTTGATATTAAATTTAAAATGTATTAAATATATTACGAGATGCTATATTATAGTGATATATCTATAATCTATAATATACCACATATCGTAGATAAATTATAATTTTTTGAGCTGTAATTTTACACTCTACTTCAACATGTCAGCTGTCTGATACATTGGTACCACTTAAGATTTAATATACATCGCTTTTTATTGATGTATTAAAAACGTACCTCTGCGCCGTTAAAAAGATCATGTCGCTAGTCATGTGAGGAGGGCTTAAAATATCTTGACAGGGATCACATATATATATAAAAACTTAGCAACATTTTATAAGTGCGTTGTCGTGTATTTTGTCAGTTCGTTACTTAAAAGAGTGACTCGAAACTCTATAAGTAGCCACTTCCCTCGTTCTTGAGAGATCTCAGAAAGACCTCAGATTCTGAGCATCTACTCTGCAGCCTCGCACGAATCTTGTCTGTCTGAAACGTTCTTGGAGCGTTTACCCTGATTTGCATATTCCTTAAAACATGCAGCAGTAATGGTGTAAGGAACAAAAATGCAATCTGGAACAGAATACCTCGGCTTTATGATGCTATAAATCGATACACTGGATAAATACTCGCGTGTGTAGCAAGAAGTGTTAACTACTTCCTTAATTAGAACTTTCTTGTGCACGATCAGTGATCGTAAACTTATATTTATCGATATGACATTATTTTGATTGGTATACCAAACCTATTGCAATATTTGATTGCATTAGCGCGAAATATCAGATCTATACTTTAAGATAAACAACGTTAAGATAAAGCAGGTACTGAATACATGTGCCATAACTGTGTAACAAAGAATCGCTTAATTACTGTTTTTTTCTTTGCCTTGCATTCATTTTTTTTTCTTTTGACGTTAACCTAGCTCTCTATAAAATAGAGAGTAATCATCCTCCTCTTACCATCTCAACATTTTTGGCAGATCGAACCCTACGACCGAACTGTATTTTTTCTTGTCTAAAGATAAATCTGTCTGCCCGCATGCCATATGTCGACTTGATTCTGGAAAGCGTTTTCCGATTTCTCGCGTGCAACAGATGGCTGGGTGGGGCAGTCCGTTCTTCTCTCCAAGGATCTGGAAATCCTATGGGAGCGATTCTTCGTTCTCCGACATGTTTTCCTTAGTCATGAACTGGCAATTTATATTATGTATCGGAATATCGCTCAAAAAAATTTATATATATATATATATATAATGTATATATCATATAATTCTGAAAAATAATGTAAACATTCTGAATTAAAGTATATATATATATATATATG